>NC_136981.1:4779913-4844913 GCF_032717465.1 Coenobita brevimanus
GGCTACTAGCAGTCAGTTATACTGCACATGTGGATGAATTATGTAGTGAACAATATAATGAAGGCTGTATCTAACCTCTCCATCTCTAAAAACCTTTCTTAGTTGCATAAGACTGCTTGGAGACAGCGAGAATAAACGAACCGAGACGTCACCAGAAACAAGAGGTTAAACTGTTTTCCATTTGCTTTCCTTCACTTCTTACCAAGGCGTGGAATACTACACACAGCGTCTCCAGTAAATAGCATGACATTACAAACAGCCGACTGGAAACTCAACTCGCAAGGGTATCGAACATCAACGCTGCAATTAGGAAGGCGTGTGAAGCTGCAGGAAAGAAGGAAATCCGACCTCCTACTGCAACAACTTTCGACAACCCGGGAAGGAAGTCTTAGAAGGCGAGGGAGAGGTCAATGAACTCTCAGGCAATGTCCTTTTGGGGGTAACTGTGCTCTCGTCGGATGTATAAAATTATCCCTCATAAACTAGAATACAAGAAGAAGTTTTATTGTCAGTCAGAAAGACAAACGTGATAGTCTTTCATTTTTGTTTTGTTTTTTGGTGACCTACGTTTCGGCTGACATTAGCGAAATTTTCTGATGTTAGGTGAAATAAAACACGCAGCAGGTAATGCCAAGGTAAAGGGTTAAATGAAATTCTTATTAAACCTTTCAGCCTGAGATGTTTGTTATAGACTGGATGAAATATACAGTGCAATAAAAGACATAATTTTCCTCGTTTGGAGAAGATTATATCAGTTTAGGTAACAGTGACTTAACTGAAATTAATAAAAATGATTGTGATGTCATTCCCTCGAGTTCTGATTTGCCAGCACACACACACACACACACACACACACACACACACACACACACACACACACACAATTATACATATATAAACTGCACACTGATAAAACACTGATATTACGAGCAGCGCTGTATTTTAAGCTTCCCCTGTAATATAATGTGAATTCCTAGCCTTCAGCCCAGCCACCATATTTCACATGTTATCAGATATGCTGTGGCTCTAAACCTCCCAGGACTATCAAAATAAAAAGTCCAGGCATGGCAATATTCCTGGCGTTGCAATAGCCCTGTAAAAATTGCAATAAGTATAATCCCAGAACAGGTAAGGTATTCAGGGGCCGTTTATGGTGGTAAGAGGGTGCAGCAATCACGACCTGGCGTCTGTTATTTATCTATCTATCTATCTATTTATCTATTTACTAATCTATCTGTCTATTTTTTTATTCATTTATCATTTTTTACGGTAATTTTTCATCCCTCCGCGAACGTCAAAGAATATCCTTCCTTATATTTTGCTGTTGTGTGCTTCATTGGGGTGTCTGTCGCACATACAATTTTTTTTTTCATGTAACAGATTATGGCATTTGGCTATAGATAGATAGATAGATAGATAGATAGATAGATAGAGACAGACTGATAGATAGACAGACCTTTTACACTGACATAACCGATGGGAAAATGCTAGAGAACTTTTGTGATCGTTCCTTTGAATCAGGGTCAAAATACCGTTTCTAAAGTGGATTTGTTTTTGCATTTCTGCCACAAGGACTTCTAACATGGTGAGCTTTACTGGGTAGGTATAGAGCTTACTGGGAATATTATAGTTTTCTAATATGGTAAGCTTCACTGGGTAGGTATAGAGTTTACCGGGAATGTTGTGATTCTCTAACATGGTAAGCTTCACTGGGTAGGCATAGTTCTCAGTAAGAATATCATGTTAACCGTCTCAATATCACTCAGGTTAAACTTAATGTGGCATCACCGCCAAAGGTTTCCGTGGAAAGAGAAACAAGAGAGTTTAGATTCCATTAATTACCATCTAAACAATATCATACTAGAAGCAGCCTGTAGTCTCAATAAGTAACAGTAAGTAGTCTCTAGAAGTAATAGCCTTGAAGTACCGTAGTTATCCCACAGCAGCCTATAGTTCGTTTATTCTAACTTGGCCAAAAATAAACCAGATATAGCAGCAGAGATCCTAGTCTTTAAATTGAACCCCATGCCTGAACCTCTCTCAGCAGAATAAAATCGTCTTGTGGTAGTGGAGATCTTAGTGTTTATAATGAACCCAGTGTCTGAACCTCTTGCAGCAGAATAAAATCGTCTTGTAGTATGATAGATCCTAGTGTTTCTAATGAACCCCTTACTTGAACCTCCCTCAGCTGAATAAAATCGTCGTAGTACAGAGATCTTAGTATTTATAATGAACTCCATGCTTGAACCTCTCTCAGCTGAATAAAATCGTCGTGATAAGAGATCTTACTGTTTATAATGAACCCCATGCTTGAACCTCTCTCAGCTGAATAAAATCGTCTTGTGGCAGCCTGATTATAACACCATGTGCGTCTGAAGGGGATTTTAACTCTTCAATCCTGCGACACAATATTCAGTTCCTTTATTTTTGCTGCCTCCAAAAAACTCTCTTCATCTTAGGGAGAAACCTTGTGGTGTGGAGGTTATACGTTATTTACTTTAACTTAATCTAAATTTGCCATCTCTCCATCTTGAATGCTGAGATGTAAAAATATATTATTATCAGAATATGGTGTTAGTCGCAAAAAAGTGCTATGTAAAGGACTTAGCCAGATCACTCTCTTTTACTGTTGGTGGGCCAAGTGAGATGAACCGCAAATGGATGAAAATCTAGGCTAAGTTAAGATGAAAAAACTATTGTGAAAGCTATGTCTAACTTCCGTAGTCTGAAGTAGAAAAAAAAGAAAGAAAGAAAACAGTTGGGATGGCGAAAAGTTGTACAGTTGAGCCTAGAATGATTGTGGTGGGACATGCTTGGGTGCTATGAGTACACCCTGTGAAGGACGCATCGTTTTCATATACCCGGCTTAATAAAAACAAGACCCTTGGTTATTACTCGCATGGCTAACCTCTCAGAAGCGACCATAAACCCAGAAGGCTGTGTTTAGTATCACTCTCAGGCTTCTAGGATTCACTCTCTGCTGTTTGGTATTTAAATTTGTCTGGCTGTAGCTAAAACATTTTGCTGGAGTTGTCCCTACCATGAGAGTGTTAATGGTCACTCTGTTAACGCATCAGTAACGTTCTCTCAGCCGTATAAGTGAAATTAACTGAAATAAAAAAAAAGATAAGGTGTAATCATTAAAGGGGTAATGGTGAAACTTTTAGCATCCCTATGGATCATTTTCACGAGTAAAACTTGTCGGCTTTAACTAAACTACTACTACCACTGCCATTACTACTACTACTACTTCTGCTACTACTACTACTACTACTACTACTACCACTAAAAATAATGATAATAATAATAATAATAATAATAATAATAATAATAACAATAATAATAATAATAATAAAAACTAGACAAGACACAACCATGAAAAGGCCCGCTATGCACGTTGTAAAATATCGTGTTTATCTGGCAGGATTTATGGCCTGTAATTCACACCCCGCGCTATTAAAAGATTCGCCAATTAACACGCGAGCACTAAATCGGGAAGGCCGGAGGATTTATGGGGCAAAATAGAGAGGGCAATCTATACATTTTAGATCTCCAGCCTGGCAACCCAAACCTTCCACTCGCGTCTAACTAAGGGTGTAATTATAAAAGAGCCTAATTTGAGGTTGCATGCTAGAGTGCTAAATTGGATAGTGGAAAGCAGACCCCCTAATTAGTGAAGGCCATCGTAAAGTGAAATGCAAACCCCCTCTAATTACGGAGGGTCATTTATGGAACGCGTGTGTTTATTAGGTATGGTTAGCCTGCATCCCAAATTACAGAATGCAGCCAGCACCCCTATAGAAAAGCCAGATATGTTCCATCATCATCACCTGCCTCAAAAATCATTTTAAAATTTGCAGTCTGCATCACACTTTGCGATTTCAGGTTTAAGCACATGTCTATTATTTTCACGATAAGTAAATGTCTGTAACGAGCAAGTACTACCAAAAATGATTGTTCCCCAACTTTTTTTTTTTCTTTTTTCACGATAAATTAATGTAAGTCACAGGCACAATCATATTTTTAAAGACCCATTTTTACGATAAGTTAATCTTCAGTATTAAGTAGTCATAAATGGTTTTGTTGTTACTATTTGGTATCTTTAATATTAACTCATAAATGGTTTTGATTTTCGAGGTTTTTTCCTTACATACTACCTCTAGTGAGTAGTACTGTGAGTGGGGACAGCCGCCATCCATTCACTTGATGTAGTGCTGCTTTCGGGAGACTCTACACTGAGTGACTAGCCAATTGATTTCCCGTAAACCAGGAAATCATTTACCACACAGGATGGTAAGCATATAACTAAATGATGCCGGTGATTTAGTGGGCTTAGACGCTGCAACGGGAATGGGGCTGTATGGACTTAGAAGAATGTCTGGAATCTCTCGCTCACATAATGCCACTCAGGGATGGGTAAGGCTTGTATTCTTCGCAGTAAAGGTCGGGATTGAAAGAGCAAAAAAGAAATGGATGATGGATGGATAGAGGGAATATGACAGACAGAGGGAATATTAACTCCATCTGGATTATCATATCTTTGGTATCTATATGGCTGAGATCAAACCTATACAAAAACGGTCTTAAACATAAACCCAAGCTAAAGAGAGGTTATGCATACAAACCACTGGGCAGCTCCACGCGTCACTGAAAACTGATGGTGATTGGTTGAATATATATGAAAACATTATCCCCGGCGCTGATGAAGCCAATATCCATCGTTCAAGTGTTATTTTGATCGCTCACCCTTCGCGTCCGTAAAAGTGACGATCTGAGAGTCCAGTGCTAGATGGCATGGGAGGCTACGTAGCGCATTTTTCTCATCGATTTATTCTGTATATTAAATGATGGTATGAGGGTTCGTAGCATTTGTTTCTTAGCGATTTAGTCTGCATTTACAGTTCTAATTAGATATGTTATTGTTGCAAACTCTGATGCTAAAGCCATATAAATAGAATGAACGAAAATGTTTAGGCCTTTAAGGAGAATAATTCGCTAACTAGGAGGTACTACGACGCCTCCAAACGTAGAGAAGGCCAAACAAATTCCCAAAGCCGATTCAAAGCCCCCCCCCCCCCCGATATTACCCTGAATGTGTTTTGAGGAAATGATAATAATATATTGAGTATCTGAATTCAGAGGAGTAGGTGTAGAAGTAACTGGTGCATTGTGGATGTGAAAGAAAAGTAATATATATGATTTTTAACTACACCAATCCAGAGTAGTGAAACAGAATAGGCCTACTCATTATCTATATCTGTACTTCTATTTGTCTATCTATCTGTCTATGTATATATGTATGTATGTATGTATCAATATATCTACAACACTACCAAAAAAAATGCTACGGCACTACATTCTCTCCATAGCACTTCTTAGTGACTTGCATCATATTCCAGTGCTAATCTAGTGTCACAACTCGGCATTGAACATGAGGAGAGGGCAATTTAAAGCCAAGTTAGTGTGAAAATAGTATAGGAATTCTCGAAAAAAATATTATGTATGGGAGAAATTTGTGTCATAGCCCAGGAAAGTCGTTAGGTGAGGGGAAATGGATGGAGAGGACCCATTAACAGAGAGAGAGAGAGAGAGAGAGAGAGAGAGAGAGAGAGAGAGAGAGAGAGAGAGAGAGAGAGAGAGAGAGAGAGAGAGAGAGAGAGAGAGAAAAAAAAAATTGTCTTCTTTTCTTATTATCCCAGGACAGTTTAATTCAGCTAGGATGAAACTTTTCTAGCTGAAAGGGTTAGATAGAACCCTTTCACCACACACACACACACACACACACACACACACACACACACACACACACACACACACACAAAAGTAATGAGTTGACTATAATTGCTTAGATGTAGAAATTATACAGTAAAAAAAATGCGACATCGAAGTGAAGAGTTTTAAATAAACTAAGTCCTGGGACTGAGGGGTTCACACACACACACACACACACACACACACACACACACACACAAAATACAGGGTAGTCCGTAAATATCACTCAGCTAGTGTCTCACTTGGGAGTATATTGTGCGTTGAAGGGACAGCTCAGTCTGCTGGTGTGGGCGTGGGTGTAGTAGCGGGAGTAAGAAATGAGCAGATGATGTAGGTGAACTGAGCCGTCCCCGCAAAACACGAGAAATTTCCAGACGGAGTGGAAGAGAAGCAAAATATATGGACCATCCCGTATGCACTAACAGATCCCACAGTGCTTGGGTGATGGCCGCGTTCCTGTTGACTTTATCCATAGCCTCTAAAAACATCAGAAAAACAAATCGCCTCTCTCCCCTCTCCTGTCTCTCTCTCTCTCTCTCTCTCTCTCTCTCTCTCTCTCTCTGGCACACACACACACACACACACACACACACACACACACACACACACTAAATACGTAGATGAAACAAAAACCCGAAAACAAGAGTCATTTCGAACAAAAGTTTACCCCCTCAGTACTTCATGCTGATGGTGTGAGAGAGAGAGAGAGAGAGAGAGAGAGAGAGAGAGAGAGAGTAGGGGAGGAGAGGAGAACAGAGAGAAGTAGGAAGATAAGATGTAAGGAAGTAGGGAGAAAATAGAATATAAGTAGAATATATGAATTACCTACATCATACATGAAATTTTTGATCAACAGGCTACAGAGGAAAAGGCAAAGGAAGAGAAAGTGAGAATGAAAAGAGGTTGGAATGGGCAGAATGATAAATAATTATGGGGAAAAAGGAAAAGGATAATATGCTGGATAATAAGACAAGAGGTAAACGAAAGAGATATTACCACTGAGTGAATTAAGAGACGAAAGAGGAAAGGAGAGAAAAGCGAAGAGAAAGAGGGAGGGAGAATAAGGGAGGGAGGGGTGAAGAGAGACTGAAGAATATGGAGAAAGAGGAAGAAACGGGGGAAAGACAGACATGAAGTAAACACAAGAAATTCATTCACAAAGGAAATCAATCAACATCAGACGTCTAGGTTCTCACAGGACTACTCGTATCTGAGAATATGTAGGGGGATGAGAGAGAGAGAGAGAGAGAGAGAGCGAGATACCGGTAGATACAGTAGGTAGATAGGCTGATAGATAGATAGAGGGAGTGAGAGATAAGAAAGACCTAGTGTGGTGAAGGTGTAAATGAACACAGAATCTAACCTTTCACTTACTCACCTAACGTTCTCCTTAATTCTCTATTAAGTTCTCCCTGTTCCTGTCTCTCTCCCATTCTTCCATCTCCTTCCCTCTCTCCCTTTCTCTCATCTCCCTCTTCCCGTCTTCCTATTCGTCACCTTCCTCTCCCTTCTCCCTTTTCCTCACCTCTCTTCCCTCTCTCCCATTTCCTTATCTCCCTCCTCCTTCTCCCACTCTTGCCTCACCTCCTTTCCCCTCTCTCCCTTTTCCTCACCTCCCTCGGCTGTCTCCTACTTTCCCCTCCCCTCCTCCCCTCCTCCTCTCCCTCTCCCTCCTCTCTCATATATTCCATCACTTGAGCCTTATGTTTTATGCAGATTTTCAGAGAATTTGCTTCCTAACTCACCTTCTCTCTAGTTGCCTCCCCACTCCGTCTTCCCTGTCTACTTTCTCTCTCTCTCTCTGACTGTCTGTTTGTGTCAATGTGTGTGTCAGTGTGTCTGTTTGTGTCTGTATGTGTGCTCGTGTGTCTGTGTGCTTGTCTGACTGCCTCTCCGTCTGCCTGTCATTCTGTCTGTCTATGCCTGTCTTTTCCAGTCTCACTGTCTGTCTGTCTCTGTCTCTGTCTGTCTGTCTGTCTGTCTGTCTGTCTCTCTCCCTCTCAGTTGAGTGCCTCCTTTCTTCTCTATCATCTGTTTTTCTGTCCTTTTCCAGACCATATCTACACCCCCTTCCCCTTCCCCCCCTACCATTTCCTCCCTCAGAACAATCTCCTCCCTCTTCCTCGGCACCTTCGCTCTTCCTCTTCCTTCTTCCTCTTAATTTCCTCCTCCTCCTCCTCCTCCTCTTCTTCCGTTCTTTTCATCTCTCTTTTTCATCGACTGCCTCCTCCCCTCTTCCATCTTTCTCCATTTCCTCCCTTCTCTTCTCCTCCTCTTCTTACTTCTCTTCCCTCTTGCCTCTTCCCTCCTACTTCCCTTCTACTTCTCTTCCTTCCTCCCTCCTCCTCCCCCTCCCTCCCCCCTGTCTCCTCACATCAATTTCTGCCTCACGCGTTCTTTCTCACCCTCTCCGCATCGCTGCCTCCCCTTGTCTCTCCCCATCCTCCATCCCCCCCCCCTCTCCTTCTCTCTCTCTCTCTCTCTCTTGTCTGTCTCTCACTCTGTGTGTCTGCCTGCCTGCCTGTCTGTCTGTCTCTGTCTGTCTGTCTGAAAAAAAAAGATGGAAGAATAGGGAATAAGATGTGAGGAGGAGATGAGAAATAGGGAAAGGAAATGTGAGTGTGACAGTAAGAGGGCGAGATAAAGTATGAGAGATGAGACGGGAAGAGGGGAAAAATGGAGGTAATGGGGGGAAGGAAGGAGGAAATAAGGGAGGGGAAGGAAGGGGAAAGAAGGGAGGTAGACATGAGGAGGGAAGGAAAGGCGAGAAGGTGAAGAGGAAAGGAGGAAACAGACAGGAGGATAGAAAGGTGCCAGAGAGAGAGAGAGAGAGAGAGAGAGACCCCTGACAAGAAAGAAAAAAAACTCCAGACCATAATGGAGTACAAGATGCAAAAATGTAGCCAGAGTTCTGTAAAAAAAAATAAAAAAAAAATCGAACAGTAATTTTTCCGAAAGGGTAATGGGGAAAAACATCCTCAAAAATTATGTTGTCAGGCGGTAAGGGTCCTCGACTTAATCAGAGAGAGAGAGAGAGAGAGAGAGAGAGAGAGAGAGAGAGAGACAGACAGACAGAGAGAGCAAGAAAAAAATAGCAGCAGCACAAACCAAATAAAACCAAAAAGACGAAAAAAAAAAAAAAAAAATGAGACCACAATTTTCGAGAATGGCAACCGAGTGAATATTGGCATCGGTAGTGCTGTGTTTTCTCTCAATTTCGATCAGTCCCTTTGACATTCGCTTCTTCGTATTTATAAACCATCCCAAGCTTGAGCCGCATCTAAGAGTGTTTCTGTATACCAGCGTCTCCACCCTTATCAGCCTCTAAACTCTCAGCAGTCAAAATAGAGTGATAAATAAGCGTTGAAATATGAAATACAGAGTGATATATTAGAGTTTAGTGTGAGGGAGATTTGCTTATTGTTTAAACTGATTAGGTTTTTTTCTTTATTGTGAAAAACTGGTTCGGGTCTTTTCTGAATACGACTCGTGTTCCTCTTCCGTCTACAAAAACAGCCCAGCGGGAGAGTAATCTTTTATACCTCTTGCTGGGAAGGAGGGAAGAGAGAGAGAGAGAGAGAGAGAGAGAGAGAGAGAGATGCTGTTGTCACTTTACCTTAGCCTTGACAACTCTCTGTCTTAAGATACCGAGTTACAGCAAAGGATTAACACAAGAGCCTAGCGCTAGTCACGAAAAAGTGCTGTGAAAAGGAGACAGCGGAAGTATCATCTTAAGCTGCCAGTGAGATACGGGAAATAGCTGTAAAGGAACGAGTCAGGATAAAAGAATTCAGGTGGACAATCTACTACCCGACGGAACTGGTCTAGTCTCACGTAAGCCTTTAATTATGAGGTAGGAATCCTTCATCATGGTCACTATACTCCCTTTACTCTAACTTGGCCCAGATTTTTGTCCTCGTGTAGATTAGGTCACGTAGGTCAGTGGTAAAAGACAATACTACGGCACTACATCCCTTCCAGTGCACTTCTTCGCGACTGGCATCATATTCTAGTGGTAACCCGCTGTTAGAACTCAGTATTCAAGATGTGCAGATGGCAATTTTAGGCCATGAGGTGTAAAAAGAGTGAAGTTGATCCTACAGTCTGGCTACACTTGACCACCATCTGAGCTGAAAGGGATTAGGGGTCTTCGCCAGGTTAAAACAAACGCACTTTTGTAACAAGGAAGGGGGCTGGGTTCACATAGGAATTGGGGATAGGCATATGTGGAAGATGGAGTGAATAGAGTCGAGGATGGAGAGTGTGTAGGGGATTTGGGAGAGGGATCAATGTTGGTGAATAAAGAAGAGTAGGACTGGGAAAGGGAGAGGGAATAAGCACAAGAAAGGCTGGTGAGATGGGTGGAAAAAGGGGTGGAGAAGGACAAGGAACGTGTAGGAAAAGGGGCCGGGAAATGGAAGTGTTTATCCCTTCATTGCTCTCTTCATTAATTCTCCCTCTTTCTACTTCACTGCTCCTCCTTTGTTCTCAATATTTCTTTTTTTTTTATTATTATTAGGATTCTCTTCCTCTTTTCTTTCTTCTTCTCCATTTTTCTTTTCTTCAGCTTCTCATCTCTTTTTTTTTTTTTTAGCATTTTTTTTTTCAGTTTTTCTCCCCCTTCCCATTTCTTTCCTTCATATTTCTTTCTCCCATTCTCTCTCCTTTCCTTCATATTTTTTTCCTCTCATTTTGTCTTTCCTCCACATTTCCTCCTCTCCATATCTCTCCCTGCGTTTTTACCTTTCCTCCATATTTTCTCCTCTCAGTTCCTCTCCCTACTTTCCCTCCTTCCCTCCATAATAATCTTCCTCTGTTTCCCTCACTCCTTCTCTTTTTTCTTCTGTATTTTTTTTCAGCATCTCTCCTTCCTTTCTTTCACACATTTCTTTTTCTCATTTCTCTCCCTTCCTCCACATTCCTTACCTCTCCTTTTCTCTCAATACTTTCTTTCTTTCTTCCATTTTTTCTCTTTCTTTCCCCATCTTGTCTCTGTTCCTCCAAAGATATCATTCTCAGTTTGTCCCTTCTCCAAATTCCTTTCCTTCAATTTTACTCCTGTCTTTCTTTACCTCCATCATTCTTTCTCTCGCTCGATCGAAGAGGCGGAAAAAGCAGCAGAAGAGGTAGGGTTACTGGCAAAGATGTCGGCAGGGGTTGAAGGTAGTGGTGTTGGCAGGGGTTGAAGGTAGTGGTGTTGGCAGGGGCTGCAGGTAATGGTGTTGGCAGGGGTTGAAGGTAGTGGTGTTGGCAGGGGTTGAAGGTAGTGGTGTTGGCAGGGGTTGAAGGTAGTGGTGTTGGCAGGGGTTGAAGGTAGTGGTGTTGGCAGGGGTTGAAGGTAGTGGTGTTGGCAGGGGTTGAAGGTAGTGGTGTTGGCAGGGGTTGAAGTGGTGTTGATGGCAGGGGTTGAAGGTGGTGGTGTTGGCAGGGGTTGAAGGTAGTGGTGTTGGCAGGGGTTGAAGGTGGTAGTGTTGGCAGGGGTTGAAGGTAGTGATGTTGGCAAGGGTTGGGGGAAAGGGGGGAAAATAAATAGGGAGAGAAGAAATGTGAGAAAATTGATAAAATAGAAGAGAGAAAGTAAGAACGAAAGAGGAAGTGAGAGACGAAAAAGAGAGAAGGAGAAAGAGAAGACGATGATAGGGGCGAGGAAAAGGGAGAAAGAAGGGAGGGAAAAAGGGAAAGAAGATTGTAAAAAATTGTTGGGACTCAGAAACGGGAAGAAGAAAAGAGGAAAAAGGTAGGGAAGATGGAAGGAAGGGAGAAAGAATATGAAAGGAAGGGAGAAAAGAGAGAGGAAGAGAAGGAAAGGAGGAAGAAGGAAGTGGAGGGAAGAAAGGGAGTGAAGGGAGATAAAGAAAGAGTGAAAAAGGGAGAAGGAATGAGGAATAATGATAGGATCGCAGAAAAGGAAGGAAGGGAAGAAGGGAGGAAGAAGGAGGGGAAGGGGGAATGACGTAGAGGCCTGACACAGCAGCTAGAGTCATCCCCTACTGCCTCTCTCTCTCTCTCTCTCTCTCTCTCTCTCTCTTACACACACACACACACACACACACACACACACACACACACACACACACACACACACACACACACACACACAAATCTTAGTCTCTCCCTCCATCCTTCCTGCTCTCGCTACTCTCCAACATCTCTTTGCTGCTTCTCTCTCTCTCTCTCTCTCTCTCTCTCTCTCTCATATTATCTTGCCTTCCTTATCGTTCGTCTTTTCATCAACAGTCCTCGCCATTCCTCTTTCTCCCTTTTCATCCGTGACGTTCATAGTGCTTCTCGTTTCCTCCTCTTCTTCTACTTCCTTCCTCTCTTCTCCCTTCTCCCTTCTCCAGTAATTCTGAACATTACTACTACTTCCTCTCCATCTGTCTGTCTGTCTGTCTGTCTGTCTGTCTGTCTGTCTCTCTCTCTCACATTCGTCCAGCCCCCTCTTATCTCAGCCTCCTGAACTTTCCTTTCTTCAATGTACCCTTCTTCCTTCCTCCCTCTCCCTTTCTCTCTTCCCCTCTTTTATCTTCCCCTCTCCTTGTTCCTACGCCTCTTATCTTCCCCTCTTCTTTTTCCTACGCCTCTTATCTTACCCTCTCCCTTTCCATCTCCGTTCTCTGTTCTCCTGTTATCTCGTGTTCTTCCTCTCCCAGTCTAATCGCTTCAGTGAACTTGTGGATTGCATTTCCCCTCTCTCACTCTCCACCCGACCCCTCTTTCCTCTTCCCTGGCTCACTTTCTCTCTCACGCTCGCTCACGTTCTCACATTCACTCACTGTCTCTCACATTCACTAATTTTCTCTCTCATATTTGTTGCCTCCCTGTCTCTATTATTCCATCCCTTCCAAATGTCCTGTAACTTGCAGCGTCTCTCTTCCTGTTCTTTGCCTTTGTCTCTGTCTGTCTGTCTCTTTGTCTGTCCGTCTGTCTGTCTGTCACACACACACACACACACACACACACACACACACACACACACACACACACACACACACACACACACACACACAGTACTACATGAGGCAGCTTCCAACGTTACTCAGTCTTAAACAGGTCTTTTCTATCCTCTCCAGGTGGGGTAGGAACTCTGGCAGTAATTTGTTATATGAAACATAGCGAGGATACCAAGGATGTCATTTGTTGCGGAGGGAGTGTCAGTCTCGTAAGGGCTCAGGCTATAGTGACTCGTGTATATATTGTGATTTTTCTCCCGGCAAGGTGGAAAGGTGCAAGCTGAGAAATATGGTGAAGCTTGGCCAGAGAGGGTGCCAGCAAGGAAGCGCTAGGATGTATTCAATATTTGTGGTAGGTATTAGTGTCCAAGTAGTGATATGCGAATGTGTGATACCATCTTGTCGTCTGTTGTGAGTAGGACAGCTGGGTTTCAGGGAGTGGACTACCTTGTTTATGATCAGAGCCAGACGTAGAGAGAAAAAAAAAATCTATCTACTATAAAAGTAATTGTTTTTCCCGGTGAAGTAAAAGAAGTTCTGCCTGAGGGCTTCTGATCCCCAGCTTCATAATGCCACAAAAACTGCTTCTTACGAGAGTCCTCAGGCTGACTGGAGCGACAGGACATACTTCTGAGATGAGATCGTGATTGGAGTACATCAGATAAAAAAAAAAAAAGATTGTCAGGGTAAGTTGTGGATTAAATGCGAGAAAATTGTTATTCATTGTCGAACTCTCAAGGTTTAGGGACCCCGTTAAGATGCTGTACAAAGTGGTTTAGATCCTTAATAAAAAAAATAAGTTTGTTCTCCAGGTGGATCAGGAAATGGAAAGGTGAACCGCTGGTGGTGATGATCATTAAATCTCTTTGAATGGAAATTGTAGGAAGGGAGGAGAAGGGGTTCAATGGATATGAAAATGAGCTAATTTCTCAGACAAGGATGGATCGACTGAAATGTTAGCTCCGATTAGCCCATATAACATCGTGTATTGTGTCGTTATGAGTATAATTCAGGTACTAAAAAACACCAAGTTAATATAATTACTCATATCACAGGGACGAAGAAAGAGTTTTACACCGAACAAAGGCCATACTCGAAAGCTAACACGATAGTAGTAGTAATAGTAGTGGTAGTAGTAGTAGTAGTAGTAGTAGTAGCTCCAGGTTCATCTCAGTAGTGAACCCAGTGTATTTCAGGCCGAAGTTGCCCCCTCTTCTGCAGCCCACCAATCTCCTTTCGGGGGGACAGTGAGGGGGGCCGAGAGACGGTTGTATAACCGGGCAGCTTCACCACTCACTCTCATCAGTGCCACCACATGAAAGGCATCCCTCTCTAGATCGAGATTACTATCCGATACTGTACCTCCGTTTACAAATTGTTCGCCAGAGCTGTAGTTTTGTCCGAATTACTTTGAAAACGTTTTGGAGAGATGAGGAACTGGGATGGCTGGACCGTTACAATGTCGTATTTTCGCGAGGCTGGGCTATTTGCTATGTACCCCGCCTGATATTGCGCCAACTTTAACTGGGAAAGTTTTATTAATGGCCGTCTTAATCGAGAGGAGGTGGAGCAGGAGAGGAGATGGAGGAGGAGAAGGAGAGGAAGTGGAGGAGGAGGAGCAGAATTAGAGGATGAGGAAGAGACTAGGTGGTTGTAGAAGAAAGATGATATGATGATGATGATGATGATGTTGATGATGATGATGAGGATGAGGATGAGGAAGAGGAGGAGGAGGAGGAGGAAAGTGAGAATTGATGTGCTGATGGGAAAGGCGAAGGAGACAAGCTGTTCAAATATGGAGGAACAGGGAGAAAGAGGAGAGAGAAGGAGGAGTGGTGAGGAGCAGGGGAAGGACGAGAAGGGAAAGAGAGTAGGAAATACGATGGAGGAAATCAGAATGTTGATATCATATGTATACATACATGCATGCACGTACACACAAATATACTGTACAAATAGATAAATAAATGAACAAATAAATATGTATAGATGGATAGATTCACAGATAAAGATATATACATACATACACACATGCATCCAGAGAGAGAGAGAGAGAGAGAGAGAGAGGAGGTGTTATCTTCGTCTGAGCAGCTGTGTCTCCCTCCTGTATTAATCCTTACACTATGAATGTCAATAACTAGGTTCTCCTTCCCCAGACTTCCTCCTCTCTCTCTCTCTCTCTCTCTCCTTCCCGCTATTTGAATTTATTCACCTGACCAGAAGACCTTACGTTACTCTCTTCACCTTAACTTGGCCCAGATTTTTTCTTTTGCAGCTTATTTCCCGAAGTTCTACATAGTTTCCAAAGCACTTCTTCGTCTCTAGCACCATATTCTAGTGTTGATCTTTTGGTACATCTCAGCTCTGAAAATGAAGGGATGGCAAATTTAGGCCAAGTTAAAATAGGCAGAGTATCAATTTGGGAGGTAGTCTAGTACGGATAGGAAGCATCGTAACACCTCTTCCTTATCGATTTATTTTTTATTCTGCTTCATTGGTATATTCTTGTATGTTGTTCATGCAATTTATGTCGACGTTCAGATGATGAATAGAAGAAATCTTAGGCTATTAATGGGTAGTTTGGAAAATAAATCGCTTGGGAAGAGGTGCTAGGGAGCTTTTTTGTAGCTCCTCGATATTCTTGTGTGTTGTTCATGCAATTTAAGTGGACGTTAAAAAAATGAAAGAAGAAACTGAGGATATTAATGTTTAGTTTGGAAAATTAATCACTTAGGAAGAGGTGCCAGGGAACCTTGTTGTTGATCCTCGAGCAGGGACGAGATGAAAGCGGGGACTGTGAAGGTAGAGTAGGGGTGACATTGCCAGGGTTAGGACAAAATAATGGCCTTGTAAATGGTATGGCAAAGGATGAAGGGGTGTGAGGAGCCCTCAGACCTTCACCAGTATGTTTCTGCTTATAACACCTTTTCCTCTGCGACTTATTCATATTACGCGTGAATATTCTGCTCTGTGATATTTCCGTCTCTCTAAAATCTAATAAAGGAGCAGGGTAACGTGTCCTGTGTAGAAATGAACTCTACTGTTTTTATTCTAAGTTGGCCTAAAACTACCATCTTTTTCCATCTTCTAATGCAGTTATAAGAGTAAATTAACACTCGAATATACAGTATTGCTAGTCATGAAGAAGTGCTGAGGATAGGATGTAGAACCATGGCACTGTCTTTTTCTGCCACTGAGCTACGTGCAGTAAACTGGGAAAGGACGAAAATCTTGACCAACTTAGAAAAGACTAAACCGATGAGAGGATGGGTGTTCTGCTCATCTTAAAAAGCTTAATCTCATCGCATTAATTCCTTTTCGGATTTGTGGACACTGAGTGGATGGCAAAATCGGTAATGCAAGGCAGATCTTTTTATATATTGTTATGATCTCTGTGTTAATGTTTGATATGTAGTTTATCTCTTCCCCCCCCCCCTCTCTCTCTCCCTCTCTCTCAAAATTTCTCACACTTCGACGTTCCGCTCTGCTTCCTCTTCATACCCTCTTTCCTTTTTCCTTCCTCCCCTCCTTTCTTTCTCTCTCACTTCTCTCCCTCTTCTACCCTCTCCTCCCATCCTTCTCTCTCACTGCTCTTCCTCTTCTTCCCTCTTATATCACTAGCACATTTTCCCCATTTTCCACTCTATCGCTTTCTCTTCTCTGTTTTTCCATCCTCTCTTCCTATCTCTTTTTTCCCTCTTCTCACCTCTTTGGCTTCCTCTTCTTCCCTCTTTCACTCTTTCTTTCCTATTCTTCCTCTTCTTTCCTCTTTCCTCCCTCCTCTCCATTCATGTTTCCCTTCTTATTCTCTCCTTTTCTTCTACTTCTCCCCTTCTTTGATCCCATTCTCCCCTCTTCTCCCCTCTTCCATCATCTCCAGCTCTCCCCTCTCCCTCTGTCTACAATTCATGACTTCCCCTCATTTTCACCCCTCCATCACCTCCCCCAGCTCATATTCCTTCTCCCCCACACTCATCCATCATCACCCCTCACCCCATGCTGTCTGTCCCCCCCCCCTCTCTCTCTCTCTCTCTCTGTCTCTCTCTCTCCCTGCTCATTTCTAGCTATCCCTTCTCCTCTACTTTCTCTTTTCCTCCTTGTCATTGATCACTTCTTTGGCTTAGGTCATTTCCATCCGCCCCCCACCCTCTCTCTCTCGCTTTCTCGCTCTCTCTCTCCCTCTGTCCTCTAGCAAACACATCCTCTCTCACACACACACACACACACACACACACACACACACACACACACACAAGCTACAGTTTTTCTAGCATGATTCATTACGTCACATTTTACGTTAGTCTCGATATTCGATTTTTTTCATTTGTTTATTTATTTCCCTCTTGTTTTATTCCCCTTGGTTTCGTTTCCATGGCAACGTGTGAGAGGGGATCTGCCTGAGAGAGAGAGAGAGAGAGAGGGAGAGAGAGAGAGAGAGAATGCAAATGAACGCTAAGCTGGACAGAATTATGTGACAGTGTGTGTGTGTGTGTGTGTGTGTGTGTGTGAGAGAGAGAGAGAGAGAGAGAGAGAGAGAGAGAGAGAGAATAATGCAAATGAACGCTAACTGGATAGAATTATGTGACAGTGTGTGTGTGTGTGTGTGTGTGTGTGTGTGTGTGTGTGTGTGTGAGAGAGAGAGAGAGAGAGAGAGAGAGAGAGAGAGAGAGAGAGAGAGAGAGAGAGAGAGAGAGAGAAATGCAAATGAACACTAAGCTGGATAGAATTATGTGACAGTGTGTGTGAGAGAGAGAGAGAGAGAGAGAGAGAGAGAGAGAGACTAAACTAATTCTATTTTACTTATTCATAGGCCTTCAGAGACCCTATGAATATCGTTAAACATTGCCTCCTAACTTCTCACCCTATCTCTAAATTTAGTGCAAGATTACCGTGGCAGAAACTTAGATAGTCTCCCTGTTTCTGTTTCTGTTTGTCTCTCTCTCTCTCACACCCACCCACCCACCCACACACACACACACACACACACACACACACTCACTTTGTCACATAATTCTGTCCAGCTTAATGTTCATTTGCATTATTCTCTCTCTCTCTCTCTCTCTCTCTCTCTCTCTCTCTCTCACCAGTGAACAGATAAATGAGGCCCACGTCTATCCCCTCCAGTTCATAAAATCCTTCCAAAGGTGAATAGAGAGAGAGAGAGAGAGAGAGAGAGAGAGAGAGAGAGAGAGAGAGAGAGAGAGAGAGGTCATCGGATGTCAAGGGTCAGTATCAGAACCTATCCCATTCGTCCTTATTTATGCTTCAGGTGTTCATTCTAATTTGTGTATAAAAAAATAAATTGACGTGGCTAGCTTAATATTTACCCCCTCTTTATTTATTTATTTATCTATTTTTCTTCTACCTGATGCCCTACTTCAGATAACAGCAGACGATTTCCTTCAGCTAAGAGTGACTCATAGGAGCCGGGGGTGTTAAAACATTGACTGCTATGAGAAGGATAATTTTTACAGCCGACAGACGAGAGAGGAAGATCGACGAAGCAGAGGAAGGAGAGACTGAGAAGGCTTACTAGTAGGCGAAGGAAGGAAGGAAGGAAGGAAGAAGTGAAGGAGAGAAAGAGAAGGCTTCAGAGTGGACGAAGGAAAGGGGAAGGAAGGAAGAAGAGAGAGGGAGGGAAGGAAGGAAGGTGAAAGAAGTGTTGACAGAATGAAAATACTTAGAGACTAGACGATGGAAAGAGGAAGGGAGGTAGGAAGGAAAGAAGGAAGAGAGGGAGGGAGGGAGAGGAAGAAAGGGAGAGAGGGAAGGAGAGAAGGAGGAAGGGAGAAGGTCTGGTAGGGAGGATAGGAGTGTGATAGCGAGGATATAGAGGGATTTTGTAGGCATAGGGAGAGAGGGATTAATGGTGTGTGAAATCGTGGAGGAGGGAGACAGGGTGGAGAAGAGAGTTTGAGAAATTCCAGGGTGAAGGGAGAAAGCGAGGAGAAGAGAGCTTGAGAAATTACAGGATGAAGGAAGAATGGGAGGAGTGAGTTTGTGAAATTACAGGGTGAAGAGAGAAAGGGAAGAAGAGAGAGTTTGTGAAATTACAGGATGAAGAAGGAAGGGGATGGAGGGGAGAGTTTGAGAAATGACAGGATGAACAGAGAATGAAAAGAGAGAGTTTGTGAATTACAGGATGACGAGAGAATGAGAGGAGGAGGGAGTTTGAGAAATTACAGGATGAAGAAGGAAAGGGAGGGGTAGAGAGTGTGTGAAATTACAGTAAGAACAAGGGAGAAGGTTTTGTTGACATGCGAGGAAGAGGAGGTGTGAAGAAGTGGGGAATTATATAGGGGCGAATAAAAAACTACTAAGAATGAGAACTGTAAAGGGAGAATGAGAACTATGGAAGGAAAATACGACCGAATAATGAGACCTACAGAGGGAGAATGAGAGATATGGACGAAGAATAAGATCTAATGAGAGAGAGTGAAAACTAAGAGAAGATGAGGATTATGGAGAGAGAGAAAGAGTTACCTTGTGAGTTTTCCAGAAGACCCTTAGGCCTATATTCTCAGAGGTTACGCAAGCTCCCTAACACCTTTTTCTAAGAGATTTATTTTGCTTCTTACACCTTCCTGTCCTATAATGTGCTATATAAATCTTTCTAACATCGCCATACTCTGCATAAATAACGTACAAACGGATATTAATTAATAATATCCAAAAATAAATCGCTAAGGAAGAGGGGCTACGTTCCTTAGAGTTTTACCCTGCCTTCTATACTGCTGTCACTTAAACTTGGCCCAAACTGTCGCCCTTTTTCATTCCATAACACTTCTTTGTGACTAGTATCATTATCTACTGTTAATATATTGCTAGAATTCAACATTTAAGATGGGAAGATGGCAATTTTAGGCTAAGTTAGAGAGGAATGAGAGTATAATTCTAGGCACAAAAACACATTTCATTCTTTCTCCTAGCAATTTTGCTCCACCTCTTTCCCTTTCTCTCTCCTTTTCCTCCACCTCTCTCTCCTTCTCTCTCCCTCTCTCTACCTCTCACGTATATCTCTTTCTTTCTCCTACCAGTTTTCCCTCCACCTCCCTCTCTTTCTCTCTCTCTCTCTCTCTCTCTCTCTTTTTTTTTTTCTCACCTTTCTATACGGTGGGGGTGATGGATTTTGGGCACCACAAATTTCCATTAGGCTAAGATCCATTACATACAGGAGCTATGAGGAAAAAAAAGTTCTTATATATAGATTACATTAAGTAGAGTGCCTGGGAAGTGGAGGCATTTTCGTTGCCATGGTGATGATATTTTTTTCTCAGGTTAATTCCAGGTGATTGAATTTAGGCAGGTAAGTTTTAAACATTTATGATTGGGAAAGGTATCTCGGTGAATCTATGGAGTTTTGAAAAAGAAAATGATGATGATGATGATGATGATAAAATTAATAATAATAATAATAATGATATTAATAATAATAATAATAATAGTTATAATAATAATAATAATAATAATAATAATAATAATAATAATAATAATAACAACAACAACAACAACGAAGACAACAAACACCACCACCAACATCACTACCACCACCATTACCATCAAAATAATAATAATAATAATAATAATAGTAATATTAATAATAGTAATAATAATAATAACAATAATAATAATAATAATAATAATAATAATAATTAATAATAATAATAATTCAGCTGAGGTAAATTTTTTTAACCTCGGTGCAAAAAATCTGAATGAACCTTTGAACTTATTACATGAAAAAAAAAAAACTAAAGGGAAGGAACCATAATGAAAAACTATGAAAAAAAACTGACTCTTGTAATGAGGAAAATATATATGCCTGTTCAGAAGAAAATATAAATAAAAAAGAGAATAAATATTGTCTATTCCTTGTCATCTGAACTCCCAAAATAGACTAAGTAACAAGAAAAAAACCACACACACACACACACACACACACACACACACACACACACACACACACACACACACACACACACACACACTTTTCCAGATAAAACAAGAAATAAAACTAAACCAAAATGCCTGGAGATAGCCAAGAATAAAAAATAATTCAAAAAGGAAATCCCAGTCGAGGAGCTGTTTCAATACCTTCAGTGTTTTTCCCTCCTGACTGGTAATAAAACTTAAAAAAAAAACAGCTTAAAAACACCTAAAAAAAAAAAAAACATAAAAAACGCCTCTTGTATTGAAGGAGAGAGGCATCCACATAAAAATAAACCTGCCTAAAAAAAGTAATTCTAGTAGAGAGGTTAAACAAATACCCTCGGTGTTTTTCCCTCTGACTGGCAGTAAAACACACACACACACACACACACACACACACACACACACACACACACACACACACACACACACACACACACACACACACACAACCCCCCCAAAAAAAACTGTGCTGTGTTGTCCATGTGTGTCATTTCTTTTTTCTCTATTTTCTTTTTTTTTTCTTTTTTTTTTTTTTGCGTCAGCCGTCACAGCAACACATCAAAATTTCACTTCCTATGATAGTGTCCGTCCAGCCCCGACACTGATGAATTGGTAGTGCCTCCCCCACCGCCGCCGCCGCCGCCACTCAAGCGTCGTGTAATAGTGGGAGATTGATCTTTGGTGTGAATTCGCGGGGATGCTTCATATACCCGTGATATTGAATTCAGGGTTACGCGCGGTTGGCCTGGGTTGATGATAGTGGTGGTGGTGGTGGTAGATGCATTGGTGGTTGTGGTGGCAGTTGTGGTGGAAGTGGTAGTGGTGGTGGTGATGGTGGTTGTGGGCTGACTCACAAGCACACTCTGAACTGTAATCACGTTTGGCCTTTTTCTTTTCTTTACTAGGAGGGCTTAGTTTAGACTATGTTGGGTTACGTTAGCTTAGGTAGGGTTTTATATATATATATATATATATATATATATATATCTATATATATATATATATATATATATATCATCTCATCTCATCAGCCGTTTGACTGTCCACAGGAGGACCGACCTATCCCAACCGAAGCGGGGACGATGCAGCCAATGTATCTCTACCAAGTGGCTTAGGCTGTCTGGTAGAGATTGTATGTAGGGTGAGAAGTGCTTGTAAGTGTATTGTAGTGTTGGAGTGGCTTTGGATGTGTGTGTAGTCTGTGAACCAAGTGTACTGTAATTGGCCCGCGCAAGCCGACTGCGTGCAAGCATACTTTATAGTATGCGACACTGGTTCAACCACAGCACCCCTGATGTCCGCCAATGCAGTTCGTGGCCAGCAGAACGCTCCCAAAGTTTATAACCCTGGCGGGGCGCGAACCCTTGTTCTTCAGTGTACGAAAACGCACACTTTACCACTGTTCCACAGAGGCTCCATTTATATATATATATATATATATATATATATATATATATATATATATATATATATATATATATATATATATATATATATATATATATAACTTTCAGAAAGCATTACACAAAACCCTCCACGCAGAAAGTTGGGCAGCACCAATTCCTTGCTCCAATTCATTAAGGTAATCGTGGAGCTGCGAGCGGGATAATTACTTTACAATACCACTATCGGGTGGGCTCTATTGCGGCTGGGTTCGGTGGGATTCTATTATTATTATTACTATTATACTGCTACTGCGGTAATGTGCAGGCAAGGGAAATGGAGTCTTCGGATATGCTTACTATTTTCATAAGCAAATGTTCAGGCTTGGAATGCTTGTTTTTTAGATTCAGATTTTTGTTAAATTCCAGTGGTATCTTTAGATATCTCTATCTGTCTGTCTATCTGTCTGTCTATCTATCTGTCTATCTGTTTGTCTATGTTTCTGTCTATCTACATATATATTCTCTATTTCTGCCTGTCACTCTATCAGCCTATCAATTTTTTATTTCATTTTTTTTCTTCTGTATATGCTTGATGGTGGTCCACACTATCCACTCACCCAGTGTAGCTCTGCTAACAATTGACTCTCCTGATATACAGACACACTTGTGGGCGAGTCACTAGAGCCGGCGTGTTATCATCTGACGGAAATGAGTCACTCACAATATTAAGGCGAGAATTTGGTTGCATGAAATCCGATGAGCCTTAGCTATGAGGTAGGAATGAATCTCTTTGGTTACTAGTCAAATCTACCCTCAAATTAGTTATATGAAAGACATATTAGGAATCAAGCTGTTAGCTGTATTCCTTTCACTCAAACTTGGTCTAAATCTCTCTCTCTCTCTCTCTCTCATCAGCCACCCACTGTTCCTCTCTCCATCTCTTCCCTTCCTCTCCCTTCTCCTTCCTTTTTCTCATTTCCTTAACCAGTGAATTTCATTTATCCTTTCTCTCCTCTCTCTCTCTCTCTCTCACACACACACACACACACACACACACACACACACACACACACACACACACACAGACTACTCCTCGTTCGCTCTCATTCTATTTCCCATTCTCTTTATTGTCTCTCCTCTCTTTTACTCTGTGACCTAATTCTCTCTCTCTCTCTCTCTCTCTCTCTCTCTCTCTCTCTCTCTCTCTCTCTCTCTCTCTCTCTCTCACTTCCCTCCTCCAAGATTCTTCCATCACGTCGTCATATTTCATCATTATCACCATAAAACTCACACCCTCCATTTTTTCCCTCCCTGTTCTCCTCCTGCTCGTCGGCTTCGTAATATTATAGGCGTAGAAGGCAGGGGACCCTTATTCTCCCTAGCACCTTTTCCTTAGTGATTTATTCTTGTACATGGCTGGTTCGTACCCATTTGTACACCATTTATGCAGAGTATGGCGATATTAGAAAGGATTTAAGTAACACAGAAAAGGGTGGTAAGGTACAATAAATAAAATAAATCGCTTGGGAAGAGGTGTTAGGATGCCATATATAGAGCCTCCTCGATGCCATTGTCTGCTAAGCATTATTTTCTCTTTTCCTTAAGTCTCTTCACGCTTCATACCAGCTCTAAGGTGTCCATTAAGTGATTTAATTAAAGAGCTAAATATGTAAACAATTATATATAAAATACGTACATAATTTTTTTTTTCTTTTTTCGTTTTTAAAAGGCTCCACCATGCTTGCATATACATAATTATATATTTTCCCTTTCACTGTCTGTCTGTCTGTCTGTCTGTCTGTCTGCCTCAACACATCTATTTACCTTAACCCTCCTGCAGCATCTGCAACGCTTGGATTCCCTGGGCCTTCCCCCCCCCCTCTCTCTCTCTCTCTCATCATTCATGGTACTCTCTCGGTATGAGTCGTAAAACCTTTTGAGGTACTACTTGTCCTTGTAACTCCTTGTCACTCCCTCCCTCCCTCCCTCTCTCTCTGTTTACTTCCCTCTCCCACTCCTTCTGCTACAGGCTTCGCATGAACGAGATATTGCTCAACTCTTCCTCTTCCTCTCTCTTTTCCTCTTCCTCCTCCCTGTTTCCCTGTCCATACATTCTCTCTTTCTCTCTCTCCCTCTCTCTCTCTCTCTCTCTCTCTCTCTCTCTCTCCCTTCTCCGTCTCTCCTTCTCCCTCTCCTCCTTCTCCCTCTCTCTGTTTACCTCCACCTCCTCTTACGCCTCCTGCAGCCTCACCCACCAACCTGCACACACCACCCACGTTTCCTGAGCCTGGCTATATCGCATCTCTAATTAGGATTTACGGGAGGAGGTGCAAGGAAAGGGGGGGGGTTCAGGCGACAGGTAGGGGGGGTCTGGGGGTGGGGGGGTTAGGCAGCAGGAAGGGGGAGGAAGGGTGGGGGAGGTATAGTGTGTTTAACCTGGCGAAGATCCATAACCCCTTTCAGTTCATACATATACAAAGGACATATCTCCACTTCTTTCCTTCACTTCTTGTTCTATCTCTCTGGGGATGGGCTCTGAATAGGCCGAAACGTTAAAGAAAATAAAGAAATCAAGCTCCGACTCGTGCCTTACTTCCACCCAACATTTCCCTATTCAGTTCAGTCGATGGCCAAGTGTAATTAGATTAGTGTTAAGGTTTGAAGATAGCCTGTTTTCATCTGACGATAATGTGTTACTGTCACTACTTGAATACTAAGTTGTGGCTACGTGAAATTCGTTGCGTGGGTTTCGTTGAGATGGGAATGAATCTCCCTGGTTATTGTACTTCATTCACTTTGACGTGTCCCAGATTTTCGTCCTTCTGTAGCTTATTTCATGTAGCTCAGTGGCAGAAAAAGACGGTACTGCTGCTCTACGTCCTTTCCAAAGCACTTCTTCGTGACTGGCACCCTATTGTAGCGCTTATCTCTTGCTATAGCTCAACGTTCAAGATGGAGAGATGGCAATTTTAGGCCAAGTAACAGTGAACAGAGTATAATCAGATCAGCCATTCAGTGTGACTTCACATGGCCTTCAACTGAGCTGGAAGGGGCTAGGAATCATGAAAACAAACAGACATGAAAGAAAGAGGTAACTCTGTTAAAAAAAAACACAAACACAAACATACCCTACTATATATATTCTTCCCTTCCCCTATTTGTCTGTCAGTCTGTCTGCCTGTCTGTATGTCTCTGTCTCAACACATCTGTTCTATTTACCTTCACTCTCCTCCAGCATCTGCAAGGCTTGGGTTCCCTGACCTTTGCTCCCCCCCCCTCTCTCCCTCTCCCTCTCTCTCGAGGATGAGATGAACGGATGAAGTGGAGGGAGGGGAGAGTGTGAGATGCGGGGAGGGCAGTGAAATGGCCGGGAACAGGGCGACATGGAGGAGATCTGTTTGTAGCCACCTCTTACGGGGCTGAGGCATCTGGCAACAGATAGTAAGATAGAAATATACCAACTAACAAAGGAGAATTATTTCCACCTCTTATAAAAGGTTCATCGAATTTTATGCATCTACAGCATCCTGCTCAAGTTGTGGGAGTGATTCATTTCCATCAGGTGGAAAAAAAAAAAAAGCAATTATAGTATTTCCCTGACCCATCCTGGCCTCGAACCCTAGTCTTTTTGGACAGCAGACGGCTTCACCATCACGTCCCCCTACGCGTACCCAAAAGAAAGTTGCCTAATTATGTGACACTTTAATGTTGGAAGCAGTTGAACGCAGGCAAGGACGAAAATCAAGTGCTCTAGCTGGTTAGGGATTTAAGTATAATTCCTCTGAGTAGAATTTTGATACGAATTGAAAACTGCTCGAAAAAATGCTTGATATGGGAAAAAATGAGAATATGATCAGAATGGGTGGGAGGGGAAAAAGTAATGAGCATCCTTTTTTTTTTTTTCCCTCTCACTTTTTCTAACCAGTGTCAAAATAAAACAGTTATGCTCGTTAAAAGAGGAAAATATTTTCGTAAAGGGAAAAAAAAAAGTGAAAAAATGCCAGTAAGCAGAGAGGTAGTCATAATTTTCTCGTGCCAGAAGTGAATAACTATTTTTGCACCAGGCGCTAAGTTTAATTTTCACTCGTAGTCTTCTGTTTTTTTCGTATATTTATACTCTAACCTAACTGGACCCATCATAACCTAACAGATTAACCTAACTACAAGACTTCTGTACTCAAACCTAACTTAACTTAACCTAACAGATTAACCTAACTAACAAACTAAGCTAACCTGATACTTGGAACACAAATCTAACTAATCTAGACTTTCCTGGATTTGAAAAAGTACAAAAATGGTACTCGGAAGGGAAATCAGCGACCAGGGTACGTTAAGTGTCGTCCAGGCGCAGTCACATCCTGCCTTTGTCTGCGGGGGGCAAAGGGGAGGCAGGAGGAGGGCAGGGGGCAGGAGAGGGGGGTCGACAGGGGTACAAAAGAGTAATCATGTCCCCGGACCCGCCACTCGCTGCGCTCAATTGTCCATAATGAATTGGTCACCCGGTCTTCAATAGGGGCATAATTAAAGCCAGGACTGTCACGTATTATGTAATGACTCAATTTTTTGCACCCTGTTAATTGCTCATTCCAGTAACGAAGGGATTGTGCTCCTGCCAGGCATACTATATACTGTATACCTACCTGCCTATCTAATAATCTATCTATCTATCTATCTATAGCTACAAGGTCAAAGCTGATCATGTCCTGTGACCTTCATCTTTCACCTGTTGTTCTGGAAATAAGTCTTTCTCATAGGATGACCCTCAACTCCTCCACCATGTTTGGTTAAAATAGGATAAAAATCTCCGAGTAATCAAACATCTCACAGTCAGAACTATTCTCACAGCTGGAACTACCGTGAGAATAGTGGCGACCGTGAGAAGTGAGATTGCACTAATAGTTTTTTTTCTATTTTAACAGAACTTGGTGTTGGAGTTGAGGGTCAGTGAATGATGAAATCTGTCCTTTTTATCAGACGACATGTCAGAGGTCAATATTACAGAGCAAAGTGAAAGATTACCTCGCCTCTGACTTCTGCTTTCCACTTTTTTATTTAGAAAAAGACATGGGTCCTAATTGGGTGACCCTCAACCACTCCATTAAAGTCCGCAAAAATCGGATTTAAAAACTTGTCGCTTCTCGCTGCCGCAGCTTTTCTCACTGTAGTTCCCATCGTGAAAGGAAAGACAACTCGAACAATTTTTATCTGATTTTATCCAGACGTGGTGGAAGAGTTGAGGGTCAGGCAATTGGAAAATAAGCCGTACTGCACAATAATATGTCAAAAGTCAATGCCACGTAGTACAGTCAAAATGAGCTTTGTGCTGTGAAGCTAATAAAAATGTAAGTTTCTTCCTGAACTGAGAGAGAGAGAGAGAGAGAGAGAGAGAGAGAGAGAGAGAGAGAGAGAGAGAGAGAGAGAGAGAGAGGAGTTTTTTTTTTGTGTGTGTGTATGTGGTGTGTGTGTGTGCAAGGGTGTGGTCCCGTGGCTTGCTCCTGTAGGCCGACCATTTGAACGAAAATAAAAGGGAACCAGTTGGTGAGGCGGACATTCCTACTAACCTGCAAAGCCTCTTAACTCTGGACCCCCGTGAGCCGACATGTGTGATTTAGTTGCCTTATGTCCGCTCCAAAAATAAAGGGGAAAAGGGATGGTGTGTGTGTGTGTGTGTGTGTGTGTGTGTGTGCGTGTGTGTGTGTGTGGAAACAAAAGATTACCGCATTTTTTGACTTATTCTGTTTTTAATGTTAATATAAGTCCTTTTCCTCTAATTTCCTCCCAGGGCACCAACACCCTGACCGAGTGTGACATAACTTTAACATTGAAATATAACCTCGTACGCATTATCTCCATCTACCTGTGCCTTCATCTCAGTTATCTATTCTGTTTTCAATCTAGCTTCTCTTGTAGATGGCCACTGCTCTTTTATTAAAGCCATCTACGCAAGTCTTCTTTCACCTTTCTGTCAATTAATTTTCATTAGTTTATATGTCAATGTTCTGGAGTGCACATCTACCTTTTTTTTTTTTTCTTAATGCATGGTAGAAGGAACTTAAAAATGAACTTATCTACCAAAATACTGTTAATTCCAAGCTTAAAATTTTCCACCCTCCCTTGTCTGCATATTTTACTTACGTGGCTATAACAATGACGCAAAAAGGTTATAACACGCCTATGACCCTCTCATCTTAACCTGACCCAGATTTTCTCCTTTTTGCAGCTTATTTTATATAGCTCAGGGACAGAAAAAGAGAATACAACGGCCCTACAATCATTTAATAGCACTCCCTCTTGTTTCCTCGATCAAAATGTGTCTGGAATCTGTGAGTGTCTATTTACCGGTAGCTGTTTATCTGTCAGTCTCCCTGTATTCGTGTCTGTCTATCTGTATATCTGTCTATCTCTGACTAGTATCGTATTTTTCTGGTCATTATTGTTTCAGATTTGCGTTCAAGATGGAAAGACGGTAATTTTAGGCCAAGAAAGGATTGAAAGGGGACAGTTCTATAGACCCTTAACTTTTACTGCGCCGTCGGCATCATAGGTCCTCTCGCTACTCCTGCTTCTCGTTCTAAGGACTTTGAAAACAGTGATGAATTCTCAGCAGATGACAATGATGCTACTGTATCTGTCGCCCTCCGAAAATCATCAGTGTTCGTTCCTGCCGGTTCATCACACTATAAAGTCCACGGAGAGAGAAACAAGGATAGGCGGCAGGACTCTTGAAGCTGACTGTACCTATAGGACCCCTTAATCCTGCCTCTGGTTCTGTTGGCTCAAGTCTACTGTTAAAACAATAGGAGAAAAATGGCTGGACTGTGTGCATATGGATGAGAGGTAAAAAGGCCATATTACCGTATTTTTTAGAATTGTTATTTTGGCTTTTGATTCCGAAAAGAACTGGGTACGGTAAAAGAAAAAAAAACTTTGAGGTTGTTTACAAAGAATAATTTTTACCCCAAGTTTTTCGTGATTAATTAATATGCGCATTACATTTTTCTTTCCATTTTTCTCTTTCATCCCTGGCTTGATCGCAGAGCTTTGTAAGTGTATTTTTGACGTCTAAAATAGGTATAAAATGGGTGTTTGTAAAAATAAACAGTTTTAGAGGAATTTTGTCATGCCAAGCTGGGAATATCAGAGCTCTAGGTAAATTTTGTACTGGAGGTTTTGTATTTTTATTTTTCCAGCGATTTTTTTTAAGTTGTTATAATTAGTACCCGTTTTTTATTATGTTGTACCTGTATTTTTTTTTATTTGAAGAGGATATGCTTTTGAAACTCTCCGCTTCCTGTGACCCACAGTCAGCTAAATAAAAGCTGTACCATGCAGAGGAATAGGAGGAGGAGAAGGAAGTGCGGACGGACTGAGGGACGGACGGACTGAGGGACGGACACACACACACACACACACACACGACTCTTCACCTCCAGCTCTATCTCACACACGACCCAACACCTCCAATTTTATCTCACACACGACACTGCACTTCCAACTCTATCTCACACACCACCCTGCACCTCAGCTCTCTCACACACCACCCTACACCACCAGCTCTATCACACACACAATCCTGCATCCTCAGTTCTACCTTACAACCTTGCATCTCCAACTCTATCCCACACACGGCTCTGCACTTCCGATCTCACAACCTTGCTTCTCCTCTATCCCACACACGACCCTGCACCTCCGACTTTATCCAATCCGGCGTGCCCCAAATCTCCGAAAGCCGTGTTGTCAGCCTAATCCAGCATCCGGAGCGCCCCCCCACCCCTCTCATGTCATCCAGCTCCACCCAGTCATCAATCAGAAAGGACAAAAGGGACGCTGGTTTCACTGCTTTGACGGGGATTTAGTGTTATAAGCCTGCCTACTCCCGCGGAAGGGGGGTTCTTACGGTGCCTTCTGCTGGTACTTCTCTTCTCCTTTGTCTGCTGCTGGTATTTCTGCTTTGTCTGCTGCTGGTATTTCTGCTTTGTCTGCTGCTGGTATTTCTGCTTTGTCTGCTGCTGGTATTTCTGCTTTGCCTGCTGCTGGTATTTCTGCTTTGTCTACTGCTGGTATTTGTGTTCTACTTTGTCTGCTGCTGGTTTTTCTACTTTGTCTGCTGCTGGTATTTCTGCTTTGTCTGCTGTTGGTATTTCTGCTTTGCCTGCTGTTGGTATTTCTGTTTTGTCTACTGTTGGTCTTTGTGTTCTACTTTGTCTGTTGCTGGTATTTCTGTTCTACCTTGCCTGGTGCTGGTATTTCTACTTTGTCTGCTGCTGGTATTTCTCTTCTACTTTGTCTGCTGCCGGTATTTCGCTTGTACTTTGTCTATTGATGGTATTTCTATTCTATTTTGTCTACTGCTGGTTTTTTTATTCTGCTTTGTCTGCTGCTGCTGTTACTGTATAATCTGCCTTAGTGTCTGCTTAAGCCTTTGTTCCTTTTAGCCTGTTGATTTTATTTCTTCATTGAATTTTTTCATGTTTTCTACTTTGTCTACTGTTAATTTAATCGACTTTGGGTGCTACTTGAATATTACCTTACTTTCTACTTTTTTACTTTCCCCTCTAGGTACGCAGGGCTTCAGTGTTTTAAATCTTGTCTATAGTGAGAAGGGAAGTCTTCTGCTGTGTCCGTCGCTGTTGTATATTGGTTGTTCTACTACTTTGCCTCCTGATGTTAATACGACACAACTTAGTCTTCTGGTGCTTTACAGGGATTCAGTGTCGTAAGCATCGTCAATAGCGAGCCAAAAGGTCCCCTCAACGGCCTGCCAATGCATTCTTTTACTCGTATTCTGCTTTGTCTTTTTGTAGATATTTCCATTCTCTTGGTATTTTCACTCTTTTGCCCCTTTTAATTCTTTTTTCCCTGCTGTTGCTATCATACACTGGTTTCTGCCTATACTTTTTTTTTTTTAATTATTTCACCTGTTGATATTTTTCCCCATTGGTTTTGCCTCCTGATCTACTAGCTCGGATTTTGCTTATATATTTTTCTTTTACTTTTCTTTCTTATACCATCGCCAGGAATTCTACCTACTGCAGTTCAAGTCCAATTGTTGCGGATTTTTGTGAATGGACGATATCTGTAACATGTTGTATGGATTTTTAAAAAAAGTTAATTTATTTTTCCTTCATGAATATATCAAACCACAATAGCACAAAATCACTCCAAAATTACTTATCAAATATTGCACTGAGTAAAAGAACATACTAACTAAAGTATTCACACTTTACGAGTCGCTGTTACAACCACCGAAGCTGCTTTACACGAGAGAAACCTGACTGTGAAGAGGTCGACCATCCCAGGGGGCCCGTTGACGTGAATGGGTGGGCAGCGGTGACAGGCAGGGTGTGATGAATGGGTGTAACAGATGTGGACCCGAGAGTCTTGTAAATGGTGTCCCCTTATTGCCTATTATTTCCCTCCTCCCCTAGCCTCCCCACCCCTCTTTTCACTGTGTTGCATCCCCTGTCAAACACCCGCTTATCTAAGAATGCGTGTCCCTCTCTCATCTATCTTACTAAACACATCCTTATCTCAGAGTATGTGCCCCTTTCCCATCACTGTTTTGCATCCCTTATCAAACACTCCCTTATCTCAGAGCATATGTCACTTCCCTTTTATTGTGTTCCATCCCCTCTCAAGCACTCTGTCTAAGAATATACTTCCTCTCCCAGACACCCCACTCCAAAAGAAATCCTCTCGTCCAGAAATTCTCTCCCAAATCCGTCCCCCCCCCCATCCTTCTCTAAACCTAACACTCTCCCCCAAATCTATCCTTTCCCCTTTCTCCCTCCCCCCTCCCCCTCCACCATCCTCACGCAGTCGCCCCCCACCCCACCCTCTCGCTAGGCCTGACTTCACAGCATAAGATCATAACACTATATATCTACTTATCTTTTTCCACTCATTTTTCCTCTCGTCGCTCACTTCCACCTCCCCTCCCCTGCTCCCCCCTCCCTCTCCTTCCTTCCCTCCCTCCCTCCCTCTCTCTCCCTCTCCGTCTCTCTCTCTCTCTCTCTCTCTCTCTCTCTCTAACTCGCTCTTTCTCTCTGTCTTCCCTCCTTCTCCCCTCCCTTCTTCCCCAACTCCATTTCTTTCTCCCTTCTCTCGTTCGTTACATATTCCCCTCTCCTCGTTTCTCTCGCTCTCCCCCTCTTCTCATCTTTCTTACTCTCTCTCTCTCTCCCTCTCTCTCTCTCTCTCTATACCTGTCTGTCTGTCTGTCTGTCTGTCTCTCTCTCTCTCTTTCCCTCTTCCTTCCGTATCTCCGTTATTCTCTCTTACCTCATGTTCTTTCTCCCTCTCCCCATCATCTCATCTTTCACTTCTAACTCTCTCTCTCTCTCTCTCTCTCTCTCTCACACACACACACACACACACACACACACACACACACCAGAAAAGCACCAGACACTAAACAAAAATTCAAAGGTTGTAAGAAGTCATAAATTTACCCAAAAATGTTTCTCACCACAATGAACACACTTTTATTATGTAGCTCCTGTAATTCTTCTCCCCCAACAAAACGTGTCATTTTGAGATCAAGATAGCGTCATTTTCCAAAACTTAGTGCGCCAGTAGACAATCCCTTATTTCATTTTTTTCTGTGATGATAAAGTCTGACATGTCTATCTATCTATCTATTGCCAGACGCCTCTATCCCGTAAGAGGTGACCATAAATAAATAGCCACGTCGCCCTGTACAGTACAACGCCATTTCACTGCCCTCCTCCCAGCTCACACTCCCTGTCTCATATGCCTCTCCACTCCATCCCTCCATCTCATCTTCTGTCTACCCCTCCCTCCCCCTCCCCTCAACCTCACTCGCATACACTCTCCTCGTTAGTTTCTCGCTCTCCATCTGACAAGTGATGATAAAAATGGCTCCCTCCTCGTCTTCTGCGTCTCTCTCTCTTTCTTTCTCTCTCTCTCTCTCTCTCTCTCTCTCTCTCTCTCTGTGACTATATTCCGTAATATGGAATGCTTGGTGGTTAGAACTATTAATTAAGAGGGTTCCATACGGTCAATAATTTGTTTTTTACACCTTTGCGTACTCAGTAAAAAAAAGCCAGATAATTATTTACTTACCTGCAGGTGATGTGGAGCTGGGTGCAGGGGGACCAGGTGGAGTGACGAGTGTGGAGTAGGAAAGTGGATGAGTGGATGATGGTGGTTGTTATGGCGTGGTATAATCCAGCAACTTTAAATCAAGGCACTTCATCTCGTCCCTTTAAAATCCGGTCTCTTTAAATTCGGTCATTTTAAACCCCATAAAAATATCCTTCCCTACACCTTAAATTCTCTTTCTTTAAATCTGGTCACTTTGAATTCTTCACTTTAATTTTCCTGTCACCTTCTTTTCCGTCCTAAAAATTCTGTCACTTTCAATCGTCATCACTTTCATTCCTGTCACTTTAAATTTTGCCGCCTAAACACTTCCATCACTTCAGTTTGCCATTTAAATTCAGTCACTTTAATTTACATCACTTTAAATCCCAGTAGTCTCATATTTGTCATCTTTAATCGCTTCACTTTAAACTCCCACTTTAAATCCCGCTGTGTTAAATCCTATGACTTTAAATACCCTCACTTTGATTGCCGGCACTTTAAATTCACCGAAAATACCTTCACTTTTTTTTTTTCACTATTCTTGCCAGTTTTTCACTTTAAATCGCATCATTTCCACTTCCTTAAATCTAAATCTCGTCATTTCCACTTCCTCACTTTACAGCAAACAATCTCGTCCTTTTGTCCCCTTAATCCTCGTTCATATATATATTTTTCCCTTATCTAGGTACTTTAAAGTACGATTATCGATGCAGAGACTCAGTAATTCACTTTATATATATATATATATATATATATATATATATATATATCCAGGTGCTATGGTTCAGCTTGGTTTGAAGTTCCAGAATAAGAATGAATGAATGAATGAATGAATGATATGAATAATTATATGAATGAATAAACAAATTAAAACATAAATAAATAAAACGAATAAATAAATGAATGACGAAATAAAAAAAGCTATGCAAACACCAGTATTATCACCATCAAGCTTCCTCACCCGACCATAGTCACTGATACACTACCTCACATCATGGTTCGAATCCCTAAGCCTCAAGAGAACAGCAATTGGTTGGAAGCAGTAGGTAAGGCATGAACCGAAACAGTGATGATTTATAACAATGCCCTTGAACTCTCTCTCTCTCTCTCTCTCTCTCTCTCTCTCTCTGGATCATCATCATCATCACCATCAGTCACCACCACCACCATCATTATCATCATCATCATCATCATCATCATCACTTTCATCATCTTCATCCCTCTTCCGAATTTCAATAAACTAGAGACCCGGAAACAAAGAAAAAGTAAGGTACGAACGTGGAGAGAGATGCCTGCACGTGGTGGCACCGATGTAACTTGAGCGACGCCTCTGCTTGATTACTGAACATCCCTGAACTCCCTCCCTGTTTCCCGAAGGAGGATGGTGGACTGCAGGATGAGGGCAGTTTCAGCCTGCATTCCCCCGGGTTCAAGTTTCACATGAACCTGGGGCGACAACAACAACAACAACAACAACAACCACTACTACTACTACTACTACTACTACTTACTACTACTGCTCCTTACTACTACCACTACCACTGCTACTGTAGGCGAACAGTTATGAAACTCTTACACAATATTCTGGAAAACTGCATGAATTCCTAATACTATATCACTGGGTTTCGGAAGACATCGCTCACTTCCTCGTTAGTTATAGCTATGAAGTGGAACGAAATTTCTGTCCGCAACTGTGCCTCAGGTGGTAGGTGGGGGCGGCCATCATCCATTCAGTCGATATAGTGTTGTCTCCAGGTAACTACAATGAATGACAAGCCAAGTGGTTTACTCAGGAAGCCGTTTATTACGCTGGGTGGTAACTATATAAACAAATGACGCCTGGTGGTCTAGAGGGGGAAGGCGCTCCAGCTGGATGAGGCCAGCCGGGTTTACATCCTAAGTTTAGTTGGGGTTTATTGCTCACGTCATACCACTCAAGGAAGAGAGACTGGTCACCCTCGCTTTAAATGTCGGGACTGAGTAGCCTAGCCCCGTGTTCCTACGCTAATTAGCAGTTAATAAAGGAGTGCATGATGATGAACTGTGCTCCCCCAGCGGTAGAAATAACAGACGTTGCGTATAATTCATTACTAACATTAAATTCTTCCAAAAAACTGAACAAATTCATCACATTTTTCCCACACTGATTAATGTGGACTGTGAGAGGAGATAATGAAAAGCAGCGGGTGTTAATTAGGTGTACAGAGAAAATATTATGAATTATAGGAGTGTACAGTAATTATGCAAAAACAATGGAAAGCATAGAAGAGAGGAATTAAACCAGATTGAAAATGGTCGTTACTGTCCCTGTCCAACCCTATACTTTGATCACTTTAACTTGGCCTAAAATTGCCGTCTCTCCATCTTTAATGCTGAGTAGTAGAATGACGCCAGAATATGTTGCTAGTCACGAAGATGTGCTATGGACAGGATGTAGACCATTAGCATTGTCCTTTTCTGCCACTGAGATACGTGAAAAAAGTTGCAAAAGGACGAAAATCTTGGCCAAGCTGAGGTGAAAGTACTGTACCAAAAAGGATTAATGTGAGTGTTGCTGACGAAATGCATAACCTGTTCAGTCCAGTGATCTCTCTCTCTCTCTCTCTCTCTCTCTCTGGAATAGACTGTGGGAGAATGGGTAAAAGTGTAAAGTTATGTTTCGTGGCCGACTATAATTCTAAATATTAATGGACTATAGTGAACAGCTGTATTCGCTATTAGAAAGATAGATGTGCTTATATGGAAGTTACATGGCAGAAGCTGTTTACACACACCCACACCAGCAGACTGAGCCGTTCCCGTAACACATGATCCTGTATGCTGATAATCGACTTCGCGCGACATGCCACACCTCCAGTACAGGTATCTCCACAATCTCGTACACCTGCGACCGGAGAGCACCTGGGCAATTAGACAGAGGCAGGCACTTGCAGCAAATGAGTGCGAGTTATCTTGATTGATATCGCCGTGGTGGAGGTGGTGGTGGCGGTGATGGTGGTAGTGTGGTGATGGTGGTGGTGATAGCGAAGGTGCTGGTGGTGCGAGTGGTGGTGGTATGATGATGGTGGCTGTGATAGCGAAGGTGCTGGTGGTGTGGTGATGGTGGTGGTGATAGAGAAGGTGCTGGTGGTGAGAGTGATGGTGATGTCGTGATGGCGGTGGTGATAGCGAAGGTGCTGGTGGTGTGGTGATGGTGGTGGTGATAGCGAAGGTGCTGGTGGTAAGAGTGATGGTGATGTCGTGATGGCGGTGGTGATAGCGAAGGTGTTGGTGGTGCGAGTGATGATGGTGTGGTGATGGTGGTGGTTGCGAAGGTGCTGGTGGTGCGAGTGGTGGTGGTGGTGGTTGTTCCTTGCACGTCTTATCGCAGATCGACAAAGATTTATATTTTTCTTGCACTTGTTCTCTTTCTTTCTTTTTATACTTTGTCTTCTTGTTCTTGTTGTTGTTCTTCTTCTTCTTTTGCTCTTCTTTATCTTCTTCTTCGTCTTATTAGTTCATTCATATATATTTTTTACTTTTTTACTGTGGATGTACGTAGAAATGTGTGACTTTGGTATTATTTCCTTACGATTTCCCTCAGTTAAAAAGAATCGCCTGGCGTTAGCCGCATAAAATACGACTTGGAGTGAATATCATACGGACTGAATCCCTTTCTTGAAGTGATCGCTGACGAATTAATTGATAAAATGGTAAAAGGCATAATCATTGCTTAATATGAATCGAAATGTATCATATCTAAAGTACAGAGTAGTAGGTTTAATGACAGTCTTATTTTTGTCACCATGGATTATTTGACTTCGTAAACCTTGGTCTGGAAAACTAAAAGGACTAAGTAGCACCCTTATGCCACTGTAACAATCATACTTTAAATAGTCATCGAGAACATTGTCACGTACAGTTAGCATAATATGAACCTGGGACAGCATCAGCGTGTAGCAGAGACCTGGCATTTGGTACACTTGACAGCCTTGACATAATCACATATTTGTTGGTGGTACTGATTTGACTGAACAATGAGGTGTCAAATACTGGGTGAAATGACCAATGAACTTGCATGAACGACGGAAATCATAGCTAGACTTCCGCTTCACAATGACACTGTTCCAGGTTCATGTGTGGCCAGTTGTGATATATAGAGCTTTGTGGCACCTAAGAGGACTATTGGACCTAAAGAGAGCGGACCTAAAAAGAGCACAGAGTCAAACATAAAAAAAATGATAGTGAGGTTCTTAAGAGGAGAGGGAGACGGAGAGCAAGGTGAAGAGAGCAGGTTCGCGAATACTTAAGGAAGGGTTGCGTGTAGTAGGAAGAGGTGTCGTTAATAAGGAAGGACAAGTACTCCTGGAGGTCCCTATGAGTTTATTATCCCTCTGAGAATAGAGCGTCAGGCAACAGACAGACAGACAATGCCTTTTGAAATACATGAAAGTAAATGGCCACCTTGGACATATATGAGGTATCATGTGAGAGGTATTGCTTGTGTGTGTGTGTGTGTGTGTGTGTGTGTGTGTGTGTGTGTGTGTGTGTGTGTGTGTGTGTGTGTGTGTGTGTGTGTGTGTGTGTGTGTGTGTGTGTGTGTGTGTGTGTGATGATTAATTGAGTGAAGAAACTACTCCTGACAGCGCAACAGCAAAAGCCATTCTCGGTGTGTGTTTGTCAAGAGATATATCGTGTACGTGTGTGTGTGTGTGTGTGTGTGTGTGTGTGTGTGTGTGTGCGTACCGTCATGTAGATACACGGAGAATTGGTTGGTTATATATGGTTTCCATCCATCCTGCCTAACTATCCTCCCCCCCCTCAGTACCTCCTCGCTACCTCCCGCATATCCTTCTTCCTTCTCCTCCTCCTCCTTCTCTTCCTTCCCCTCCTATTGTCTTCTCTCCTTGCCTCCTTACCACTCCTCTCCTCTCGTCTCCTCTTTTTTTCTTTCCTTTCCTCTTCTTTCCCCTCGTTTCCTCTTCTCTTCATTCCTATGGTTTCGCCTCTGCTCTTCTCTCACACATATCTTCCTACCTTCTCCTCCTCCCCCTCTTCGTCTCTTCTCCTAATGCTCATCTGTGTCTTTTCCTCAACCCTTCTTTCTTCTCCGCTCTTTCCTACTCCCATCGTCCTCTTTCTTCTCTCCTTGCTTCCTCTGTATCTTCCTGTCTTCTTTCTCTTCAGCTGTCTATTCTTTTTCTTTTCACACATCTTGTTTCCTATTTTTCCTCATTTCTCTCCTCTCCTCTTCCATCACTTCACACCAATTTTCTCTCTTTCTCCTCTCCATTTAGTGTACCTTTCCCTCTTTCCCCTTTCTCTCCTCTCCTCCACTCTCTTTGCTTCTTCTTCTTCTTCTGTTAACTTCCTTTGTTTCTTTTTTCCTTTTTCTCCTCTTTTCGTCTGTCCTCTCCTCTCCTCTTTACCGTTCTCTTCACTCTCCATCTTTTTTATTCACCTCGCCACTTCACTGTTCTAAAATCTAGGCTCCATGACTCTCCATGCCCTCTCTGTTACTATTCCCTTTCGACTCCTCCTTTCTCCATGCTCTCTCTCTCTCTCTCTCTCTCTCTCTCTCCCCTTATCCCTCACCTCATTAAAACACGCCAAGTACGTCCTCCATGATATTTAATTCAGCTCTCTTTCCCCTTTTTGGCCGCCTCTGACGATCTTCATCCCATTCTCATTTCCTTTAATGTCTTTTTATGGAAATCATCACCCCTTTCCCTCCTTTACTGCTTTAATTCTCATTCTTGTTGTGTAGATAGAGAATTACCAGCCTCCCTATTCTCATCCTTATCATTTTTATTTCGTGTTCTATCCTTGGCATTATTATCTCTATTGGATTTTTTACTCTTTTCACACTAACTTGGTCCAGATTTTCTTCTTATTTTTTGTTTACTTTACGTGGCTCCATAGCTGAATAAGAGAATATTAAGGCCCGGTATCCTTCCCATAGTACCTCTTTGTGACTAGCATCATATTCTGGTGTTGATACATGCTAGCATCATATTCTGCTGTTACTATATACTACCATCATATCCTATTGTTACTTCACTGTTGCAACTCAAAATTTAAGATAGAAGGCAATTTTAGTCCTAATTAGAGTAAAAAGAGGATAATAACATTTCTCTTCAACATATCATTTTGGATTTTATTTATATTTTGATTTATTGATAGAGAAGATAGAGTAAAATTTAATCAGAAATCGATTCATTCATTTTATTTATACCATTTCCTGCCGATTTTATTCTTACAAGGACAGACTTTTCGAACTCGAGGTGTTACATAGATTCTGAGTAAATCCAGTCAAAACGAGAGGTTTTTCTTATACTGAATAAAAGTGTCTGACAGAAAGAAAAGTCTGAAAAAGGACGTATCTGATATTTAGGCACACGTAATTCAATCCAGAAAATTTTAAAGGCTGAGACTTTGATATTATTTCCTGCGCATACTTAAAACCATCTTACGTTAGCCATAGTTGAATAGGTTAGTTATATTCATAGTTTTGGGGGTGAAATCTAGACAATTTCTTTCTTTTCAGAGTCTTTCTATATCCCATTGGTCTTTATTTTTGTCTCTTTATAAATAATCTCATTTTTCTTAATTGTCTTACTCCTCTTATCCTATCGCTCTCCCCTCTTCTCCCTTCCCATTTTCCCCTTCCCTCTTTGTGCTTCCTCATTTTTCCATTTATCTCACTAAACACATCAAATTTGTCACTAGCTTCCTTCCCCTTCCCGTGTTTCCTTATTGTTCCCCCTTGCCGCACTATCTCCTACCGTCTCATTTCTTTTCTTCATTCCCTTCTGTGTTTGCTTAGTTTTGTCTCTCCTGTCAGAGACCATTTTGTTTTCTCTTTCTCCTAATTTTGCTTTCCCTTTCAATTAGTTTTCCTTTTACCTCCTCTCCTATTTTTCCTATTACTTTATTTCCCTTTTTCTTCTCTCACCTTCGCTCTTTCCCCCTCCTATCATATTTCCGTTTTCTCCTTCTCCCTTTTGCTCTGTTTTTTCTGCCCAATTCCCTGCCTGGCGCTGATGAGGAGCCTACACGTGGTGGCACTGTGTACCCTGCGTGGAGAAAAGCAACAAAAACCTCCTCACATATAGCTTCTCGCCGTGGGGATGGACCCTGGTTCGATCCTTGAGAGGTTACCACAAGGGGGCGCCTGTTCCCTATACGAAATATGTACTGTACTGTTTCTGTAGGACGGCCACACAGGAATAGATGCTTACCCGTGGTCGATAGGTCTATTCAGCCAGAGAAACCGGGGCTCAGCAACAACAACAACAACTACCACAAGCACAATCACAACAACTTCCTCTCATTTTGTTTACATCTCCAGTGCAAAGATGGTGCTGTGTGTGTGTGGGTCTCGCGTTTCCCTGTCTTCGTGACTTCCTATCGTTCTTGCCTTTTATCGTCCTCCCTATATAACTCCCTATTTTTCCTTCGCCCACCTCCCCTCGTCCTATTTACGTCTCCAGAGCAAAGATGGTTCGGCGTGTGTCGGGTCGTTAAGGAGGGGGAGGCAGTTAGGACCAGAGATTCCGTCAACATCATTATCGTATTGTAGCCAGGGAGAGGCCATTGTACTGTGCCTTCAGCTTGGATGGGTGTTGGTTGGCTGGGAGTGGGGTAGGAAGGCTGTGTGTGTGTGTGTGTGTGTATGTGTGTGTGTGTGTGTGTGTGTGTGTGTGTGTGTGTGTGTGTGTGAAATAGGTGAGGAAGAGGGATGGACGATGACATAAGTAGAAGGGGAGTGAGGAGAAGAGGGGAGGTGTATAAGTGATAATGGGTGCTGAAATGACAATAGCTGATGATGGTAGATGATGAAGAGGCTGAGATAAAGGAAGATAGGTGAAGAAGGGGTGATGGACGATGATGGAGAGAGAAGGGGGGGGGGAAGAGAGGACGGTGTGGGTAGAGGTGATACATAAAATAAGAAAAGCAAAAGATGGATGAGGATGAAAGACGATAACTTGCCTGTGAATTTGTGAAGAGATAACATAGGTGAAGAAGGAAGAATGGATGATGACGGAAAGTTACTGAAGTGTGAGGAAGAGAAAGGTGAAAGGAGATGTGCCGGAAATATAGGATGGTGAGAAGTGAAGATGGGTTGAAAATAATAAATGTAGTGAGCATCTGTGAAGGAAGAAGATGGATGCAGAAGAGGGATGTAGTGAGGAGAGAGGAGGGAAAGGTGAGACGGAAAATGTAGGTGAATTATGACCGTGAACAGCAAAGATAGCTGATGAAGATAGACGAGAGTGAACAGTAGAGAATGTGAATATTTGCAAGAGGGAGATTTGAGAACAGGGGTGGTAGATATTGATGGGAGAAAGAGAAGGGGTGAAGAGGAGGAGGGAGAGGTGTGGAGATGACGAAGGGTTGCGAAAAGTGAAAATAGGTAAATGAATGAGAGGCTGAGAAGAGGGGAAATTGATGGAGAAGGGGAGATGGATGATGACAGGAGTGAAAGAAGGATGAGAAAGAGAAGAGGGGAGAGGTGATAATGGTAATAAGAGAGAACACTTTGGTTGATGATGATGGTGATGGAAAGGGAAGTGAGTGATAATTAATGACTGTGATGTATATGGGTTGATGTGTGTGTGTATGTGTGTGTGTGTGTGTGTGTGTGTGTGTGTGTGTGTGTGTGTGTGTGTGTGTGTGTGTGTGAGAGAGAGAGAGAGAGAGAGAGAGAGAGAGAGAGAGAGAGAGAGAGAGAGAGAGAGTAGTATATTGAGCAGTGGTGGAGAATGATAAAGAGTAGAAGATTGATGTGTTCCCTCAGTAAATCACCACTGTCCCCTCTCTGTATCCCACCACTGTCCCCTCTGTCTCCCCTCTCAGTATCCCACCCCATTCCCCTCTGTGTCCCCTCTCTGTATCCTACCACTGTCTCCTCTGTGTCCCCTCTCTCCCCGCTTTGTCTTCCCTCATTTCCCCTCAGGATATTCTACTTTACGACTCCACTTCACTACAACCGGTACCTAACTTTTAGCTTCCAGTGGCAATTAAAGTGGAAAAAAGTTCTGCCCTCAAAAAAGAAAGAAAATAGAGGCTTCGTTCTGTGTTGAAGGGTATCCTAAGCACGCACGCACGCACGCAAGCACACACACACACACACACACACACACACACACACACACACACACACACACACACACACACACACACACACACACACACACACACACACACACTCTCTCTCTCTCTCTCTCTCTCTCTCTCTCTCTCAAAGTACTTTATTATGCCAGGTTGAAGAAAGGAATCACACGAAAAACAGACACACACAAAGGAAAACATTTTTTTGACCGTATTTGCAAGGGAAATTTCTACTAAAAGAGAGACACTTTCATGGTCTTAAAAGTATCATAAAACAAACAAGCAAAAAAAAAAAAACACTTTCTAAGATCACAGAGGAATAATTGATGCCATTATATTTTAAGCGGTATAATCAGCTCTTAAAAAAAACAGCAAAATTAAAGTAGAAAATAAAATAACGACGCACTATCTTCTTCAGGTATGTTAACAACAGAGGCTAAAGGATGAAGGGTTAAAACATATGGACAATTTAGCATTATTGATGGAAACTGTAATTTTATTATAGAGAGGATCATGAACAAAAAACTAACAAAGTCCTTGTCTATACTTACTGAGATGCAAAGAAAAAAAAAATACTGTAAAACGGTTGTTGAAAAACTCTGCTAAGAAAGCTGGAGTTTCTGATATATTTTTAAAGAGCACCATAAAAAAGCCGAGGGATTTTGGGTTTAAAATTTGCAGTGGTGTGTTCAGATAGAGGAAGTTACGAGTACAGTCTTACATAACTGTATTTAATGTGGACAAACTCTAGCAATACCTGAAGAGAGTACATGAAATATAGAAACATATTTTTTTTATCTTCACAGTTATCGCATTTTCAGTCACAGTCTTAATGGCGGGGTCTAGTCTGTATCTCTTGTTATTTCAGAATATAGGTATAAAATTCCAGGACGGGTTTTATCGGCTATACTTACAAAAGAAGCAAAGAATTAGGGAGTAGAGTTACAAATTTTGGACTTAGAGGCGAAGAATTAGTGCTTAACGTTATACGGGATGGAGTGTTTTGTGTAAAAGACGGACACTATTTTTTCTTATATCATAAAATAGAGGACTACTTAGGCTATATTTTCAAGAGAAGGGTGGATTATATTATGCTATGTTTTATATTAGGCTATTTTAGGTTATTTTGTGTCTTACCCTATCATCAGCACTAATTACAAGGGACTATTTTTGGTCATGTTTACCGGAGAAGCAAAAAATTAAGACTTATTGCTTTGACGCATGGGATCAAATTTCTAGCTTGGAAGGAGTAAACGACTTTGTAATGGTGAAGAAAAAATATCCAGCAAGATTTGACGTGGGGTAATGGAAGATAACATCAAGAGTAATGGGAGGAACGCGTCTTGTGCTTCTGTTTCGTGGTGCTTGGTAAATTATCTGAGACAGAGTTATTTTCGTATAAGAAGGATCATCATCGTCATCATCATCATCGTCGTCGTCATCGTCATCATCATCATCATCATCATCATCATCATCATCAACATCATCATCGTCCTTCTCTCACTACTGCTCGTTCACCTTAACTTGGCAAATATTTTCGTCCTTTTGCGGCTTATTTTCCGTAACTCAGTGGCAGGATAAGACAATATTAGGGCTCTATATCCTTTCCATAGAGCTTCGTGAACAGAGCCATGTTACAGCTCTATATTCCAGATGGAGATAAGGTAATTTACTGCCAAAGAAAGAAGAAAGAACAAACTATCAAGATGAACAACTGACTCTAAGGACCGGAAAAAAGGAAAAAAAAAGTGAACTATCAGTAAAGTGTCCAACGAAAATAAAGTGGTAAGGATGAGGTGCTATACACTTTTCACTCAAACTTGATCTAAAATTACCATCTCCTCACCTTGACTGCTGAGTTGTGACAGTAGATTAACACTAGGACGGTTCTAGTCACGAATCAATGCTATGGAAAGGATGGAGAGCCCCAGTATTTTCTTTTTCTGACCTTAAGCTACATGCAGTAAGCTGCAAATGAACGAAAATCGAGGCCAAGATAAGGTGAAATAACTATAGCGAATCTCCCAAGCTGACAACAACAAGGACCTAGGCTAGAGTGGGTGTGAGGGCGGTAGGCGGAACGAGGGGTGGGGTGAAAGTGCGGTGAGGGATTGAGGGTGGGATGAGGATGGGGGTGAGAGGGGCAGGAGGTGGGTGAGGGTGAGACTGGGGAGGTAAGAGGGTGGGGTGAGGGTAGGAGTGGGGATATGAGGGGGTGGGGTGAGGGTAGAAGTGGGGACATTAGAGGGTGGGGTGAGGGTTGGGGTGGGGATATGAGGGGGTGGGGTGAGGGTCGGATTCGGGATATGAGGGGGTGGGGCGAGGGTGGGAATGGGAATATTAGGGGATGGGGTGAGGGTGGGAGTTGGGATGCCGAAATTATGGGTGGGTGGGTGGGGTTTGGGATGGGATGGAGATGAAGGTCGACTGGAGGGGGTGGATGAATCGTGCTGACTGTCTGTGCCCCTCTGCTCATGGACAAGGCATCATCGTCCGTACTTCATGACTCTGCCTGTCTACTGCACAGTTTTGGCAGGTTACTATAATCTTCTTTGTTTATAGCCGATGGAACTGGGCCACTCCTAAATTTGCTACGTCATGGCTACAGGATATTTCTAGGAGCTTTAGTTATGAGTTAGGAATGAGTCTACTTGTTAATATGTTTAGTTTCTTTTTACTTAATGAAGCTGCTTGTACTTCCATGAGTCTTAGTTATGAATGAAGAGTACCTTAGTTATTGGTCAAGTCGATCACCATTTTATTTTTTTTGTGATGCGGTGAAGATCTGTCCGTTCTCCCCTTTGGGGCTAAGATGCGAATGAATGTGTTTGAATGGATGAGCAAATGGAGAGTGAGTCGTCCTGTCTCGGCTACCTCCCTTTCCTTGGGGGAAGCAGCCTAGGTATATAGATAGATAGACCCTTTGCCATTAACTGGGCTGAATGGGTTAATTAAACAGCATGAAATTAAATGAGTCTTAGTTTTGAAGTAAGAATGAGGCTCCTTGGTTACTAGTCAGATCTACCCTCTTTTTTTTTTTTCTCTTTTTACTACCATTGAACATTACCTGGGGTGAAAGAGATAAGCATCATCGTCAAGCTAGAAAAAATGCACTTTACTCTCACCACTTCACTGATACATTACAGTTATCTGGTATCTTTTATCTCATACATACACACACTCCTTTGGCATCGCTAACAAACACGCCGAAAGAAAATTCCAGTGATAACTGTGACGGGAAGGCAACGCTCAGAGGCTGGGTGAGAGCAAGGACGGGAGTGTGTTTTAGTGTGAAGGCAGGAGTATGTTTTAGTGTGAAGGCGGTGGGCAAGGCGTAGCAAACACTTTATTACGGGCGTTCTTCCGGGGCTTTCAAGACATACGAGCCTCGGTTCACAGTATCTCAGGGGAATCACGTCGGCAGCCTTACACCCCGCTAATTCTCAATAACACGCGTGGAAGGATATTTTACAAGCCCCGATGAAGGTATACTGGTCCCGCATTTGCCTCCATTCAGGCCCCCGCGATCGGTTAAATATATTGTGTATTGGGCTCGACGCTGCTGAACTGAGCCAAGGGGTGAAGGAAGAGCTTGGATGGAGGGAGAGAGAAGGAGGGAGGGAGAGAGGGAGGGAGGGAGAGAGAGGGAAAGAAAAAGGATTGAAGGGGCGCAGAGGGAGAAAATAAAAGGCGGAGAGTGAAAGGAAGGAAGGGAAGGAGAGAGGGAAATGGGAGAGGGAGGAGGAAGGAGGGAGAACAGAAAGGAAGGAGAAAAAGGAAGAGGGTGAGAGATAGAAGAGAGGCCGAGAGTGGAAGGAAGGATGGGAAGGAGAAAGGGAAAAGGGAGGGTGAGCAGGAGGAAGGGAGAACAGAATGGAGGGAGAGGAAGAGAGGAAGAGGGGGGAAGGAAAGAAGGAATGAGGAAGAACAGAAAGGAGGGAGAGAAAGAAGAGGGAGGAGGATGAGAGGGGGAGATGGAAAAGGAGTAAGTAAGAAAAGCAGAAATGTGGAAGAGAAAGAAGGATAAATGAGAGGGAGAGAGGGAGGGAGACAGAGAAATGGAGTAAGGGAGAAAGACGATTGATAAGGAAGAAACGCAAAGATATAACAGCTGAACCATTAACCCATAGACAGGAGGAAAGACAGACGAAGAGAGGCTGTTATAGCGCTGAGGAGTTGCACACACACACACACACACACACACACACACACACACACACACACACACACACACACACACACACACACAGATGATAGCTATACAGAGACCTATAGAACACATTATTATTATTATTATTATTATTATTATTATTATTATTATTTGCAGCAGCAATAGCAGTAGTAGTAGTCGCAACTGAATTATTATTATTATTATTATTTTTATTATTATTATTATCAGTAGTAGTAGTAGTAGTAGTAGTAGCAACCCGAGGCTCATCCTGATGTGAACCCGGTGGACTATAGGCTGTAAGGGCATGGCTCTTGCAGGCCACCATCCTCCTTTCTGGGGATAGGGAGGGAGTTGAGGGACATTTGCATAACCAGTCGGTGGAGCTGGCTGGTTATATCGGTGCCACCACGTGAAGGCGTCCCTCTCCAGCACTCCCCATATAACAAACCAAAAATAATCACCATCATTCCTTCTTTATATTCAAAGTCCAGAAAAAGGGGAAAAATTATAAAAAAAAAAAGAAACGAAAAATGTCCCCCTGTGGAAAGATGGCCATGTCTGTAAAAATGATTAATTCGATTACCTCTTGATGTCATTTTTATATATTACATTTTCCCCAATAGTCAATCGTATATAAAAACACTGAGAAGCGATTATTACAATATTCATTTTTTTATTCTTAAAATTAGCCGCTGGCAAACTGGATTTAAGATGTAAAAGAGAATAAGAAATTTGTGTTTAATATTGTGGATCGGGCATTATGTGACTGAGATAGATAAATAGATAGACAGGTAGATAGACAGATAGACATGGTTGGATAGAGATATATATAGACAGATAGAGACATAGATATAGATAGATAGACAGACAGACAGACTGACTGATAGTTAGATGGATGGATAGATATAAAAGACAGATGGATGGAGATATAGATAGGCAGCTAGATAAACAGACAGAAAGATAAAAGATAGATAAACATAGAGATAGACAAATAGACAGATAGATAGACAGATAGATAGACTGAGAAAAAAAGGAAATTCATGATCAAAATAACAGTAATAAACAATAAATAGCGTTCTCCCCAATTTCCAAGTCTTAGGTTCCTCTTAATTATCATTTAGTAGTAATAATCAATCAAGGTGTTTTATTTCGTACAGGTAAATGCCGTCAGGTGGGCGAGAGAGGCTTCTACGCTACAGTCATCATCATCATTATCATCATCATTTTCTCCCTCCTCCTCCTCCTCTTCCTCCTCCTCCTCCTCATCATCATCATCATCCAGACCTCGTTCCCCACTCAGGCTCATCTTTTAGTCATATTCATAGATATGTATGTATATAGAGAGCTACATTTATTAAAATTTATATTGGAAAAATCGGATGGATTAGCTAGACATGAACTGCTAGGTTTGTATGGACCTTCTCTCTCTCCCTCTCTCTCCCTCTCTCTCTCTCTCAAACCTTGAAGCAAAAAAATTTACTGTACACACATGCACTAGGGTATACATGCTCTCTCCCTCCCTCCCTCTCTCCCTCCCCCCCCTTCTCTCTCTCTTTCTCTCTCTCTCTCTCTCTCTCTCTCTCTCTCTCTCTCTCTCTCTCTCTATCGGGCTGTGATCATACATCTTCGTCAACCATCACAAGCGGTGTCGTTTTGTAAAGGGGGATGGAGAAAGGAGGAGGGAAGAGGAGAGGGAAGAGGAAAGAGGGAGGGAAGAGAGGAAAAATGGGAGGAGAAGGGGAAGGAAGAGGAGGAAATGGAGAAGAGGGGTAGGAAAGAGGGGAAGAGGGGTAGGGAACAGAAGATGATGGAAGAGGAAAGGGGAAGAGTGAGGAGAAAGGGAGGGAAGAATAAAAGGGGGAAGAAAAAGGGAGGGAAGAGGAAAAGAGAAGGAGAGGGGAGAGAAGAGGTGGACAAGGAGAAGGGGAAGGAGGACGAAAATAGGGGGGAGGGGGGAGGAAAAGAGGGAAGAGGAGGAAAGGGAGTGGGAAAGACTAGGAGGGAGGAGGAAAGAGGGACTGGAAGAAGAGGGCGAAGGAAGAGGGAGAGTTAGGAGGAAAGAAAGAGAATGTGAAGAAAGAGGCGACAAGGGAAGAAAGAAAGAATGAAGGGGATAAAAAGAAGGATGACAGATTACTTCCAGGCGATTTTATTCAACGATATTGTTCAGCTCGGGTGGATGGCGAAGTTGATGAAGCTCCCAAACGCCTCTTCCTAAACGATTTATTTTGCATAGTGCTCCTTACTATCCTCTTCTGTGTCATAATCCAAGTACCACCTTACTCAGCTTAAATGATATACAAATTGATATTAACCAGACGTATCCAAAAATAAATCGCTGTGGAGAAGGTGTTAGGGAAGTTACTCAGCGGACAAATAAGGCCCCCCCCCAAAAAAAAAAAAGAGAATTAAATCGTCCGTGAAGAGAGTAAGAAAGAAAAATATAACATTGATTTAGGATAACAGTGAGAAAGTTGGCACCACTGTATTAATATTTTTAAATCATCAAACCTCTGAATTAAATTGATAGACAGATAGATAGGTAAATAGATAGACATATTGAGAGAGAGAGAGAGAGAGAGAGAGAGAGAGAGAGAGAGAGAGAGAGAGAGAGAGAGAGCTACGAGGAGAAAAATTATAATGGAAATGAAGGAATGTCCAGTAAATCAGGGGGAGAGACAGAAAGAGAGAAGAGAAGAGGGGGAAAAAGAGGGGAGGGAAAAAATAGGGGTGGGGGAGAGAAGGGGAAGGGAGGGGACGGAGGCAAGAGAGAGGGTGGTCTGGGTGGGGGGAGAAAGAAGGAGGAGGGAGGCAGACTCGGCAGGTGAAGTCGGAGGAGGGGAGGGGGAGATAGGGGGAGGGGAAGATGGAAAGGGGAAGGGAGAATGCGTGGAGAGAGACGGGAGGTGGAGACGGGGGCGGGGAAGGGAGGGGAGGGGGAGACAAAAGGGAGGGGGTAGAGAGACTAGAGGGAGAGAGAATGAGGAGAGACTGTGGAGGGGGAAAGAGGAGTTGGTGGGGGGAAGGATGAATGGAAAGATGGAGGAGGGGGGGAGAATGTAGGGAGAGACTGTTAAGGAGAGACCAAAGAGGCGAAGGAAAGCAGGGAGGGAGGAGGAGATGGAGGAACAAGGAGGTGGAGGGGAGGCACTGGGAATGAAACCATAAGAACTTGAAAGATTTAAATGGACAGGAACCCTTGAAAGGATTATATAAAAAGAAAAAAAAAATGAATTGAATCGCCAGAGAAAACTATCAGCCTAAAAGAAGAGAAATATATCACACCTGAGAGGCCAAAGAAAACGGTGTTGGAGATGGGAAAGCGAGAGAAAATGTGAGTAATGTGACGGGGAGCTTGTGTAAAATCGTTTACCCTTCTATTTAAATTTTCTTCTTTTCAGCATTTATCTGGTGGAGGATTGGGACGCCTTCACCTGGTGGCTTGGATATATCCTGTCGGCTCCGCTGCCTGGTTATACTAAAGTCCCTCAACTCCTTCCCTATCCCCCAAGAGAAGGGCAATGGACTATAAGGAGGAGGACAACTTCAGCCTGCAGTTGACTGGGTTGACGTTTCAACTGAACCTGAGGCAACAACAACAACTAGCAACAACAGCATCAATTACTACAACAACAATAACTACTACTACTACTGCTGCTGCTGCTCTTACTACTACCACTGCTGCTGCTCTAACTTGGCCTGAAATTGCCATCCCTCTGTCTTGAATGCTGAGCTGTAACAAAAGAATTAACACCAGAATAATGATGCTAGTCACGAAGAAGTCCTAGGGAAAAGGATGCTGAGGCATAGTATTACCTTTTTCTGATCCTGAACTATACGATATAAGCTGCAAAATGACGAAAATCTAGGCCAGTTTAGTGTGAGAGAACTATAGCATTTAAGTATATATTTTTTACTCTAACTTGCCTTAGAGTTTCGTCCTTTTGCAGCTTATGTAAAACAGCTCTACATTCTTTACACAGCACTTCTTCGTGACTAGCCTCGTATTTTAGTGTTAATCAATTGTTACAACTTAGAATTTTTGTATGGAGAGATGGTAATTTTAGGCCATGTTAGCGTTAAAAGGGCATGGTTTACTCAGTTAAGTGCTCTCAGACGGAACAGAAGTAAGAGAGAGAGAGAGAGAGAGAGAGAGAGAGAGACTTATGGATTAATGTACTCTTGGGACGGAGCTTGGATATTTAGGAGATTGACTGGATTGTATTAGTGATAAATTATTTATGATTAATTCTGGAAAGTGTGTGTGTGTGTGTGTGTGTGTGTGTGTGTGTGTGTGTGTGTGTGTGTGTGTGTGTGTGTGTGTGTGTGTGTGTGTGTGTGTGTGTGTGTGTGTGTGTGTGTGTGTGCGGCTGGGTGTTTCTGTCTGTCTCTTTATCTGTCTATCTGTCTGTCTATGTGTCTGTTCCTATGTGTTTGTGTCTGTCTCTGTCTGAGAGATGGAAGGGGGGGAGGGAGAAAAGAAGGGAAGGGGTGAAAGGGAGGGTGACAGGAGAGAGAAAGAAGAGGGATGAGGAGTAAGTGAACTGAGAAAGGGAGACGGGAAAGGTTGAGAATGTAAGAAAACGAGGGGAATAAATGGAGAGGGGAAAAAATGGGGGGAGGTGTGTGCTGAATGGTGGTAGGGGAATGGAATAGAGTGGGTGAGAAGAAGGGGGAGAAAGAGAGAGGGGTAAGAAAGTGGTAGGGGAGAAGGAACATGTAGGATGGGGAGAAAAGAGGGCATGGGAGACTGAAGGAGCGGGGAGGGGGAGGGGGAAAGGGAGACTGAAGGGGAGAAAGAAAGGGTGAAGGGGAGAAAGAAGGAGTGGAGAGGGGGCGGGAGGAAAGGAGAGGGTAGGGGGAGGCAAAAGGGGCAGGGGGGAGAGAGGGAGAGGGGAGAAAGAAGGGGAAGGGGGAGGGGGGAATACGTGATGAAGAGAGGCAATAAATCGTAAAGGTGAAGGAAAAGGGTGAATAAGCGACGTGGCAGAGAAAGAGTTGGATGATTGATGACGAGAGAGGGAGTGAGAAAAGAGAGCAAGAAAAGATAAGAGGGTGAGAACGAATGTGAAAGAGAGAGGAGGTGCGAGAGAGAGAAAGAGAATATGTGAGAGCGAGAAAAGCTGAGAGAGTGAACAAAGATATGAGGGTGAAAAAAAGATTTGAGAGCGAGGAAAGATATAAGAGCGAAAAAGGACAATTAAGAGAGTGAGAAATAATATGAGAGCGAGGAAAGATATGAGAGAGATAAAAGATAATCATGAGAGCGAGAAAAAAAATGAGAGTAAGTTAAGAGTAATCTGACGTGATGTAACAATAATAGTGTTTCTTTGTGGTTATTTGAAAGAAAGCTGATAAAATGCACCATCTTCTCCTACATTTTTTTCCACTTCTTTCTTCACTCCATTTTTCCCTCTTCCTCCTACGTTTTCTCCTCTTCCTCTTTCTCCTCCTCCCTCTCTTTCTTCTTCCCTTTTTTTCTTCCTCTTCCTGCATTCTTCCTCTTCTTCCTACGTGTCTTCTTCCCCTTTCTCTGGCGATTTTTCTCTTTCTTCTTCCTCCTATCTTAGTACTCTTCCTCCTACGCTTCCTCTTACTCTTTCCCAACACTTCCTCCTCTTCTTCTTTCCATTCTTCTTCTTTATTTTCTTCCTCTTTCTCCCATTCATCTCCATCATTTTCTTCTTTTTCTTCTTCACCTTCTCCTCCTCCTTCTCGGCTCTTGTCATAACACTGGATGATTCATGTCCTTCCTGTGACCGAGAAAATATGGCGGGGGAGGAAAGGAGGGGAGGGGGAGGAGGGAGGAGGGGAGAGGGAGAGGGAGGGAGGGGAGGGGGGGGATGAAAAAAGCTACAGAGATGGTGAAAGATGGAGAGACTGAATTATCTATCTATTCATCTATCTGTCTGTCTAGCTATCAATTCCCTTGTCTGTCTATAAGTCTATCTGTCTATCTACTTGCCTATCTATCTATATATCTATTGTGTGTGTGTGTGCGTGAAAGAGAGAGAGAGAGAGAGAGAGAGAGAGAGAGAGAGAGAGAGAGAGGAAACGGGGAGAAGCGGTGGAGAGAGGATGAAGAGGAAGAAAAGGAGAGAAGGAAGGAGTATGGCTGAAGAGAGAAAGAGTGTGTCTGAAGAGGGAAAGGGAAAGAAAAAGATTAAGGAAAGGAGAGGGGAACAAAGTAGGAGGGCTGAGGAGAGGGGGGGAGGAGGAGGAGTGATGAAGAGCAGAGGAGGAGGATGGGAGGAGAAGACAAAGAGGAGGAAGATAAGAAGAAGATGAAGAAGGAGGAGGAAGAGGGGAGGCGATAACTGAGACAGAGGTGGAGAGAAGGAGAGGAGAAGGGAGGTAACAGACAAGGAGGGGAAGGAGAGGGAATGGGAGACAGGGGATAATGGAGACAAAGCAGAGATCAGGGGAGGAGGAGGAGGAGGAAGAGGAGGAGGAGGAGGAGGAGGAGGAGGAGGAGGAGACAAATGAATAATAGAGACGAAGTGGAGGAGGAGATGGCGATGAAATAATGAAGACAGAGGGAAAAGAGTTCCAGGATAAGGATAAGAAGAAGAAGAAGAAGAAGAAGAAGAAGAAGAGGAGAAGGAGGAGGAGGAGGAGGAGGAGGAGAAGGAAGAGGAGGAAGAGGAGAAGGCCGCATTGGTGGAATAGAGATATGTGGAGCAAAGCAGTGCTGAGAAAAATACCACTGATATGTAAGGACGTGAAGGAGGAAGAAAAGAAGAAGAAGAAAGAGGAAGAAAAATTGGAGGAAGCCAAAAAGAGCAAGAATAGGAGGAGGAAGAGGAAGAGGAACAGGAGAAGGAAGAGGAAGAGGTACAGGAGATGGAAGAGGAAGAGGGACAGGCAGCAAGGGTGAACTAATGGAGACAGAGGTGAAGCAAGGGTCTGGTTGGGGGTGACATATGAAGCCTCCTGCCGTCCCCTTCCTGCCGTGTCCACCCAGCAGACGCCAACCATTGCCGGACACTATCAACCCCCCCTCCCCCCTATTACCTAGCTTGTCCTCCCAGCCGTCACCATACTCTCTATTCATGAACCATCTTAACTCCCTCTTCTCTAGTATGTATTTTCTTGCAATCCCTTCAAAGTTTAAGTGTTTTTCTCTTAAGCACCAAGCAAACGATGTAATTCACAGCCCAACGGAAGGGAGGGGGTAGCTGACGAGGGAGGGAGACAGGTGACGAGGGAGGAGAACAGGTGACAAGGAAGGGGATAGATAAACAGGGAGGAGGGGTAGGTGACGAGGGAGGGGGATGGATGACGAGGCAGGAGGAAGGGGGTTAGGCGACGAGTCAGGAGAGCAATATGGCCTCTCTCCTGCTGGGTGTTATGACCTACGGCACACACGGAGCGTTCTCTCTGCTTATACACACGAGGTAATGCTGCAGGAGGAAGTGCAGTGAGTGAGTGGCTGTAACAGAATATAAACGTGCTGCTGCTGCTGCTGCTCGAGAGAGAGAGAGAGAGAGAGAGAGAGAGAATCAGACATACAAACAGACCTACTCAAAACAGACGCCCCCTTTCATGTCAACAGAGGGTATACTCCTACTACTCTCCATGTCAGCCAGGGTACTTCATGTCAGCTACTGTTGTTCACGTCTCCCCTCTCTGTCAGCACTGTAATCCCCCTCCACTCTCTTGTCATTCTACGTTCACCCTCTGTAGCCCTGAGCTGTGCTTTTATCTCGAGCATTTTCTATCCCTCACTCACAAAAAAAAGAAAAAATGATGGGATGTGGAACAGGGAGGTTGAGACAGAGACTGAAAGAGGCTGAAAGGTGTCACTGCACTGGTTTTGGGTTATGTTAACACTCGAATATAGTGCTAGTCACGAAGAAGTGCTATGGAAAGGATGTAGAGCCATAACACTGACTTTTTCTGGCACTGAGGTACGTGAAGTAAGCCTCAAACGGACGAAAATCTGGGCCAAGATAGTGGACAACGGTACAAAGTCTGGTTCCTAATGACCTTTACTTACCATGCCTTCCCCACACCATTGTCTATTTGCCAGCTGTCCCTACTACACTCTGTGCACTTTTGATCTCCTTTACACAACAAAACACTATTTACCAGCTGTTTCCACTGCTGTCTAGTTCCCTTCTAATTTCTTCTGTCCTGGCCTTCCTCACAACACTGTCTATATACCAGCTTACTGTCAACCACTCCCGTGCCTTAATTAAAACAGCTTTCTGCGAACCAGCAAACTACTACCTTGCTAATGAATTCCCCGGGTAATTTGTGAAGTGTTTCGGGTAAACTCTGACACCTTTGTTATGTGAAGGAGTGAAAAAAACAAAAAATCCGCTTAGCCCGCAACAAACCTGACTTCTGCACAACATACTGTTTCCTAATGGTTATCCAGCGCTTTCCTACAACTACATCATACAACTAGCCATACAACAAGGCATATACATTACAGGTGTTTAATGAAAGCTATATCTAACCCCTCCAGTCAAAAAAGTCTCTGCTACTCTGGATACACTTGCTTGGAGGTAGCACTGTACAGGAACTAATGGATCACTACGTCGTCCCCGAGCTAAAGTAATTGATATCACGTTTCCATCAAGACTTCCTTAGCAAAAGCCACTTGTTTATCGGTCAGTTGGATTTTTCGCTTCCTTTGGTCATTAAGCTACCTGTGTTGCCAGTCACTACACCAATATGTTGCTTCAAATGAAACTATAAATATGTATGCACCACTGAACAGATGGGCCCTGATATGCTGATATGCTGAAGTGTGTGTGTGTGTGTGTGTGTGTGTGTGTGTGTGTGTGTGTGTACAGTATATGGATTGTATGGTGTGGTATGCTATGTGTATGGTGTGTGTGTGTGTGTGTGTGTGTGTGTGTGTGTGTGTGTGTGTGTGTGTGTGTGTACAGTATATGGATTGTATGGTGTGGTATGCTATGTGTATGATGTGATATTGTGTGTGTGTGTGTGTGTGTGTGTGTGTGAAGCGGGGCAGTAATATGTATACGGGATAACCTTGAGCCTATTATGCCTCTCATTAATCGTGGAGGGAGTGTTGATACAGGTGTAAGGGAGGGAACACATGTTTGCACAGCGATGATGTATGTTAATGTGCATACTAATTGAGTGGATATTAGTGTGTAAGTGTGAGGTGCTTTATTACTGTACTGGGGCTACTACAGTCAGAGAGTACAGAGAGAGAGAGAGAGAGAGAGAGAGAGAGAGAGAGAGAGAGAGAGAGAGAGAGAGAGAGAGATTTGTAAATAACCTCTTCAGAAAAATAGGCAGAGTGAAAGAATTATATTGACTCTATAGTACTGACTAAAAACATAAGGTACACCACAGCCTAATGATGTTACAGAAACAGTATATGAATTAAAAAAAAAAAAACTGTCTTCATTAAGCACTACAGGTAATTAGGAGTAGGTATGACTGAGCAACACCAGGTGCAAACGTGGATGGTGTATTAAGAGAGCATTCCAACCTAATAGAGTGATTGAAGCAGGTGTGTGATAGGTAATTATAGTTCTTCAGTGTGTTTATGGATGGTGTAATGAGAGAGGGGAAGGCAAGGACACTCAGCAGAGGAGTGGTTCTGATGAGACGAAGCAAAGTGCACCTAGGGACAAAATTTCACCCATTATTTCCATTAATTATACTTCCTCTACAAGCTAATATTAAGCCGAGAATGACCAAGTACACCTAGGGAATATTAAGTTCATCAATTATTTCCACCATTTCTGCTTCCTCTCCTGGCTAATATTAATGGGCTGAGAGAAGCCAGTTACACTTAGGGACACTAGTTCATCTATTATTCCATCATTTCTGCTTCCACTGCTGGCTAATATTCCCAAGCTGAGGGAGGCTCGATATGTTTCCCTCCTTACAGACGGTTACCTTTCCCATGAGGAGCCTTAGAGGAAACAGAGTATATTCATTTTAAGGTAACGCTGCCTAAAATTGACATCTCACCATCTTAAATTTTCAGTTATAACAATGGATTAACACCAAATATGATGCTAGTCATGAGAAAGTGCCTCCTTCCCATCTCTTCGGTACTTATCCTCTCCCATCCACACTACCTATCCGCTCCCATCCACGTTGCCTATCCCCTTCCATCCAAGCAGGCTAATGAATAACGGCGGTTCAGTAATGTGTGTGTGTGTGTGTGTGTGTGTGTGTGTGTGTGTGTGTGTGTGTGTGTGTGTATGTGTGTGTGTGATGATAAGCCAATATCTGCTTCCCTGTTCTCTCTCCAGCCATATCCTCCACTTCCCTCTCGCCAGGGGGATAAAGAAACGAGTGATCATGATAGTAAGCCCGTAGCAAAATAATAATAATAATAATAATAATAATAACAATACTACCATTACTTGAGGAAGATCTTAAGTCTTTCTCCACTACGACTCTTCTCAGGTGAATAAAATCATGTGCAATCCTGAATATGAAACCCAACTCTCAAGGAAAGGTTAATGACCCCGGAAGTTGCAGTATCCTCCCTTGAACACCTTGCATTATGAGATTGCACCCTAAACCCTCATTATATCTCACGCTACTCTCAGTTCACCTCCTCTATTAAAGCATAGTGTGCACCGAGAAAGTTACTTAATAACTGGGCTATTAAAGTTTCTCTCAGCTAAAGCAAAATCGTCAGGAGTAAGCTAGAATTAATCAGCTAGGAACACAGCCTTCATTGACCTCTTCCCTATTACAGGTATGATCTATGCTGAATAAAATCGTCTAGCGGTATCAAGAATAACAATAAATAAAGAAGGAGTGGTCAGAAACTGCGACAAGGGTTTCCTTAAGTCGATCTAATGGCTGAACCTTTGATTTTGCTCTGTGACTTCGACTTTTGACCGAGTACTATAAAAATGGAGTAATTTCATTCTTGCCTGATCCTTAACCCTTCCATTAGGTTTGATTCAGACTGGATTATAGTTCTCTGAGTTGATCTTCCCTTGTGACTTGACCCTTTGATTTACCGCTCCCAAGACCTAATCACTTCCTGTACTCATAACCCTCAACATTTCCAGCAATTTAAATCCAAAGCAGATTAACACTGCTAAAGTTATACTGCATACAAAGTACCATGGGGACATACACACGCCGGACGAAAATGTATACCTGCGAATAGGTGCAAAAAATCATGGGGTTGCATGGGATAAATTTCTCTCTAATCTGAGTTGACCATATCTCAAGCTCCTACCACCCACCATCCCCACCCCGAACCCCCACCTTACCCACCAGTACCCCTCCCCCCTCCCACACACAGACACCACACCACCCCCACCACCCACCACATCACCACTCCCCCCCCCCTCTCTCTCTCTCTCTCTCTCACACACACACACACACACACACACACACACACACACACACACCACCTCTTCCGTCTCACTGGACCCATGTTGCTGATTTCATAACACTTCACAAACTCCCGTCCATTGCCCCATTCCACACGATTACGTCTCCATATATCCCTAAGCCGTATTCACAAACTCTCTCTAGCCTCACTAGTTTATAAGACTGAGGCTGGGGACGGATGCCTTCACGTGGTGGCGCAGATCTAACCAGGTGGCTCCACTACCTGGTTATATAAACGTCCCTCAGCTACTTCTCTGTTCCCAAAAAGGAGGATGGTGGGCTGCAGAAGGACATTTTAAGCCTGTAGTCCACTGGGGTCGCATTTTAGTTGAATCTGAGGCTACAGGAACAAGAACGAGAACAAGAGCAACAGCAACAACAAAAAGAACAACAACAACTACGACTTCTGCTACCACCACCACCACCACCACTACTACTACTGCTACTACTATACTACTACTGCTGCTGCTACTACTACTACTATTACTACTACTACTACTACTACTACTACAATTAGTATGCAGGACTGTTGGGCCTAGGGGAACGGGTTGTCAAGACTGTGCCTAGAGTCGGATAAACATATATCAAAAAAGATGTTTCCCATAAGGGTTTACATAAAAGGTGTGGTTGGAGTTCATTATTAACATTATTATTATTATGATGATGATGATTATTACGGGTATTATTATTATTATTATTATTATTACCGGTATCATTATTATTATTATTATTATTATTGAGTGCCAAGCCAAATGGTTTCCCGTAAGCCAAGAAACCATTTACAACGCTGGGTGGTAACCATATAACCAAACCATACGTGCTCCCTACGTGTCAAGAGGGTTGGTGGAGGGTTAGTGCCTCTCCCTGTAAAACAAATAACTCAGAGTCAAATGGCCACCCCGTACGGGATTATGGCGTCTGGCAATAGATAGATAGATAGATTATTATTATTATTAAAAGGACTGGATGAGAGGAAGACTTAATATTCATCAAATACAAAACCAGCAGTAATTACTGTCTATCCAGGTTTCTAATTGCACTGAACGGGGACAAGGGGTGAAACAAACTTAATCTGCCACTCTGACCGGTGCGAGAATCAAAGAGGTGACCTAGGCGCAGGTGAGGGGCGTGAGATGGGGTGGATGAAAGGTGGTTAAAGAAAAGCTGGAAAAAAAAGAAATAAGGCAGGGATTGAGATATAAAGCAAAATGGATTGAAGGCGAGATGAAGGGAAGGGGGGAGGAGAAAAGAGCTGAAAATTGGGGCATGGAGCGAAATTAGAGATGACAATCAAAAGAAAGCTTTCAGCCTGGAGATGAAAGAGACTGCGAAAGGGGAGAGCTGGCAGATATGAGGGTTGGAGGAGGATGTGGTAAAGGAGGAGAGAGAGAAAAAATCAGCGCGTGGGAAAAAGATAAGGAGGAAACGTGAAAGCATGAAGAAAGATGGAGAGATATGAAGAAGAGCAAGCGGAGGAAGAAATAAATGATGATGATGATGATGGGGAGGAGGAGAAAAATGATGGGAGAGAAAAGCTAGTGAGCGGGAAAAAGATAAGTGGGAAAATGGAAAGAATGAAGACAGATGGACAGATAGGAGGAGGAGGAGGAGGAGGAGGAGGAGGAAGAGGAAGAGGAAGAGGAAGAGGAAGAGGAAGAGGAGGAGGAGGAGGAGGAGGAAGAAGACAGGGGAAAAATGGGAGGGGAAAAATTGCCATAACCGATCTCAGAAATAAATTATATTGGTCAAAGGAGGATAGATATGAAACGACTAAGACGAGGATGCAGAGGGGGGAGGGGGCGAGAGGAAAAAGGAGAAAAAATGAAGCAATGTAGATACATAAGGGTACGAGGAATATGCAGAGATGAAAAAGAAACAAAGTGACTGGGCAAAAAAGGAAGAGACTGGAGGAAGATGAAGAGATATGATGAGGAGGAAGGAGTGAGGGGAAGGAGTGACTGTCCAGGAAACCAGTGATAACAACAAGGAGCAGTCAGACGGTGCAACTCCCGTGCCCACCTAATGGTCTAAGAGCCGAACATTTTGATTTTCCCCTGTGCCCTTGGGTTTTGACCTATTGTTTTAAAAAAACGAATTGTTTCATTCATGTCTTACATTTAACACTTTCATCAAGTTTTGTTCAAAGTAGACTGAGACTGCTTGAGCTGACCTTGTCCTGTGAGTAGTGGACATAGTGGTTTAGAACTTCAGATCAATGGTTCTCAACCTGGGGTCCACAAAACACAAGGGGTTCACAGCAAGAAATTTATTTATGGGTTCACTGCGCGAAGTGATTTTTTTTTTTTTTTTAACATTTGTTGTTGTTCTCAACAAATGCAGAAACTATAATTGATTCTGAAGTCTATGTCACGTTCATTCGATATGAGAAAGAGTGAAATAGTTTACGTATATGATAGTCTTTGTTTAAGTTACTATAACCAATGATTTATGTAGTTTAGTCATATAGATGATACAGTAATTGTAACAACGTAAAAAAAAAGGCTGTTTTCTTCTCGGTCTGAGAAGAACTAATCTTAAAAATAATTTTTTGAGTATTTTTAAGGGTGAAAATGAAAAAAGTCTAAGGGGATTTTTGAGCTTTTTCAGAGGGTGATGAAACAGTTAAAATTATGAACTGCCGGTTTAGAAGGTTAATTAAGCCGATAAATACCTCACAGTCCACCGGCTCAGGCCATGAGAGCGAGGGGAACACTTTTTGTATGATCTCAGTCACAGTGTAGTTATAGCAGATGATGATAACAATGATGATGTAGTTATAAATGATGATGATGATGTAGTTATAAATGATGATGATAATGATGATGTAGTTATAAATGATGATGATGATGATGATGATAATGATGATGTAGTTATAAATGATGATGATGATGATGATGATAATGATGATGTAGTTATAAATGATGATGATGATGATGATGATAATGATGATGTAGTTATAAATGATGATGATGATGTAGTTATAAATGATGATGATGATGATGATGATAATGATGATGTAGTTGTAAATGATGATAATGATGATGATGATGATTATGTGATCTATCTGGAGAATGAAAAGGAGTGGGAGTGATGAATCTTAATTACATAAGGGTAAGGCATAAGAAAGAGGATTATATGACGAGAAGAGAGAGAGAGAGAGAGAGAGAGAGAGAGAGAGAGAGAGAGAGAGAGAGAGAGAGAGAGAGAGAGAGAGAGAGAGAGAGGAGGGGGCAGATTAGGAGGGCGAGAGGAGCAGGAGCATTAAAGAAGTAATTAAGAGTGGGGCGGATGCACAGTGCGGGATAATGAAGTGGCGGGCCTGTGAGAGAGAGCCACAACACACACACATACACATACACACACACACACACACACACAAACCTCCTTAATTAAATCTGGATATCAAAGCGACCCTACAGTTTGTCACATTTTCCCCTCAGATGAAAGACAAGGAGAGTGTTGGTGGCTTGTGAGATGAAGGAAAGAGGGGAAGAGGCTGATGGAAGATAGAGGGAAATGGGGAAAGGGGCTGAAGGAAAATGGTGGTGGTGGCTGCAGTGGTGGTGGCTGTGGTGGTGGTGGCTGAAGTGAGAGAATGTTTTGAATTAACCGCATGACGTGAGCGAGAGTGTTGAGGTGGAGTGTGATGTGAGTGGGAGGTATGGAGTGAACAGTTGAAATGTGAGGGAGATGCATGGAGTGAGCAAGTGTGTTTTGACGACCGAAGCCCATGACGTGAGCGAGTGTGTTGAGGTGAGTGTGTGAAGTGAGGGAGGTGCATGACATGAGCGAGTGTGTTGTGGAAGAGGGAAGGCATTACTGTTAGTGCAGAGTGTGTTGTTTGTGAACTGTATTGCGTGTTGTTCCCGGAGAAGAGAGTAAGGGTTGACTGATGGTGCAGCATTTGTGGTGGTGGTACTATACGTTTTTTTCGTTTCACTGGCCCTGATTTTGATCCTTTCTAGTTTATTTCATGTAACTAAGTGGCAGAAAAAGACAATACCACAACTCTATATCCTTTCCATAGCATTTTTGGACTAGCATCATATTCTAATGTAAATCTGTTGTGTATTCAGGTTGAGACATGGTAATCCTAGGCCAAGTTAGAGTATAGTTAGCACTGTAACATACCATAGTGAGTTTGTTCTAACCAAACTATGATTCCTAACCTTTTCTAGCTCACTCTAGCGGATTTGTTCTAAGCTCTCGAACATTCCTAACTCTTTAAACTCAGTCGATGGCCAGCTCTACTCAGACTGGAGAGCAGATTAGTAACCAAGGAGACTCATTCCTACATCATGCAGCCACAACTTAGTAATGAAGTTGTGGAAGCGACTCAGTTTCATGAAAGAAAAACAAACCGAGTATAATGTAGTCAGAGTATGTTCTATTATTTCATACCCTTATTTCCTTGAATGTGGAAACGCCTTCAGTGGCATCAGAGGCTTCAGAGCATCCCTTCTCTGGCGACTTATTAATTTATTTATTTATTTTTACTCCTCCAGATTGGGATAGGGATGGAGTGTAAGCAGGAGATATGGTTTGTCTTCTGGGTGGGATCAAAGGCTTCTTAGCACCCTTTTTTTTTGGCAAATAATTTTCCTACTACACTTTATCATTTCCCTGTATGCTGTTTACACCTTTCTGATATCAACAAAGACTACATCAATGACATAAATGAGGATAAGCAAGTAATATATGTAAAATATGTGACTAAGGAAGAGATAAAATACAAGAGAAAAAGGAATAAATAGGTATAGAAGAAGTAAAGTCAGAGAAACAACCATCTTCCCAATTCCATCTGAAGAAAACTTACAGTTGGCGAAATACAGTGAAAAACCCTATCTCTACCAGTGCTTGTTTCATATGGTTCGATTTTTCCGCTAGATATTCGTCAGACTCTGGGAGGATTCTCGTGTCTTTGTCTATACATAAAGATACTGAAGGGTAATGATTGTTGAGGAGGTAACTGATGGAAATATTGAGGTGCATACACGAATATCCCAAGGTGCAATGCGGAAATTATATCGCTGAGGAAGAGGTGTTACGATATCTCCATTGCAGCGTGGCATACAACTCAATGGCCCAGGGTTATACAAGGTCAATAATGTTATCGCCCGGGTGAGTATGTGGGTGAGGGATGGGGCCCGTGGGAGCAATAGAGGTTATATTGAGTTGACCGTGAGTGGCTCAGTAATTGCTCCCCCGAGGACTAAAAGGGCCGACACGGGCTGGGCCACACTATAGTCTGACAGATCGAAACGTAGGGTTTTGGTGGAGTCACCCCCTCCCTGCACTGTTGCCACGTTTCCGAGCTGACCTCTCCATCAGCGATGACCTTGACACTGTTTCCCTCTTGTGATCTCCGTTTTTCTAATACCCCCTATACCCCTGCCACCAACACCCCCTATACCCCTACCCCCAACAACACCCCCATCAACAACACCCGCTATACCTCCACCACCAACACCTCCTATAAATATAGACCCCCACCATCAACACCTGTATAATAATTAGCCGTTGATAATTGCTATACTTTTATTGAGAGCATACATTCTACCCTATTGCTCAAACTCCCTAATCTTACAATCCCATCTGTCTTAATCCTTCCCACTGCCTTCGTTCCTAAATCCCTTAATTGATCTATTTTTAACCTAAGTGTCCCCACACCTTTTAAACCATTTACCTCTCTGTCACTATTCTCCACCATATGTATCAACTTGTATTATATTGTGTATAGAACTTTCATACTGTATGCTGTACTACTGTATAATGTATAAGAATACCCACTGTTTAGTGGAAATAAAGTTTTATTATTATTATTATTATTATTATTATTTCTCTCTCTCTCTCTCTCTCTCTCTCTCTCTCTCTCTCTCTCTCTCTCTCTCTCTCTCTCTCTCTCTCTCTCTCTCGCTAGATTTTGTTATGTGTCATCCATGGTTTTTTACTTCCATTTTTATGTATGGATTATAATTTTGACTTTATTTCCGCACCACCCTTGAGGTAAAAGTCACGGCGCGTTTTTTTTATAGAGGTTTCCCCAATAGGCCTAAATCCTGTAGGGGGTTGGTAACCTCCCACAGCGTACACACAAACACGTGTCGCGTGAGTGCTGCCACCCCAGAGCTGTTTGATATATTTATTTTAATTATGAAAGGATCGCCTCTTCCCACTTTTATCCCTTCAAATTTTCTTGCAATTATACTTGCTAAATTAATTAGCAATGTTAGAAGTGTTGGGGAAGTAAATAATAATTAGAATATTTTTAGAGCAACACTGCCAAATTTTTATGCCACGTTTCTCTATTATCGTATAATATAGTATGCAGAATAGTTTTATTCTTCCTTGATACATGTCAGCACTTTCATTACAGTTATATTAGTATGAGTTATGTTTATGTATCATTCCTACTACACAAACCACAGGCGTTATACATCGTAGGGTTAGGAAACATGGCAATAGTGTAGGGAGGGGGTGACTCCACCCAAACCCTATGTTACGAGGAGGAACACTATATAACTATATAACAGAGGCAACAGCTATAATCTAAACCAGTATATGAAAGCTATATGACTATTACTGAGGCAGCGGATATAAACTAAACCAGTATAAGATATATAGTTATATGAAAATTGTAGAGACAACGAATATAAAGTAAGCAGTATATCATACAAGTACCCTAGCTATACATCAGTGGCACCATCTATAACCTAAATCACCACACTCTAGCTATATGACAATTATAGAGGCGGTGGATATAAACTAAGCTATCTACCATACACGTACTACGGTATATCTTATAACATGTATAGGCATAACGGATATATAAAGTAGATATATAAAGTAATCCATATACCATACATATCCTATAGCCATAAAAGATTTTCAGATGCAATATACATAAATGAAACCACACACTATGCATTTTCTAAGTCTACATAGAAGTTACAGCGGCGCCTTCTCGTGGTGGTCCAGCAATAGCTACCGGTATGCAACTCCACTGCCCAGGTGTGCAAACTTCCCTTAACTCCCTCACCATCTCCCGAAAGGCGGATGGTAGACTGCATGAGGAGGCTAGTGTGAACCTGCAGCCACTGGGTTCACGTTTCAGATGAACTTGAGACTGATTGCATTACTCCCTCCTTCAGTCCATGTCTTTCATTCCTTTTCAACATTGCATGCTTCTCTTTCTGTACTCCGCTCACGATAACTTGGCCTAAAAATGTCATT
>NC_136981.1:4847413-4879913 GCF_032717465.1 Coenobita brevimanus
GAAGGAGGTAGGAATGGAGGGAATGAGAGATTAAGAGAAGAAGGGAGACAGGAAGTAAAAGAGATGGATGGAGAGAGGGATGTAAAGAGGGAAGGGAGGAGACAGGGAGAGGAGGGAATGAGAGAGGAAAGAAGGAAGGGATGTAAAGAGGGAAGGGAAGAGACAGGGAGAGGAGGGAATGAGAGAGGAAGGAAGGGAATGAAGGAGGTATGGAAGGAGGCACAGAATATAGATGAAGAGCTGAGAATGGATGTAAAAAATATATAACTTGACTGAGAGGAGGAAGAGGAGGGAAGAGAAATGAATGACGGGACGCAGTGCATAAGAAAAAATAATTCTAAACATGAATGGAAATTATTTACTGTAGATTGTTATTATTATTATTATTATTATTATTATTATTATAATTGTCAACATCATCATCCTTCCCCGCCTCCTCCTCCTTCTCCTCCTCCTCATCATCATCATTATTTTTTCTTGCATCCGACTCAGGACATAAACTGAAGGTCCGTTCCCACAGGCTCCGTACTCCTCTTATGTACCACACACCTTCGCATGCCATCGCTTTGACGCTAGTACCCACCGTCCATACTGAATACACACCATCTTTGTTTCGCAAAAGACAGGTGTGATGATATTTGCTGGGGTGTTTTTATGACATATCGGTGGATCTTACGAAAAATAAATATATATATATTTTTTTTATGTACGTATCAGTCCATAATTATTCAAAAAAATTCAGATAGTCAAACCATTTTCTGCCTTATAGTGGAAATGATCTGACGTCCGTTCCGAAAGCAGGCCACTTCTTCAATCACTTCACCACCATCTGTCCCCATCGTGAAAATGCAATGGGAAAAGCTTATATAATTTTCTTTAATAATCCAAATAAGCATAGAGATTAATTAAAAAGATGTTGAAAACTGATAAAAGTGTAATATATGAAGGGATGAAAAAAAGGTCAAGGTGTAGTAAAAAAAGGTCAAGGTGTAATAAAAAAAGGTCAAGGTATAATAAAAAAAAAGGTCAGTGTGTAATGAAAGAGGTCAAGGTGGAATAAAATGGGTCAAGGTGTAATAAAAAGGTCAAGGTGGAATAAAAAGGTCAAGGTGTAATAAACAAGGTCAAGGTGTAATTGGATGACCAGAAAGAGAGAGAGAGAGAGAGAGAGAGAGAGAGAGAGAGAGAGAGAGAGAGAGAGAGAGAGAGAGATAAGGGGTGATTAATGGGAACAGCACATGACTCTGATGTGTAAAGGAAATAGTGCAAATAGTGCTAAGTGGGTGCCAGCGAGTGATGAAGGACTATCTATTCGTCTATCTATCTGTCTGTCTGTCTGTCTATCCTTCCATCTATCTACCTATGTCTCTGTCTACCTACACATTCCTCCTTTCATCCATCTATCGAACCACTCTTTAATCTACCTAAGTATCTATGTATTTATCTATCTTTATAAGACTAATTCTATACATATGTGTTCATTTCTCCTTCTATGTAACTACCAGTCTGTCTATTAGTTTGTCTATTTATCTATCGTTCCATCCATCCATCCATCCATTCATCTAACTATCCATTCATCCAGTTGCCTTCCTGCCTCTCTATTGCCTATCTCTATCTATCTATCTATCTGTCTATCTATCCACCTATCTATCTGTCCTTATTTAACTATCCATTTACTTCTGCACAAAAAACGCACAGCATATTAAAAAAAAACATGAAAAATCGAAAAGAAAACACATGATAAAAGAAATAAAGACCAGAGACATGACGAAAACAAGAGGTCGAATCTCAACTTTATCCTCACTACCGACAGAGGACTTTACTTAAACAAGAAAAGTCATATTATAAGCAAGGAAGTGAGGTGGGGGTATTGTTTTATCGGGTCTACGTAGGGCAAAGACCTTGATTCCTCTCTCCCTTATATTCTCTTTCCTTGACCTCTTCATTATTATTATTATTACTACTACTACTACTACTACTACTACTACTGCTACTACTACTATTACTGTTGTTACGATTGTTTTGTGGGGTGATGAAGGGCTGGGGTCATCATTTTCCATTGCTCTATTTTCTCGCTGCCAATATACACACGCCGGAGTGCCTATCCAATGAGCCGCAGGAGAGAGAGCTTGGGCAATGTTGTGGAAGAGGGTCATAGGGAAAACACACACACACACACACACACACACACACACACACACACACACACACACACACACACACACACACACACACACTACACTCTGAGGATGTCTTCTGCAGGGTTTATGCTTTCTGTTTACAACTACATTTCACTATGACGAGAACAACAATCATAATAATAATAATAATAATAATAATAATAATAACAACAACAACAACAATAATAATAATAATAATAATAATAATAATAATAATAATAATAACAATAATAATAATAATAAATCAGTTCCAATAGCTAATGATTCCCAGCCTCGCCTCGTTACCCCCTTCACACCATCATTTCCGCCTCGTCATGTCCTCCATCATCACCACTGCCAACCATCACCAAAGATAATGGAGTGTGAAAGATTATTATTATTATCATTATTATTACTATTATTATTATTATTATTATTATTGTCAACATCACCATTATTGTTGTTGCTGTTACTAATGCTACTATTACTACTACTACTACTACTACCACTACTACTACAGTAAAGCACACAAATGACGGCTCGAGGTTTGTTTTTACACAGAAGGTATAAGTTAAGTGGAAATCGGATACAAATCAGGACATCTCAGGAGCTATCTTAAGTTAGAACAAATGCCTTGGCTTTTGACTTTGCTTTGACCTCCTGCCCTCACCCGAATGGATTTTTGGTTCGGAGGTCACGAGGAAATAAAGCCAAATTCGTGACCTTGCCTTAAGTTATCTGGAAAACAAGCCTTTATATTTGGAGCGGCCACGGAACTTTGCACGCAGAGACGCATATTTGTTGACCCCTAACACCTCGCATCTCCCCTGCCTCGCTGGAATGAAGTGGGAGGGAGAGAGGGAGGGAGGAGATAGTAAAAGAAGGGAGGGAGGGATGGAAGGGGGAGGGATGGAGTGAGGGAGGAGATGGAGAGAGAAAGGAGGAAGGGATGGAAGGGGAGGGATGGTGGAAGAGGGGAGATGAGGAGGGAGGAAGACGGGTGGGAGGGTGAGGTAAAGGGAGAGTGCCTGTGATAGAGGAAGGCAGAGAGTGAGGAAGATGAGGAGCAAGGGAGGGAAGCAGGAAGAGGGAGGAAAGAGGGTGAAGAAGGAGGGAGGGAGGGAGGGAGGGAGACAGAGAGGGAGGACAGGGAGGGTGCCTTTGAGAGACAGAGAGGGAGGGTGAAGAGGAGAGAAAGAGAGTCAGGGACGAGATAGCGAGAAAGGAAGAGAAAGAGAGAAGGGGACAGAGGAAGAAAGGAAAACCAGGAGACAGAGAGAGAGAAGGAAGGAAGAGAAGGGAGGAAGACGAGGAGAGGAGAGAAGGGGATAGAGGGATAGAGGGGAAAGAGGAGAGAAAGAGGAGGGAAGGAGGGAGGATAAATGGAGATCTGAGGGCGTCGCTGTGGCACTAATGAAGGGCGTAAATTATTTCCATCACCTCTTGTCGTCGGGGTATCTTAAGGGTTAATGCATTCGGAGGGGTTTTTGCAGACGTGTATGTGTATGTGTGTGAGAGAGAGAGAGAGAGAGAGAGAGAGAGAGAGAGAGAGAGAGAGAGAGAGAATAAGTGGGGTGTTAAGCAAGCACAGACACACAGCCACACTTCAACGTGAGTACAAAACTGACGATGTAATGCTGTAATATGTACCTAAGGGAATGACTCTCTCCTTCCAGCCTTCCAAATATCACGTAATTTACTCTCAAATTCTCCCCTGTGCCCGATATGTCTTCGTCTGAGTCTTGCAGGAGCTGTTGTTCAAGGATTTCATTTTTTCGTCAGCTTTACGATACTTTACTATGCTTTACTTGGCTTGAATTTGTTTTCCCTCCGTCTTGAATGCTGGTTTCTTGATGTGTTCGTCAGGTTAGAGAGATTGCGATGGTCTTTTTACTCTAACTTGGCCTAAAATTGCCATCTCTCTCTCCCTCTCTCTCTCTCTCTCTCTCTCTCTCTCTCTCTCTCTCCTGAATGCGGGTGGTAACAATAGATATAACACTAGACAATGGTGCTAGTCACGAAGAATAGCTAAAACTGTCCTCTCTCCCTCCTGAATGCTGGGTTGAAACAAGAAATTGACACTAGAATATGGTGCTAATCACGAAGAAGTGTTAAAAATGTCCCCTCTCCCTCTTGGATGCTGGACTGAAGGAATAGATTTAATACTACACTATGATACTAGTCACGAAGAAGTACTATAAGAAAGTAGAGCAGTAGCACTGTCTTTTTATTTTTCTGCCACTGAAGACATTGAAGACTATACCTAACCTTTGCAGTTCCAGACGCATATTCTGCCCCTGTGTTTGTGAAATTCCATATTATATTCGATTATCTTTTTTGACAAGTGGAAATGCTGGGTGGGAGAGAGACACTGGTTGGAGCTAGAATTCTCTATTTTCTCTCTTTCCAATTTCAAAGAGTCCTGGGTTCTGTGTTGCCCGAAACGTTAGAGAAGATAAAGAAATAATCTCTAACCTGTCTCTCTCTCCCACGCAACGTTTCCACATTAATCCACTATAGGACTGGATTTTCTAGAAGGAAGAGTTATGGCCTGAATTGAACCCTTTCTCAAGCTCCCCAAGTACGAATGGAAAAGGGGTTTCTGCAGGAAGAGCAATACATATGAAAGCCGAGGTGCTCTACAGGCTGCCTTTGGGTGTGTATTAGGCAACGTCCTCACCAAACACTTGCTGGCGCGGGAGGGAGTTCGCTATCACTGTAACCCATAGAAGCTCTCGCCGGGGTCACTTATATGACGCGCGGTGATAAAAATAATAAAAATCTCCCTCCCGCCAGCACCAACAAGCATCTGGTCTGGACGCGCACTTGAAGTCAACCTAGGTATGGACTCGAACCTTAGACTTGGGGCTCACGCATCACAAGCTTAGTTCGCTAACCACCGAACCACCGCAGCCTGGGTTAGTAAAATCACCCAGATATAGGAAGGCTAAAATATAAATAACGTCCTCGAGATGAAGAAGTTAATGGAGTAGTGATGAAGAGGGGGTAAAGGGGAAAAAGTTTAGGGGAAGTGATGAAGAGGGGGTTAAAGAAGAGGAGGGGGAGATCGATGAAGGAGTTAAGAGGGGAGGTGAAGAAGAAGGGGTTAAGAGGAAGAAGGTAAGAGGAGGTGTTGAAGACGGGGTTAAGGGGAAGGAGTAAAGAGGAGACGGTGATGAAGGATTTAAAGGAGAGATGAATAAAGGAGTTAAGGGGGAGAGACGAAGTGGAATTAAGTGGAAGCGACGAAGGAGGATTTGAAGGACGAGATATGAAAAACAGGAGTTAAGGGGAAGCGATGAGGGAGGAGTTTAGGGGAAGAGACCAAAGAGGAGTTAAGGGGTTGGGGGGTGGGGAGCGACGACCCCCAAACCCCCCCCCATCCACAGACAACAACGGTGCCGCAAAACGCTCGTCCCCTGGCAATTATTCGTCGCTTTAGTGCGGCGTTTTAAGAAATTTACGGCGGGTGATTTGCGCGGGTTATTGGACGTGACGGTGTGGTGGTGGGGAGGAAACACGGGGAGGAAAAGAGAGAGTGGGAGGAAAAAGCAATGGGGAGGAGATGGACCGGTAGGGGAGAGAAGTAAACTGTGGGAGAGGGAGGGAGGAACTGGAAGAGAAAGAGAAAGGGGAGGAGGTGCGACAAAAGGTGTGGGGAGAGGAAATTGAGGACAAGAGAGAGAGTGGAAGAAAAAGCAAAGGGAGAGAAATGGACTGGTAGGGGAGAGAAGTAAAAGGTGGGAGAGGGAGGGAGGAATTGGAAGAGAAAGTTAGAGTAAAGGGAGGAGGTGCAACAGAAGATGTGGGGAGAGGAAAAGAGAAAGTGGAGGAAAAGGCATTGCGGGAGAGATGGAACGGTAGGGGAGAAAGGTGAATAGCAGGAAAGAGAGGGAGGAATGAGAAGAGAGCAGGAAAATAAAGAGGAAAGAAAATGAGGAAAAGAGGAGGTGTGGGGAGAGGAAAAATGGGGAGAGAAAGATATAGTGGAGGAAAAGGCAGTAGGGAAGAGATGGAATGGGGGAGAGAGAGGTGATAGGTGGGTGATGGAGGGAAGAATGGGGGGAGAAAGAAAGTTAGAGAAAGGGGAGGATGTGTGAGGGAGGAGAAAAGAAGGGGAAAGAGAGAGAGAGAGAGAGAGAGAGAGAGAGAGAGAGAGAGAGGAGTAGGTCAAAGAAAATGGGGATTTGGAAAGGCGAAATGGACGAGAGGGGGGACTAAAGCAGAATGAAATGGGGTTTGAGGAGAGAAGGGGATTAAGAGCAAGATCTACAAGGACGTTATCAGAGTTTGGAGAGCCTGAGAGGAATTGGGGTACTGTCGTGAAGGTATTTGTGTGTGTGTGTGTGTGTGTGTGTGTGTGTGTGTGTGTGTGTGTGTGTGTGTGTGTGTGTGTGTGTGTGTGTGTGTGTGTGTGTGTGTGATGGAGACAGAGTGTGAGAGTGAGACAGGTTTAGAAATGGTGAGATATAGAAATAGATCGACAGACTGCTAGAGAGAGAGAGAGAGAGAGAGAGAGAGAGAGAGAGAGAGAGAGAGAGACAGGGGGGGGGGTAGACTGAACAAACTGTAGTCGGAGGAAGGCAAGAGGAGAAGTAAAGAGAAAGGAATTACTGGCGAATGAGAATAAGAGAGAGAGAGTGCGCAGGTGAAAGAAGTGTTGTAAAGTCTCTCTCTCTCTCTCTCTCTCTCTCTCTCTCTCTCATTTATAACGTAAGATTTGGCATTGGACATCTGGCTATCAAAAATGAATCAAAACAAACATGTAAAATAAAAATGCACAGTTAGAAAAAATATGAAAAGAGAAAATAAAATAGAGAAAGCCAAGTCAAATCTTTCAAGTGAAAATTATATACCGGTATAATTGGGATACATAAGTGTTGCCAACTTTCAGTATCTTTTTAATTTCACTCATTTTACACCCAGACGATTTATTCAACAGGAAAAAGTGCTTAGTAGTGTAGGAGTTCATGAAATTTCAATCTGTCCCCTTCAGTTCCAATATTCTTTCCCTAATTTTAATATAATCGTCTGGGATAGCAAAAATATAATTAATAAAATGAAAAAATAGCATAAAAATCCCACCGAAAGGGTTGATATGGATGTAAGTACTAAAAAAAAAATGAAGTGACAGATGGGCCAATAAGAATAGATGAATAGAAAGACAGGGACAATGGTAAAGGAAAAATGTATATACACCTCTTCCTCCTGTTTTCCTTCCATTATCATCATCATCATCATCATCATCATCTTTCTCTTTCTTCTCGCCTTTCTCCTCCTCCACCTTCTCCTTCTCTCCATTATCATCATCACTATTTTCTAATATTATCAGTATTGTGACGCCATCATTTTATCCATTTCCCAGTAATAGAAGATAATTTAATGACACTGATAATGACCACTTCGATGTATCATTAATGAAGGCGATAATGATATTGATGATAATGATGAAAAAGATGATAATGTGAATACCAATAAATATACGGCGAAATTCCAATAGCTGACATCTAACACACACACACACACACACACACACACACACACACACACACACACACACACACACACACACACACACACAAAAACAGCTGCTGGAAATTGTGACTCTGGAAATATATGTAAAACGAACTGGGCAAAAAATGAAGTGTGTTTGTGGTGAAGACGATATATTGGTGGGGGTTGGGGTGGGGGTATACGCAGGGGGAAGGGAGTAAGATGTATTGGAAACGTTTTTGGGAGGGGTTGCTGGGGTAGGGGGGTCTGCTGGGGGCGGTTAGTGGGCGAGTTTGAGGAGAGGGCGAGGTACTGGGAAGGATGTGGGGTGGAGATGGGATTTCATGGACGAAGGAGAGGGGAGAAAATGTATTGGGGACTTTGTGGGGGAGCTTGGAGGGGAGGGAGGTTTACTGAGGATTTTTGTGGGGTTGTTGGGGGAGAGGGCGAGGTATTGGGAAAGGTGAGGAGTGGGCTTTACTGGGAGGGTTACTGGGTGGGGGATACTGAGAAGAGAGAGGTGATGTAGTGGATAAGATTGGGATGAGAGGTTTACTGGGGTGGGCTGACTGGGGGTGTAATTACTGGTGTAGGAACTGGTGTGGACTGGGAGACTGGGGTGGAAGGATGGAGGAAAGAGGTAACTGGGTGACAAGACTGGGGTAGAGACTGTGGACTGGTGTAGACTCATGTACTGGTGTCGGGGCTGAACTGACTGAGAATGTGAACTGGTAAAGACTGTGAACTGGGTGAAGCGAAGTGAACAGGAAGAAGTATTCTGGGGAAATGACGTGTACTGGGTGATGGAACATTAACTGGGCGAAGGAAGGCGAATTGGATGAAGGAAGACGAAGTGGGTGAAGGAAGACGAATTGGATGAAGGAAGATGAACTGGGTGAAGGAAGATGTACTTGGTGAAGGAACTTGAACTGGGCGAAGCGACGCGTATTGAGTGAAACTAAGTGTATTGGGTGAACTGAGTGTACTGGCGGTGGTTCTCCTGCTGCTTCCAATATCACCAACAGGACGATCGGCTCTTGTCTCTGTCACCACCCCGGCTCTTAATTGAAACTTTCACTCACACAGTCCTTGTTTTTTGTCTCTCATCCCCCTACCCTCTGTCTGTCTGATCTCTCTCTCTCTCTCTCTCTCTATCTCTCTCTCGTACAACAACCAGCAGCACTCACGTTCGTACATTTTGTCCATCACTCGCCTCTCCCTCTCCTTCCTCTTCCTCTCTCTCTCTCTCTCTCTCTCTCTCTCTCTCTCTCTCTCTCTCTCTCTCTCTCTCAGCAATATATTCGACCCCACCCCCACCTCCATCCCGATTACACCACTTGGGGGAAGATTTACGCCCCTTTACTTACAGCTCTCGCTCGCTCCGCCTGCCCTCGGGAATATCACTTCTCTGTCTTTCATCCTTTGAGTTTAATAAAATCACAGGTTATTGCTTTTACTGGTACGCTACTCCTGCAGACCCATCGACCGCAGGTAAGCAGTTGCCCCTATGAAATCGTCCCATATGTTCTCTATACCGTTGCTGTTGTCTGCGTCTCAGTGTGGAATATGGGTTATACTGTACGGGTTTATTCTACAAGCGAGGCACGTGTCATTTGAATTTCACCTAACCCATATCTAAAGTCGTGACTGAGGAGGCTGGGTGAAGTCCTGATGTAAGCCTAGCTGGGAGACCACGAGCAGCTCAGTTCAAGGATGTCTGAGATGGGTGCATGTCGGGAGGGAGGCCTGTAATATATAATGTTCTGACCGAAGTGTTGTACTGCCCTGCGCGTGTAATGAGTATGATGTTATATCTTCATTGCTGGTGATGGAGTGTCTGGAGGTGAGACTTGGCTGAAGAGGGTCTGGTAATGTTTGGTGATTGTTGTATGTGTTTGTGTTGCTTTGCTCTGTCGTATAGTGACAGGGGTGTTGTGTGTTTGAACAGGCGCCACGTAGAACTGTGTGCCTCTCATGTCAAGCTATTCTTTAACATGGAGGACTCTGGCATCAAACTGAAAGTGAGCTGTGGGAGTGGTACTGTCGCCTGGTACCATATAATAATGATATTTGGGTCCTTTTCATTCTGACTGAACACTGACCATTTCACTCTTTTCCATTCTTGACAACTGGTCTTCTCTAACCTACACGAAACTGTCTGGTGATACGAAATAACATGTCACTCTGTTGTCTTTCATTCCTGAACAAAACGTAACATGTATTATGAATATTACTTTGTATTTCTGTACATGATTATTAGGTTAATTAGGTGTACACGAGACTGAATGTTAAGTTGGAAGCCCTACGTAACCAACTTCTCTGATTCTTTTTTTTTTTTTTTTTTTCTTCCAGTGCAGCTTGCAGAGTTGGCATTTTTGAAGGTGCTCTCTCTCTCTCTCTCTCTCTCTCTCTCTCTCTCTCTCTCTCTCTCTCTCTCTCTCTCTCTCTCTCTCTCTCTCTCTCTCTCTCTCTCTCTCTCTCTCTCTCTAATATCCCATCCTTATGCCCCAGCCTGTATAACGTAGCACTACTGTATCTAATTTCTATCCCTTAATTTCAAGCACGTCAACTCGATATCCGACTCATTCATTTACAGTCCTTAGCTGCGTAAAACGGAGTCATTTTTTACGCGTCAGTCTCTCGCCCTTCCAGTCAGTGACAGATAAAAGCGATGCAGTCAGACAGAGGACAGAGCAAGAGACTTTGAGCTCATTAATCCTTTTTGTACGTTGATGCATTTTCTGATTTATTTTTGGAACTGTCAGACGTTTTCTTGTTTTCTTTCTCTTTTCTCTCTCTCTCTCTCTCTCTCTCTCTCTCTAAGATGCATTTGCCTCAGGGAAGTAAAATGGACAGTGTTATGTAGTTCTTGATACAGCATAAAGTCTGAATTCAAAGCCCGCAAGAGAACAGCATGAAGGTTTATTAGTACCCACATAAACATATGGGTATGGGACTTAAAAAAAAATGCCAGGAATAAAAAGAAACAGAACAGTTAAAATGGGATTCGTTCATGAGTGTGAGATGCGTAGATTCGGCAGGCTAAGAAATTTATGAGAGTCGAAAAGGATGGAAAGATGTCTACTGTTCAGTGGGTAGAAGAGAGTTTCCTTAGATGATACGGCCACACAGAGAGAATGGCTAACAATAGGGTAATCGAAAAGGTATATATATGAGTGAGTCTGAGGAAGAATGAGGTATGGAAGACCAAGAAAAATATGAAGCAGGAAAAGGAGGGAAAAAAATTATGAAGAAGAGAAATGGTTGGACGAAATTTGTACCGAAATTCATGTGATAGCGATTCCAAAGCAATTTTTACTTGCCAGTCGACGGAATGCTCTCTCGTCCACACTCATTATGAAGGATAATTTGTGTGACTCGTCTGATCTTTGCCGTGGAGCCGAAGAATGAATGGATGCATGACCCATTTTTCTAGTCATTCTGTTGAGATTTATCGTATTTTACTGCCTTCATGCTCATATTTATTGACATCTCTCACGCGACGTATTAGTGGAAAGTCCTGCTGAGGTGATAATAATAATGACGCTGATTTCGTAAAGATCTTTGTGTTCTTTATTCTATCCCCAGACGATTTATTTAGCCTAGGAAAAGCGCAACGTAGAGCAGTGAGTATCTTAATTAAGGGTCCTATGTTTAAAGCTAAAATAAAGGAAGGAAAAGCTAGATCTAAAACTGTGACGATTTTTGTGAGTTACGTGATTTAAAAAAAAAAAAAAAACATATTAGGCCTCTATATTATTACTAATTGCACTTTCTAATTCAGGATGCAGGCTAATCCTATCTAACTAGAGAGGCGACCTACACATCTTTAAAAAAAATGGAGATTGCTTAACTTTTGGTAATTTAAGACTTATTAACCTCTTCAGCCCTAGGACGTCAATCTTCGTGCTTCCTTCAGACCATCATACTCAGTGTAGAGCAGTTACTTTTGGATTAACAGTAGAATATGATGCTAGTCACGAGGCAGTGCTATGGAAACGATGTAAAGCCGCTGCATTGTCTTTTTCCTGCCACCGAGCTACGTGAAATAAGCTGCAAAAGGACGAAAATCTGTGAAAAATTTAAGGTAAAAAAAAAATACAGACAGGAAAAAAAGAGTATCGTCTCTAGGCTGGACGAATACATAGCGGAAAAGTCGAACCATTTGGGACCCCTATTAACTGAGACAGGATTTTCATTGTATTTCGTCCGTTGTAATTTTCCTTCAGACAAATGGGGAGTTATTCGTGTTTTTGAGGGAAAAGTGGCCCAGCGACAAGATCACACCAGAGACAACCGCGGCCTTCAAAAATGTTCGATATTTTGTTTTTCACCTTTTTTCACTCCCTGTAATCCCTGTGATCCGGCCGGTGACACGTGGCTGGTGTGTGTGTGTGTGTGTGTGTATATGTGTGTGTGTGTGTGTGTGTGTGTGTATCATTGGTGTGTGTGTGTGCGTGTGTATCGTTTGTGTGCGTGTGTGTGTAGTTGTGTATCTATCTATCTATCTATATATGTGTGTGTGTGTATTTGTGCATCTGTGTGTGTGTGTGTGTGTGTGTGTGTGTATTTGTGTGCGTGTGTGTATTTGTGTGCGTGTGTGTATTTGTGTATCTATGTGTGTGTGTGTATTTGTGTATTTGTGTGCGTGCGTGCGTGCGTGTCTGTATCCGCGTAGCATCGATCCCTCAACAACACAACCCACCTCACCTCTACATCCTTCCACCACCACCACCATCGCACTGATCAACGCTCCAGTTCACAGCTACACCACAAGATTCTTCACTACAATCAATTCTAGTATTATATTCTAGCTAACTTTAAGCGATTCTATTTACCTAAGAGAGCTATATGAGTCTTGAAAGTTTTTGCATTATCGTCATTGGGTATCAGGAAAACTTAAGTATTTTAGCATACGAGTAGACTAAGATTATTTCATTAGTTTTATTTTAGTTATGAGAGCGTTGTATGAACATGGAAGTTAAATAAAGCAACCACCAACTCTTCTATGATCGCGGCAAGTCTAGGAATAGATTTTCGATTGCGTTAGACGATTTTATATTCCTGAGTCATTTGAGTCCGAGTGCCAAGAATTAAAAATAAAAGGCTGTAATATAAATAAATAAATAAATAAATGAAAGGAAATTAAAGTGGAACACACACACACCATTCAATTACGAGTCTGTCTCATTTCGCTGTTCCTGTTGCCGTCCAATAAAGCTTCGACCGAACAATAATGCTTCGAACGAACAACAGAGCTTCGTTCAGTAGGGAGTCCTGACTACCGAATTCGCTCCGGCAAAGGTGTTAGATCAGCAAAAAATATACACATGGTAGTCTGGAAATAATACTCCACTGGAATATATATACACAGGGAAAATATACACAGGGAAAAACTCTGGGCAAATATACACAGGGAAAATATACACAGGGAAACTTTACACGGGGGAAAATATATACAGGGAAAATATACACAGGGAAATATACACGGGGAAAATATACACAGGGAAATATATACAGGGAATATATACACAGGGAAAATATACACAGGGAAATACAGTATACACGAAAAATATACACAGGGAAAATATACACAGGATAGTCTGAAAATAGCACTCCACTGGGAATTCACCTTATGTGTTGCGAGGACGGCTCAGGCTGCTGGTGTGGGAATAGGAATTAAATACATGTATACCTGATGCAAGATAGACATTGGGCCGTCCCCGCAACACACGAGAAACAGCCTAGAGGAGGGAAAAGGAGTGCTATATAAGGCCGTCCCTGCAACTCACGCTCTTTCAGGACCAGCCATGTCACAAGGGTTCGTCCACTGAGAGGTTGTCATGGAAACTGAGCAGTATTCTTGGAGGCCTCGTATCACCTCTTCCTAAGCGATTTCGTTTGCATATCACTGTTTCTGTCATGTGTTATATCGTTTTTAATACTGGTAGTGTTGTTTGAAGTGGTAAGGTATGAGAGTATATTTGGGGGTTAAGAGAAAGAATTGAAAAGAGGAAACAAATCGACGGAGAAGAGGTGTTACGAAATCTAAGCCAAAACAATAGTAACATACCAATCTGTTCCCATTTCTTCCTGTACAACTTTCAGCGTAAAATAACAGTAGTCACCAATCACTACCTTACCTTCAGAATCCGCACGTATTCACCATCCGCAAGAGCAGTGATTAGAGTGCGAAAATTAAGAGTTCGCGTCGATATAACAAAATATTTCTTTCTTCATGCCCTCACTCGTAAACAAACGCACCTCAACCAGGCGAGGCTTCCCGTATTCCTTGACCCCATTGGTTGTGTGCGTTTGCTGGCAGACTGAGTTAGAAGCCAAGGATAGTAATTTATCAAGGAATTTAACCAGTTTTCATGATTACCTCTATCCATAAAGTTTTACTAATATCACACTAAGTTTAATTGTATATATTCACTCTTTTTATTATACAATGTCTGGTAACTGATGAGTGAAGACAAGAGAATAAACAAGTATTATTATAACTTAATCAACTCTACCTCGAGAAGATTTATGAATATGGAACTAGAAAGATTATCAACTCTTTCATCTTCACGATTTTTTACCTGTGGCGAAGCCAACAGGTCTATGCGTGGTATACGTGGGGGATTATTATTTTTTTCACCAAGGAAAATTTGAATATCTGCTCTTTGAGAGCTCTGAGCGATATTCTTATAAAATACAAAGTTGCTCAGCTTGAATTTTGCTTTGATTGAACATGTCAGCTGCTGCGTTAGTTGAAGCATCAGCTGACTGTTATGGAATTTTCAATTTCGGCTACAAGGATGCATTTTAGCGACTTTCTTATGAAGCACAAGTATGAAAGATTGAAATGATCTGACATATCAGCTGTTGCATCAAATGATGCATAGTCTCGCCGCAGGTCTATGACAACGGTCTCCTCTTGTGGATGGTATACCGGGTATTCTTGTGATGATTTTTAAGGGTATATTCTTGTGATGATTTTTAAGGGTATATTCTTGTGATGATTTTTAAGAGTATATTCTGTGATGATTTTTTAAATAGTATATTTTTGTGATGATTTTTTAAAGGGAAAGCAGAATTATTCAACTTCGGAAGGCTGTCTTGTATGGACGGTGTTGCTCATTTCTTTCTTCCCTTCCTTCATATATTCATCAGAGCTGCGTTCTAGTTGGTTGAGGAGCTTTTTAACATCTCGCTGGCTATTTATTTTTCATTCAGACTCTTCTTATTCTCACTCATGTTATATTTTATCTACTGAATAAATTGCACACAAGAATATATTAACGCATAAAAAACACAGTCTAGTAAGAGGAGAGAGAGAGAGAGAGAGAGAGAGAGAGAGAGAGAGAGAATACTGACCTTAGAAATCTTCCTAGTTTTCTGTCACTCTAGTCACCTCTATTGTAGTCTTGGTACTCTTAGATATAGATATTTTCCTAGATAACTAACTACTCTCTTCTATTTCCTAGCGTATAATTCTAGTTGGCTCCTAGTTCGCCCACCTTCTTCCCTGTCTCCTGTCTACCACTACACCTAGAGTATGTCCTAGTTTTATCTGTACACTCACCTCCATTCCCTTCCTTTTGAGCCTAGTACACTTCCTAGTCATCCTCCTAGTTGGCTATTCCCTTCCCTCTGCTTCCTACGTCCTAGTTATTCTCCTAGTATACCTTCTAGTTACCCTTCTAGCTAGCTACCCGTTCACTCACCTCCAAGCCCTTCCCTCTGCGTCCTGTTTTCTCTGCCACGTCAAGTAGAAATAGTTTTACTTTCACAGGCTATCTATTTGCTTCCCCTCTCTCGACTGTGAAAGCTCCCGTCTCTCTCTCTCTCTCTCTCTCTCTCTCTCCTTCCTTTTGATTATCTTTATACTTTAACTCATTTCTTAATCTCTCAATTTCTAAGTTCGTCTCTCGCTCTATTTTCCCTGCTCATTCTTTGCCTCCTTTTTTTTTATTCCCTTTATATTTACTTTTCCTTATTCCCCTTTTTATTTTTCTTCTTCTCCCTTTATTTCCAGGCTTAAGTCTATTTTTCTTTTTCACTTTTCATCCTCCTCTTCCTCTTCTCTTCTTTTCCTCTTCCTCTTGATCTTCATTTCCTTCCTACCTCCATACTTTTCCTCTCTTTTTCTCTCATTTTTAATCCTCTTGTCTCACCCACTCCTTTCATTTCCTCTTCTTTTCATCATCTTTCTTTTTTACTTCTCAACTTTATTATTTTTTTCTGCATTTCTATCTTTATTTCTCACTCATCTCTCTTTCTTTACTCTCCTTCTGTCTCACCCACTCCCTCTTCCATTCTCCTTTTGATTATCTTTTTCCTCTTACTTCCTTTCTTCCTTTTTCCATCCTTTCTAGGCTTGTTTATCATATCTTTCGTTTCTTATCCGCTCCCTCTTTCATCCACTCTCTTTCCCTTCCCTTTCCTTTTTTCTATCTATCTATCTATTGCCAGACGCCTCAATCTCGTTTGGGGTGGCCACAAACAAATCGCCTCCAAGTCGCCCTGTCCCCCGCCATTACACTGCCCTGCTCCCAACTCACACCCCCCTCTCTCATATACCTCTCCACCCCATCCCTCCATCTCATCCTCGGCCTCCCCCTCCCTCTTTCCCCCTCCACCTCACTCATATACACTCTCTTCGTCAGTCTTTTACCCTCCATCCTCTCCACATGGCCAAACCACCTCAGTGTATTCCTCATAACGCTTCCTATCACATCCACATCCACACCACAACGTTCCTTTATATCCTCATTCGTCAGCCTGTCTCTCCACGTGACTCCACAGGCTCCTCTTAAATAACTCATTTCCACTGCTCTCACTCTTGACTTGTGTCCTTCCAACAATGTCCAAGCTTCACTTCCGTACGTTAGAGTTGGTATCACAATACTGTCATGTAGTAACTTTTTCACTTCCATGCTGACTTCCCTGTTTCTTATCACTGCTTTCAAGGAACCAGCAACCTTTCTTCCCTGCTGTACCCTTTCAAGCACTTCACCCTCCAAACCTCCATCCTTACTCATCACACTACCCAAATACTTAAACGTACTCACATTTTCCAATTCCTCACCATCCAACCTCGCTGTACATTCACTGACTTCACCTCTCTCAAACACCATCACTTTACTCTTCCCTACATTCACCTTTAGGTTCCGTTTCTTACACACTCTCTCAAACTCATCCACCAAGCCTTGCAGCTCCCCTTCGTCTTCACTCAACAACACAGTATCATCTGCAAACAACAGTACAGGGAGTTTCCAAACACTATCCTCTCTCACCAGGGCCACTCCAACATCCACTACCCTACCTTGTACCTCTTTTATTACCCCATCCATGTACAGATTGAACAACCATGGAGACATGACACATCCCTGTTTCAAACCAACTTTCAAAGAGAAAAATTCACTTAGTTCACCATCCACACGCACTGCAGCCTTCGCACCATCGTACATACTCTTCACAGCATTCAACAACTTCCCATCTACTCCATATATTCATAACACTTTCCACAATCCTTGTCTATCCACCCTGTCATATGCTTTCTCCAAATCCATGAAAGTCGCATACAACTTCTTTCCCTTCTCTAGAAACTTTTCCACTAAAGATCTAAGAATGAATATCTGATCTACACAACCTCTTCCTTTCCTAAAGCCTCCCTGTTCTTCTCCAACTAATTTCTCTGTTCTTTCTCTAACTCTGTCTATAAGTATCCTACCATACACTTTTCCTATTATACTAAGAAGACAAATGCCCCTATGATTACCACACACTTCTTTTTCCCCTTTTCCTTTGTACAAGGGAATAATTATACCTGACTTCCAATCCTCCAGGACTCTACCTTCCTCCCAGGCCAATCTGCACATCTTCCACATCCATTCTACTACTATCTCTCCCCATGCTTCAGCATTTCACCACACTCCATCAATTCCTCGGGCATTCCCCGATTTAACTTTCTTCATTGCTTCCACAACTTCAATCCTACTGATTTCTTCCTGTCTTCCTCACCTCCCTCCTTCTCCCAGCCATTCCCCAGCCACTTATACTCGCATTACTTCCATCCTCTACGTTCAGCAATTCCTTAAAGTGTTCTCTCCATCTGCTCACTTTTTCTCCCTTCTCCACTAGTAATCTACCATTTTTATCTTTCACTCCCCTGCTAACTTCACTTCCACCCTGTCTTACTCTTTTCACTTCTCTCCAGAACATTTTCTTACAGTCCCTCCACTTTACACTCAAATTCCTTCCAAATTCCTCATCCACTCTCTTCTTACTCTCTCTTACCAATCTTTTCACCTGTCTCTTCCTTTCCACATATAACTCTCTCTTCCGCCTCTCAACTTCTTCCACGCCCCTATTTCTCATCCATTCATTGTATGCTTTCTTCTTTTGTGCCACAGCCTGTTTCACCTCTTCAGTCCACCACGCTGTTCCTTGCACCCCCCTCCGTCTTCTCTTCCTTCCACACACCACATCACATGCTGCACATATTTCTTCTGTAAATATCTTACACATACCTTCCACGTCTCCCATCTGCTCCAATTCATACTTGCCCAATCGTTCCTCCACTTCTCTCTTATACTCTGCCTTTTTCTCATCCTCTTGTAACCTTTCCACTCTCCTTGCAACTACTTCTTCCTCTCGTCTTTTCCTTCTTCTATTCCTCCATCTTACTTGCATCCTAATTCTGGCCACCACCAAGTAGTGGTCAGAAAGTCCACTCCCCCAACCTCTATACACTCTTGCATCCTTTACACATCTTCGCATCCTTTTTCTTTTTTCCTTTCTCTTAATCTTCATTTATTATTTATTTTTCCTGCTTTTCCCCCTTTTCCATGCTTATCTCCCCCCTCCCCTCTCTCTCTCTCTCTCTCCTCTTTGTACCCTTCAGGTCGGACTCGCTTCCTCTTCCTACTCTCTTGATTTTTCATCGTTGGGTTCACGTTACCCTCTCTCTCTCTCTCTCTCTCTCTCTCTCTCTCTCTCTCTCTCTCTCTCTCTCTCACCCCTTTAACCCCTCTCTCACCCACATCAGAGTTAACAAGGCTAACTCTCACGCCTCTCCTCTCACTCTCTCTCCCCCCATCCACACTACCAAACAAGCCCTCCTCTCTTTCCTCTCCTTTCCCTCTCCACTCCCTCTCCTCTCCCCTCTCTTTTTTTTTTTCTTCTCTCTCTCTCTCTCTTTTATCCTCTCCCTTCTTTTCTTCGCTTTTCCCCTCTCCCCCTCTTTCTCTCCTCCCCTCTTTTTCTCTTTCCTTTCCTTCTCTTCTTCTCCTTGCCTCCTCCTCTCTCCTTCTCTTCTCTTCTCTCTCCCTTTCTTCTCTCCCCACTCCTTTCCTCTTATCTTTTCCCACTTTCTCTCTCCTTTCTTTCTCTTCCTCTCTTTCTCTTTTCCTTTTCTTCTCTCCCTCCATTTCTTCTCTTCCCCTCCCTCTCCTCCCTTCCCGTACCTTCCTCTCCTTCCTTTCTTCGTCTCCCTTTCCATCCCTCCTTTTTTCTTCCCCCCTTCCTTCCCTCTACAGTCCTTCTCTTCTCTCCCTTTCCTTCCATTGTCATCTCTCTCTCCTTCCCTTCTCTCCCCCCTTTACCTTCCTCCCCTTCTCTCTTTTCCTTTCTTTCGTCTTTGATTTTCCTCTTGTCAGCAGCCCTTTATTTCCTCTCATCCTCCCCCATTAATTTATTTCCTGACCTCTATCAGTGTCTGTCTATCTCTCTGTTTCTCTCTGCCTCTGCTTTCTCTCTTCTTCTCTCTGCCTCTGCCTCTGCCTCTGCTGTCTCTAGTCTCTCTGTCTCTGTCTCTGTCTCTCCACTATTTTCACTCCCTTTTTCGTCCCTACCTCTTCCTCATCCTCCCTCATTCCTTCCTCGCTTTCCACACACACACACACTCACCCACTCCATGTCCTCGCTTCTCTCAGATTCCACCCTCTCCTCTCCCTCCTTCACCCTCTCCCTCTTCACTCCTCCTCCTCTTTCACCCTCTTCCCCTTCACTCCTCCTCCTTCTCCCTCACCTTCTGCCTCTTCACTCCTTCTCCTTCTCCTCCGCCCTCTCCCTCTTCGCTCCTCCTCCTCCTCCTTTGCTCCTTCACCCCGCCATCAAAGGCCCCTAACAAGGTATATAATAATTTCCATGAATATCTGCCAGCAACCCAATCCATTGAATAAGCGAGGCCCCGTCATGGTGGGATTAGCATGGTGAACCCCGGCATGATGTGCAAATCCGCCTTAGTGTGTGTGTGTGTGTGTGTGTGTGTGTGTGTGTGTGTGTGTGCGTGTGTGTGTGTGTGTGTGTGTGTGTGTGTGTGTGTGTGTGTGTGTGTGTGTGTGTGTTGCTTGTACGTACTCATATGTATGCATGTACGTATGTATCTAGTTATCACAGTGTGTATACGTATGTAGGCATGTATCTGTATCAGTATCTATCAGTCTATCCAACCATCTATCTCTTCATCTATCTATCGATCTACTTATCTATCTTAGTATCTACCTGTATATCTATCTGTACTGTTTGTCTGTTTGTCTGTCTCTCTAAAATCGTCAGTGACAGGAAGGCATAGCGTCCTCGGGGATTCGGAAAAATTGCGCTAACCACTGTGGCCGTGTTAACCCCCTGGAGTCAGAATTATGCTTATTTTTGGCTTGTTTTTTGCTACCTCCTGACCATTGTTTTTCAATTTCGGAGAGGCCTACCTGAAGGAGGAGAAGGAGGACGAGGAAGAGCAGGAGAAGATGATGATGAAGACGATATTAACCCCTCCAGTTCGAAGTCTCACCTGAAGCTAATTAATTCGTCTTTGGATAGGGAGAATAAAATATAAAAAGTCAGTGAATTATAGACGTTAAAATCCCTTCTTATGTTACTGATATAAACGACATTAAAAAAATAGAAAAGATGTATTATTTAAAGATTGCCAACCTTTTCAGCGATATGGAGGATGCAAGATAAATTCATTGCTAAAAATGGAAATGTTTGGTGGGAGAAAGTCACAGGTTAGAGTTTGATTTCTTTATGTTCCCCAACGTTTAGAGCAACACAGACTTTGATGATAGGTTCTGTGTAGCCCTAGACGTTAGAAAAAGTAAAGAAAAAAAGAACCCAAGCTCTACCCTGTCTCTCTCTCCCACCCGACATTTCAATATACAGGATGGTTTTGACAAGGCTAAATTTAACTTATATATTTCTCTACAAATTGCCATGTCGATTAATGAATATAGAATAGCATACGATCCCAAAATATGTTTCTATGGCTTGATCTTTGACGGTCACCATCATTCCTTTTAAAAACTCAGTAGCGAAAAACACAACGTTGCGGCTCTACATTCTTTACATAGCTCTTCTTCGTGACTAGCATCAAATTCTAGCTTTCCTCTTTTGGTATAGCTCAGCATTCAAGACGGAGGGATGACATTTTAAGACCAAATTTAAAGTGAAAAGAGTGTAGTAATTTTACCTTGATTTCTAGTGATAGCTGAGATTCTATGAGCCTGAGCCTTACCAATACATAGGCTAATTCATTCAGTTTAACTAGATAGAGATTTTTTGTCCTTTTCCAGGTATTTTCCGATAGCTCAGTGGCAGAATAAGACAGTGCAACGACTCAACATTCCCCTATCCATAGAACTTCTTCGTGACTAGCATCATATTCTAGTGTTATCCCTTGTTACAGTTCAGTCACACACACACACACACACACACACACACACACACACACACACACACACAAATTTTCGTTCGCCCGTAACAATGAGGTGTAGCGTCCTCGGGGATTGGAAGAAATTGGCCTAACCACTGTAGCCATTTCAGCTTAGTCCTTACTCCCACAGGCCTGGTGCGGACTGAGAAAGATGGAGAGGAGTAGAGAGATACTTGCAAACACGCAGTGAACACTCTTTGGGCATTTTTTTGTGTGTAGATATTGCAGACACATGCTGCATACCTTGTGTGTGTGTGTGTGTGTGTGTGTGTGTGTGTGTGTGTGTGTGTGTGTGTGTGTGTGTGTGTGTGTGTGTGTGTGTGTGTGTGTGTGAAGGGGTAGAGAAAACAGACTGGATACCTTCAATCGTTGTGTGTGTGTGTGTGTGTGTGTGTGTGTGTGTGTGCTCATCCGTGTTTTCTTCAGCTTACAAACTACATCTCTACTAAACTTGTTAATTAAGGCCTTATTTAAGTCCTACAGTTTAATTGAGTGTCCCCTGATTGAACGAAAACGAATCGTAACAGGAAAAATAATACTGCAAACGACGCACTTAGGAATGAACGAAATAATGTGGAATGTGCCTATAAAGAACATTATTTTTTAGACGAATAATTTTGATCAGTAACGTAAATATGGATACAACCCTTTCTGAATACGTCCTGGATCTCTCTCTCTCCCTCCCTCTCTCTCTCTCTCTCTCTCCCCGCCTCCTGTTTCACTCCGCCTCAGTTTCCTCTTCCTGTGTCGATATCCGTCAGAATTTCCCCCTGATATTTGTGTGGGTATTTCACTTCCCCTTCGTCTGTCATCTCTCTCTCTCTCTCTCTCTCTCTCTCTCTCTCTCTCTCTCTGTTTTTTTGTTCGTCTCTGTTTCTGTCAGTCTGTCTTTCTATCTGTTTCTATCAGTCTGTCTTTCTATCTGTCTATCTATTTATCAATTTATTTATCTATGGTTTTCCTTCCTCTCATTTTATTTCTTTTCTTCTCTTTTCTCTCTTCCATGATTTCTCTTTCTCCTCCCCTTCCGCACATTTCCCTCCTCCATTTGTTCTCTCTTCAGCTCTCCTATCATTTGCTGTCTTTTTTCTCCTGTTCATTCCTCTCCTTGATCTTCTCTTCTCCTCTTCTTTTTTCTCCTCTCCTTCCTCCCTTTCTTACATCAATCGTGTTCAGTAAATGTTTCCCCTTCACCACTCCTTCTTTCACTCTCTTCTCTCTTTTTTCTCCTCTTCTCTTCCCTCCTCTCCCCTTTTTTCTTCCTCTCTCTCCTCCTCTCTTCCCTTTTCCCCACCTTTCATATTTTCCTACCCGTAGCGTGTTTAGAAAACGTTTCACTTTAATTGCACTCATATTTATCTTATTGCCATCGTCTCTTGCTTCCCTTTCTTCCCTCTTTTTCTTTACTCTTATGCCCTCTTTCCATGCCATATCTGTGCACTTCTCACCCCACCACCTCCTTATCACTCTTCTCCCCCTCCCGCCCCTCCACATACCTCCCCCACCCCACCCGTCCTCTTATGTTTTCCCCATTCCCTGGCCCCCCTCTACCCATTCTCCCGCCCTCCCTCCTCACCACCCACTCATTCCCCCTTTCTGCTCCTCCCCATACTTCCCCCATCCCACCCGTCCCCCTATGCTCTCTCCACTCCCAGGCCCTCCTATCCATTCTCCCTCTCCTCCTCTCTCCTCTCCACCCACTCATTCCCTCATACGTCCCCTATCCCACCCGTCCCCCTATGCTCTCCCCATTCCCTGGTCCCCTCATCCATTCTCCCCCGCTTCGTCTCTCCTCTCCACCCCCTCAATGCTCCTTGTCCTCGCCTGTTTACATATGCCTGTCGGACTAGCTACCATTATCAGCACTGTCGCGTTCCATTTCCTGCAGTGCCCCTCGTCCTCCATTTCTCCCAAACTATCCCCTCTCATCCTTTTTGTTTTCCTATCCTTATCTTATGCTACTAGAATTAGATGTAGTCACAGAGGGGTACTGTAGTATGATTAGGAAGCTTACGAACACCATTTCCTCACCGATTTGTTTCTGATTCTGCGTCGTTACTATATTCTTATATGTTATTCATGCAGTCTATGTCGATACTAAGGAGATATAAAAAGCAATGCAGGGGATATTAATGAGTAGTTTGGAAAATAAATCGTTAAGGAAGTGGTGTTAGGGAACCTCCTTACACGAGGATAATATGGCCATCGTATTCTCTCTAACAGTCTTAAATAATAACTAAGTCTCGTATTGTCTTCAGGTAAGGAATCTCCCTAACACCTCTTCCTTACCGATTTATTTATGGATACGGCTGGCTAATAGAGTTGTGTACGTTAATTATGCACAGTATGGTGATATTAGAATGATTCTGAAGTAACACAGAAGAGGACGGCATGGTGTAATAAACAAAATAAATCGCTAAAGAAGAGGTTTTAGGGAGTTTTCTTAACCGAAGAGAAGACGGGCCTAGGTCAGTACGGTTGTCGTTTGCTCTCCTTTGAACTCCTTGTACTCCCTGTTGAACTCCCACCTCCAGATATCTCCCTTCTCCTGTCATCTCCTTGAAACTGTCTCCCAATTTCCATCCTACTTCCCAAACTACCCTCCTCCTCCCTTTCCTTTATTTTGTTCTCCTCTTCCTTCTCCTTCTCCTCCTCCTCCATCTCCTCCTCCGTCATTTCCTCCAAACTATCCCTCTCTTACACCCATTTCTTGCACACTGTCCACCTCCCACTCTCATTACTATCTTCCTCCTCCCCCATTTCCCGCAAACTATCCACAGCCAGCTTTCATAACTCTCCCTCCTCCATCTATTTTGTCCAACTATCCAGCTCTCACTTCCCTAACTATCCCCACACCATTGCCATAACTATCTCGTTCATCCCCCGTATCTTGCAGACTATCGCCCTCTGCCCTTCTCTCTCTCTCTCTCTCTCTGAAGAACTATATTTTACCACTAATCTACCCTCTCTTCTTTTTCTCTTCTCTCTTCTCCTTCTCCATTTCATGCACACCATCCTCTCCTCCTCATCTCTCCTCTTTCATTCTCTCTCTCTCTCTCTCTCTCTCTCTCTCTCTTTTTTTTCACTTCTAGTCTCTTCTGTCATCTATCCTGATACTCATGTTTCCTTCAAGCTGTCCTCTCCTCCTTCTCCCCCTCCTCCTTCTCTTGCTCCTCCTCCTCCTCTTCTTCTTCTTCTTCTCCTCCTCCTCCTCCTCCTCCTCCTACTCCTCCTCCTCTTCCTCCTCTCCTCTTTTCTTACCAATTTCTCTGACATCATACGCACGTCCTCGTCTCTCTCTCCTTCTCACATTACCATCTCTTTCTCCCTTCTTCTCTTCTTTCCTCTTCTTCTCTCTTCTTTCCTCTTCTCTCTTCTCTTCTTTCCTCTTCCCTCTTTTCCTCCTCTTTCCTCTCTCTCTTCCTATCCCCATTTCCTGCTAACCTTTCACCTCCCAAACCCCCATATCCCCGGGAGATGAATATAAAACCCAAGAATTCATTGTTATTTCACATATACATCGACTGCCTGTCTGTTCGTGCGTGGTATTTCATTTCCATTCCCTCTGTGTGTCGCTCTGTTTATTCCTATTGTTTAAATATTCTTTTTTTTTTTCATATATATCCGAGTTGGCGATTTCCCTTTGGTCGAAACTGAAATGCATAGCTACCCTGCCTGTTCCCTTTGTCACCGGGTTCTCTTTGTAAAGGGAGGGAGGAAGGGGTGTATTGGTTTGCTTATTTGTCTCGGAACTGTAAGGACTCGAGAGCGGAGTCTTGGTTAGCACATATATTTTGGAACCTGAAGAACCCGAGTGAGGAATATTGGTTAGCGCATTTATTTTGCAAGTGGAAGAACGCGAGTGTGGTGTATTGGTTAGCACATTCATTTCCCATCTGGTGGAACCCGAGTTTAATGCTTGAGCCGGTCAGACTGGTGGATTCAGTTTGTTTTCCCTCTTATAGTAGCACAATTAGGGACCTGGATGGAATATTACTTCTTCAGAGAGTATGTTAGGGAATGATTTAGACTTCTGTGGCTCTTATGACTCACTTTCATCCATTCATCCATCCATCATCCAATCCTACTTCGCCCCATGAGGAGCGTAGGAGCCCGGGGCTAGGCAAGATGGTCCTGACATTTAAGATGAGAGTGACCAGCCTCACTCATCCCTGAGTGGCATCACATGAGCAATAAACCCCAACCACCCCTTGGATACAAACCTTCACCGGCTCAATCCGATTGGAGTGCCTTAATTACTCACTAAACAACCAGGCACCATAATTTGGTTATATGGTTACCACCCAGCTTAGTAAATGGTTTCCTGTTGTACAGGAAACCATTTTGCTTGCCAATCAGTGTAGAGTCACTCACAGGCAGAAGGAAGAGGGAAGACTGAAGGAACGAAAGACAGAAGAGAGAGTGTAAAGTCACCCGTAGGCAGAAGGACGAGGAAAGAATGAAGGAAAGAAAGACAGAGGAGGATGGAAGGAAAGAAGGACGGAGGAGAGGAAAGGGCAGATACCTGAGAGCGGTACTACATCAAGTGAGTGGACTCACTTTCAACAACAACAACAAAAAAGAAAAAAAAAAAGATTGGTGTTAGGTGAAGGTGAAATAGATAACTAGAGGCGTCCGGCCATGAGGGGGTTAAGAACAGCAAAACTACACACACACACACACACACACACACACACACACACACACACACACACACACACACACACACACTCTCTTCCCTCAAACGGGGATGTGTGCGATGTGTGCGTGCTTGTGTGTGTGTGTGTGTGTGTGTGTGTGTGTGTGTGTGTGTGTGTGTGTGTGTGTGTGTGTGTGTGTGTGTGTGTGTGTGTGTGTGTGTGTGTGTGTGTAAATTACCCTTGTTTGACCTCCTCTACACTCCCCCTCGGTGGTTTCGAGAGGGTTATGATGCCTGGGGAGAGAAGGACAGGTAGACATTAGGCTTGAATGGAAGGAGAGAATGATTGGAGAAAGTGATGATGATGATGATGATGATGATGATGATGATGATGAGGAGGAGGAGGAGGGGAAAGAATATAGAAGAGTAAGATGACAGCTAGAGAAAAAGAAGAAGAGGAATATGAGAGCAAGAGAGAAGGAGGGAGAGGAGTCAGAGGAAGGGTAGAAAGGAGTAAGATGAAAGGTAGAGAAAAAGAAGAGGAGGAGGAGTAACAGGAGGGAAGAGAAAGGGAAGAGGAAGAGGAGGAGGAGAGATGTAAGGGGAAAGGTAGAGAGGAGTAAAATGTCAGCTAGATGAGTAATAGAAGAGGATAGAAGTATATGGAAGAGGAGATGAATTAGAGCAAGACAGAGAGACTTTTGGCTTGAGCTGTGGGAGAGAATGACTAGAAAATGAGGAGAGAAGAGGAAAGGAGAGGAGAGGAGAGGGGAAGAGAGGAGAGGGGAGGAAGGGGAGAGAAGAGGAAGAGGAGAAGAGGAAGACGAGTAAGAGGAAAGAGGAAGAGAAGAGGAAGAGGAGGAGAGAAAAGGAGAAAGAAAAGAGCTATATGAGTAAGAGGAAAAGAGAGAAACGAGAGAAGAGGAAAGGAGTAAGATGATAAGGACAGGAGGAAAGAGGAAGAGGAACGGGGTGAGAGGAGACATATTCCCCAAGCTAAGAATAAAATAGAAATAAAATCCTTGTGATGGGAAGATAAATAATTGTCCTTTTCCGAGTAAATAAAATAAATGCATGAATGAGGGCGGGATAGATAGGTAGATAAATTGATAGACAGATATAGAGACAGATAGATAGATGAAATATTAGATAGATAGATGGATGGATAAATAGATAATTAGATACAGATACATAGATAGAGGGATGGATGGACGGATTGATAGATAGATAGATAGATAAAGATAGACAGAAAGATGGATGGATGGATATATAGAAAACTAGATAGATAGATAGACAGGTAGACAGGCAGATAGACAGGTACATAGATAGATAGTCCGAAATTCCTATACTGTACACAGGAACGATCGCCTCTATGTTAGCCAGCGATGCGAAATTAGTCCAGCAATTACACCTAATCGTTATCTAATTACCGCTGGCTGATTTAATTAGGATTATTTATTACAGTTAACAAAATACAAATGACTGCCAAGTGAGCTAATATATTTTGTAGGACGCTGGTGCCAATTGCGTGTGTGTGTGTGTGTGTGTGTGTGTGTATACAGTATCTATCCATCTGTCTATATATATATATATATATATATATATATATATATAGACAGATGGATAGATACTGTATACACACACACACACACACACACACATATATATATATATATATATATATATATATATATATATATATATATATATATATATATATATATATATATATATATGTATATATATATATATATATATATATATATATATCTATCTATCTATCTATCTATCTATCTATCTATATATATATATATATATATATATATATATATATATATATTATCTATTCATCTGTGTGTGTGTGTGTGTGTGTGTGTGTGTGTGTGTGTGTGTGTGTGTGTGTGTGTGTGTGTGTGTGTGTGTGTGTGTGTGTGTGTGTGTGTGTGTGTGTAAGCAGCAATGTATATTTATGTAACATGCATTCACAGTGCTCTTTGTGCTTCACTGGGAGCGTTTTGTGAATGCATATGAAATTGTATGTCTCTTTCTCCAGCTCATATTCATTCCTTTATTTGAAGATTACTATTGTACTTATTTTTATTATGGAGTATTGACACTCAGGTTCCTTTACTTATCTTCACTTAGCTGAAATAAAAAGGTAAAGTAGTTACAATCGTGGAAGAGTTAATGGTGAGAGTAATATATCTTTCTGGTTCCTATGCCTCACTCTCTCACTCTCAGCTGAATAAAATCATCTTGTTTTAGCTAGAATAAAATACTAGAGCTGTCCCGACCATCAAATGGTTAATGGGGAGAGTAATACCACACTCAGGCTCCCAGGACTCACTCCCAGCTGAATAAAATCGTCTGATGAGAGGTGGAATTGAACACTAAAGTTTTCCCCATCACGTGAAACATATGCAAGGTTCATTCACGTTTTTTACTGTACATATGAAAGAGATTAAATTACCGACATATACCCGTTTTTTTTCCAATATAGTTAGGATTTCGTGGGATTATACAGAACACACAGAATACACTATAAAAACACCATGACTCTGTTTGTATACTTTTGTGTGTGTGTGTGTGTCTCTGTGTTTTTTATCACCACAGTCCTTTGTAACCTTCGTCCTGAGCCAATCAGTCCTTTGGTGAGTGTTTTATGTTTTGATCCAATAAAACAAACAATTCACCCAGCCGCTGATCATATGCAGGTCCTGTTTTCTAATGTGATTTATTTGTGCAACTGCAATTTTCATGAACTAATCGCATTGTCAATAATTCAATCCGATTTTCAGGCAAAGCGCTTCTTCTCCAGCAAGTGATTAAAATTCATATTTTGTAAAAGCTTGCCTTTGTGACACGACGTTAAGTGACACTCTCTCTCTCTCTCTCTCTCTCTCTCTCTCTCTGTCTATCTGTTTGTCTGTCTGTCTCTCTCTCTCTCTCACACACACACACACACACACACACACATCTGTCTCTATAATATAGTACTCGTCATGAAAAGAGTGCAATAGAAGGGATCCAGAGCGTCACACTGTCTTTTTCTGGAAATGAGATAAGTAAAAGTTGTAAATGAACGAAAATCTGGGCCAAGTTAAGGTGAAAGAACCATAGTAATTTCTTATTGATTTTCTTGCTCTGTTCTAGAGATGGAGTGCCGTGTATATAATAAACAATAATTAATATAAAAATAAAAGTAAATGGAGATAAAATGAAAAATAAAGAAAACCATAATCTAACTCGCCTAAACGATACTCAAGCATTCTAGGGAAAAAAAAATGGAAAAAATTTACTTAAACATTTTAGAAGAAGGAAAAGTGAGGAAATTGACTATAGTTTAAATCCTGAGTCCCTGAATGGAGGGGAAGTAGGTGAGGAGAGAGAGAGAGAGAGAGAGAGAGAGAGAGAGAGAGAGAGAGAGAGAGAGAGAGAGAGTCTGAGGGGCAAGACAACCAATAAACCTATCACGCCGAGACACCTTGAGTTCGGGGAGAGAGAGAGAGAGTTACATGGATACATAGATCATCCAGACTTTATTGTTCTGATGAGATGATCGGGTCTTATTTCTAGCAGAAGGATGCCCAAACACCTGTTCCTTAGCGGTTTATTTTTGGATATGGCTGGTTAATATCCCTTTGTAGACTATTTATGCAGAGTTTGGAGATACTGGAAAGGTTTAGATTACAAACAGAAGAGGAGAGTAAGGTGTAATAAGCAAAATAAGTCGCTAGGGAAGAGGTGTTTGGAAGCTTCATCAATAGAGGAGAATACGGATCTTAACACACTAATCACAGAAGCAGAAGCACATGAACGACAATACTGAGATTTGTGCAAGAGAATCAAATAAAGACTGTAAATAAGAAATAATTATGAGATAATACGCCCAACCTAGCTCCCTCGATGCAATTCCATGACTGACGACCTCACAAGAAGAAGAATATCTAGAACAGAGAGGGTTAGTTTAGGGTATGTATATGAATCCTCAGGAACGAAAAGTCTCCCCTAGGCTAAATAAACATCTTTAGAACTAGCAAGAGGTTAATTAAAGACGTCATCGGAGTGAAGAGGCCAGGAGTGAGGCTTAATTGAGCGCAGGTATGAAGGAGTGTTAATTAAATCGTTCCCGAGGCAGCTGGATCAGGTAATTAACAGGCTTCTCGAGTCTCAAGATGTACACCTGATTCAGACCCTGGGAAGATAGTATTAGTGATGCTGCTACTACTGCTACTGCTACTACTGATACTACAACTACTGCCATTACTGATACTACTACGACTACTACTACTGCTTCTAATTATGTTGGTGATGATGATGATGTTAATAATAAAATGGTAGTAACAGTAGTTGTAATGGTGGTGGTAGAAGTAGAAGTAGTAGTAGTAGTAGCAGTAGTAGTAGTAGTAGTAGTAGTAGCAGTAGTAGTAGTAGTAGTAGTAGCAGTAGTAATAACAATAATAATCTATCTATCTATCTATATACCTAGGCTGCTTCCCCCAAGGAAAGGGAGGTAGCTGAGACAGGACGACTCACTCTCCATTTACTCATCCATTCAAACACATTCATTCGCATCTTAGCCCCAAAGGGGATAACGGACAGATCCTCACCGCATCACACCGCACAAGGGTCAACTGCGCAATGCAATCAGTGACATCCGCAGCAGGGCCCGACAGCAGAACTGGTTTACCCCTGCCACATCATAACAGACCCATCCCCTTACCCGCACCTGACCTGACTAGCTGATCAGACCAAATGCGGGAGAATATCCCCTCAGGGCTGCGTCATCACTTATTCATTCACAATTTCTCTCCATTTATTTCTGTCACGCACAGCCACTCTTCCTTGCTCAACAGACATCCCTCTCGCATCCAGCGCTCTCTTCACACTGTCCATCCATCCTATTCGTGGTCTCCCTCTCAGCCTTACACCTCTCACATCAGATCTAGTTATCTTTTTCACCAATCGTTCATTATCCATTCTCTCCATATGCCCAAACCAATGCAACACCCTCTGCTCAACTCTACCAGCCATCTCCCGAACAACTCCAGTTCTCCTTCGCACTTCATCATTTCGCACTCGATCCATACGCGTCACTCCACACATACTCCTCAGACATCTCATCTCCATTACATTCAAACTTTTCCTCTCTGCTACACCCACATTCCATGTTTCAGCCCCATATAATGCAGTCGGTACCACAACACCCTCATACAGCCTTCTCTTTACATCCATTCTAAGCGAACGACATTTAAACACTTTTTTCATTCCTCCCAGCACCTTTCCTACTTCATTTATTCTAAACTTCACTTCTGCATCTATTCTTCCATCCACAGCAACATGTGACCCTAGATATTTAAAACAATCTACCTCCTCAAGCAACTCACCATTCAAAACTATAATTCATCCCCCTACCATCTATCAACCTCGTACACTTCATCACTTTACTCTTATTTTCATTTACTTTCAATTTCCTCCTTTCACACACCCTTCCAAACTCCTCTACCAACTGTCTCAATCTCTCCTCTGAATCAGTCACCAGTGCAGTATCATCTGCAAACAGCAGCTGGTTCAGATTCCACTCTCCTCCATCAACATTTACCAGACTCAGACCACCTAAAACTCTTGCATTCACCTCCCTTACAACACCATCCATGTAAATATTAAACAACCAAGGCGACATCACACATCCCTGTCGCAGCCCCACTCTCACGGGAAACCAATCACTCACAGCATTTCCCACTCTTACACACGCTCTACTATTTATATAAAAACTTTTCACCCTTTTTAGTAACCTACCATCAAGTCCATACAATCTTAAAACAGTCCACAAAGCCTCCCTATCAATTCTATCATACGCTTTCTCTAAATCCATAAATGCCCAAAACACATCCTTGCCTTTCGCTAAATACTTTTCACACACTTGTCTCACAGCAAACACCTGATCAACGCATCCCCTCCCTCTCCTAAAGCCACACTGCTCATCACTAATCACTCCCTCTGTACCCTCTCTAACTCTCATAATTAACACTCTACCAAACACTTTACCTACAACACTCAACAGACTTATACCCCTAAAGCTAGTACATTCATACTTATCACCCTTGCCTTTATACAACGGGACCACACAAGCACTTGCCCAGTCAATTGGCACCATACCTTTCTCAAAGCACACATTCAACAATCTTACTAACCAGTCAACAATAGCCACTCCACCACCCTTCAGGCATTCCACAGCACACCCATCCATACCTGCAGCTTTCCCTGTTTTCATATCCTTTACTGCCTTCTCCACTTCTTCCTTCGTGATCAAAGAATCATTCAACTCTCCCAACACATTTATTCCTTGCACAATAATAATAATAATAATAATAATAATAATAATAATAATAATAATAATAATAAATAACTATATTAAAGGCGCAGATGGAATCTGAGTAGAGTTCAGTGGAGTGGGTGGAGTGTTTGGTGGAGTGGGTGGAGTGTCAGGTGGAGTGGGTGGAG
>NC_136981.1:4884913-4952413 GCF_032717465.1 Coenobita brevimanus
CTATTCTCCAGCTTTTACGTTTCTCTCCCTTTGTTTCTGGATCCCACCAAGTCACATGTTTTTAGGAAGGATAGTAGTTAGGATGATGATGGTACTGACAATAATGTTTTGAATCTGAATATGTATACTGTTGGGTAAATTATCAACAGTTCGATCCGTGAGGTCCAGCTGTCCTCCTAGGTCCAGCAGATCTTCAAATGTCAAAACTGTACAAAAATATTTATGTTATACACCATCCATGACCAGTGACAATTTCTGGTGTAAAGCTTGGCCTCCAGAGCCAACCGCTGCAACGTTACCTGCAACACAGTAAGTGAACCTTTAGAGACAGTGTCATGAGTCTGTAGCAGATCTTCTGTGCAGACGGGTAGAGAGACACAAATACACAGATGCAAGCAAGAGACTGACAAACATAAATTTTATATATACCATATATATGTATGGAGAAGTAGGTGGATAGGGGAGACAGGAAAAGCAGGAAGGAGGAGGGGGGATGGAGAGAGGAAAGAAGAGACAGGAAGACTAATAAGCAGGAGAAGCAGGAGAGAAGACAGAAAGGCTGATGAGCAGGAGGGGGCGAGTAAAAAGGAAATTATTATCCAAGTAACTTTAATATCCTCATGAAGCGCAATGAAGTAAAGTCTAATATCCTCATAAAATACGGCTGGGTCCGTATTTATACCATAAAAATATTTGTGCCTCTGTGTGCCACCCCTCTCTCTCACTATCTCCCTGTGTGTGTGTGTGTGTGTGTGTGTGTGTGTGTGTGTGTGTGTGTGTGTGTGTGTGTCGGAGTGGTAGGCTGGCAGGTGGGTGTGTGGATGCATGGGCAAGCTGGGTTGGTACAGTAGAATGGGTGGGTGGGGTAGATGCGTGAGTGGACTTCTTGTGGGTGGGTGGGTGGGTGGCTTTCCGAAGGACAAGGCAGGAGACAGACTGATGCTGGAAGTAAAAGAAAAAAAGAAAAGTTTGTGTTTAAAATTGTTTATATATAAGCTTATTTTTACAGGCATTTCAGAGTCAAATTAGATCAACCATTAAAATATAAAAACACGAAAGCTAAAGCGATCTCTGGTACTAGTTGATAGTTATGAAGGCTCATTTATTACAAAAAAATATTATGAATTTTATATATATATACGGCGCCTAAAGGTACCAGTTTTTTTTCTGTATCTGGGAAGTTATTATTTTCCTGTGTTTTTCTCGCTATGTTGAGATAGAAAGATTGGAATAAATTATACCAAAATAGGGAAAAGATGAGAAGGAAGATGTGCCAAAAAATATTCTAAGCTGTAGTGGAAAAGCTCTTGGTCAACCCTTTAACTTTAGATTATGAGAGAGAGAGAGAGAGAGAGAGAGAGAGAGAGAGAGAGTCTTCATGCCGTCCCCAGCATCACTAACTTTTACAATTATATTACTGCCTTTGCTATGGTGGCAGGAAAGTAGGAATGAAGCAGACTGATTACTTGCAGACAGAGACATACAAGCAGACAGGCTAAATGATAGAGAGATGAGAAGACAGTCGCAGATTGGGAGGCAGAGATGGAAAACAGACACGGAAAGATGAAATGACAGGGAAACAGAGTGAATTATAGAGAGACAGACAGAGAAAGATAGCTAGACAAATAGATAAACAGGATGAATGGTAGGCAGAGAGACAGATACAGAAAGACAGAATGATTAACACAGAGATGGAGAGACAGCCACAGAAAGACAGAAAGACAGGGGAGCAGAGAGAATGATACACAGGGAAAAAGACATAGAAAGATAGACAGACACATAAAAAGGAAGAAAGGAAGGCAGAGAGGCAGGTATGGAAAGACAGACATGCATATAGTCAGACAGAATGATAGAAAGACAGGGGAGCAGAGTGAATGATACACAGGGAAAAAGACATAGAAAGATAGACAGACACATAAAAAGGAAGAAAGGAAGGCAGAGAGGCAGGTATAGAAAGACAGACATGCATATAGTCAGACAGAATGATGGAGAGACAAGGAGAGGCGGACAGACGTAAAGACAGACAGTAAAAGGTGGACGCAGGCAAAAAGACAGGCAGAAAGACAGACACAGACAGGTAGACAGACAAACAGTTAGACAACCAGACAGATAGACAAACAGAGACACATTACTACTATCACTACTACTACCACCACCACCACCACCACCACCATCACAACCACCTCCACTACTACCATTATTACTACTAGGATGAAAGGAGGAGCTAGTGATTTTTTTTAGGGAAGGCGAAACGTACAGGGACAAAATAAAAATTCATATATATTTGAGCAAGAGTGGAGGCAGGAAGGAGTATTGTAACGCCTCGCTGAAACAATAGAAGGAAAAAATAAGACCTTTTTTTTTTTTTTTTTTTTTTGATGGAAGGGCGATGGCAGTGACAAAACAAAATTCCAGTGTATTCGAGCGAGGGGCGAAAAGCAGGAAGTGAAGGTGGAACTTTGATGTATTGAGAGAGAGAGAGAGAGAGAGAGAGAGCAGTTTGGAAAGGGATGACAAAAATTTAACTCTTCAGTGGCTGTAACGAAAATAATAAAGTTAGTGGATTTTTTCTACTAAATGCAGAAATAAACTGCTAAGGAAAAGACGATATTAAAGTGTGATGGAAGAATATGAGCTGAGGGACATTATTAACTTTGAAATAGTTGACTTTCGTCATCATCATCATGATCAACAACAACAACAAAAACAATAAGAACATAGTTCAACTCTGGAAAAAGTGAATCATTATCCTCATCATCATCATCATTATCATCATAATCATCATCATCATCATCATCATCATCATCACCGTTATCATCATCATCATAAACAACAAGAACATAGCTAAACTCTGAAACAGGTGAATCATTTTCTTCATCATCATCACCATAATCATCATCATCAATAACAGCGACAAACCCTGAATCAGGTGAATTCTCCTCCTCTTCCTTCTTCCTCCCATCATCGTTATCATCATTATCATCATCACACCCTTACTCCCCCTAAAGAAACACGGGTAAAATCCAAAAAACAACACGAAAATCAACTCAAGAAAGCAGAACCATCACCATCATGTAGAGTAAATAAAATCTATAGAAAGAAAACATCGAGAAACAAGGCTATATTAAATTTTCCCATTCTTTTTTTTTTTACACAGGGAGGAAGATGGCAGGAAAAAAAAATCAGAAACAGGACTCTAACTTTTTTCTATTTTCTCCTTTTCACTTTAGAGGGACGATGAAAGGAAAAAAATCAGGAACAAGGCTGCTTTGATTTTTCATTTTTTAACAGATAGAGGACGATGACACACACACAGAGGAAACTAAATTCTGATATATTCCTGAGAAGGACGTGGCAGGGAAGCTGAGAAGTAACAAGGTGGTGGTGATGACGGTAAGAGGACACCAAGTCAAAGGATCTAAGGCTTTCGCTAAGGGGAAATGCATGGAAATAATTCTTTTGAGCTGGGAGTTGTAATGAATTTTAGCCCACGTGTGTGTGTGTGTGTGTGTGTGTGTGTGTGTGTGTGTGTGTGTGTGTGTGTGTGGAGGTGGACACGTGAGACGGGAGTAGATATATGCTGGTTCATACACACACATACGTACACGGTTTGATATGGCGTTATGTGTAGGTTTTTCAGACACATACATATTCGTATGTCCACACACACACACACACACACACACACACACACACACACACACACACACACACACACACACACACACACACACACACACTGAATTTTAAGCAATGTGTAAATGGAGGTGGACACGTGATGAGAGCGTATTAAGCTATCTATCAGTCTGTTTACGTGCAGACCCATACACATACGAGCATGACCTGACACAAAATTAAGCATGTAAATTTTTCACACACACACACACACACACACACACACACACACACACACACACACACACACACACACACACACACACACACACACACACACACACACACACACACACACACACACACACACACACACACACACACACACAAGATATACAGACATCCACATAATATTCTGTTGCTTATCTCATACCATTCTTCTTCCCCCCATTCCCCCTCCTCTCTCTCTCGTAAGTATAAATGAATGAATAAATAAATAAATAGGCAGACAGACAGACAGACAGACAGACAGACAGATACAGGGAGACAGACAATTAAGAGAGACATACAGACAGACAGACAGACAATTAGATACAGAAAGAGACGGACAGGTAAATAAATAAACATAAATATAATTGCATCCCTACAACATCAAGTATATATATATGGCCAGCCCAGCCCAGCGAGTCCCCTACATCAAACCAACTCTGACACGCTCGCCGCTTGAAATCCAGGGAGAGGAGCTTTAAAATTTATTGGACATCAAGGGAGCTGATAAGATGGCGAGGGAGGAGAAGGAGAGAGGGAAGGAGGCGCCTGGAGGAAGGGAGAGGAAAACGGGAGACTTTGGATGGGAGGAGAGGGGTGTATGGAGAAGGATAAAGAGGAGCTAGGAGAAGAGAGGAAGGGGTGTCTGGCAGGAGGAGGGAGGGAAAAAAGGATGTATGAAGAGTGGAGGAAGGAAATATGGGCGTAGGGAAGGAGGGAAATCGGGGTACATGGAAGGAGGAGGAAAGAAATATGGGCGTAGGGAGGGAGTGAACCTGGGGTACATGGAAGGAGGAAGGAAATATGGGCGTAGGGAGGGAGAGAAACTGGGGTACATGGAAGGAGGAAGGAAATATGGGCGTAGGGAGGGAGGGAAACTGGGGTACATGGAAGGAGGAGGAAGGAAAAAATGGGTGTAGAGAGGGAGGGAAAATGGGGTGTATGAAGGGAGGAGGAAGGAAAATACGGGTGTAGGGAGGGAAGGGAAAGGGTTGTATGGAAGGACGAGGTAGTAAGAAAGGGGTCCAGGGGGGGAGGGAAGAAAAGGGGGTGAATGGCGAGAGGAGGAAGGAAAAGGGGATGTGGGGAGGAGGTAAAAATAGGCGTAGAGAGGGAGGGGAGAGGTATGGAAAAAAAAAAAAAAGGGAAGAAGTAATGGAAGAAAGAGTGTGCCTACAGGGAGGGGAAAAGGGAAATTGGGAGGAGGGAGGGAGGAAAGAGTGCATCTGGAGGGAGAAGAGGAAAAGGGGGAATTAAGAAGGAGGGCAAGGAGACTGGAAGGAGGGAGGGAGAAATGGAGTGAATGAAAGGAGAGGAGAGAAAAGGAGATGTCTAGAGGGAGGGAGGGAGGGAAAAAGGGCTATTGGAGGAAGGGAGGGAGGGAGGAAGGAGGGGAAAATTCCTTTGAGGTAAGCCGAGAGGTTAAGGAGGGAGAGAGAAAAAAGAGGAAAGGAAGAAAAAAAAGAGGGGAGATAGACGTAGGAAGAGAAAAGGGAATATTTTACGGTTGCAGAGAGAGAGAGAGAGAGAGAGAGAGAGAGAGGAAAGCAGATGAACGTAGGAGGAAGGGAATTAAAGAGGGAAAGAAGTAGAAGAAAAAAATATCAGATAACATAAGGGAAAATAAAGAGAGGTAAGGATATAAACGACGAAGGAAAGAAAGAAAATAAAAGAAAGAGAGAAAGAGGAGGGCGAAAAACGAAGGATAGAAGGAAGAGGATAAGCGTAGGAAAGGAGAAGGAGAGACAGACGAAAGAGATGAGAAGGAGGGAGATTAATGAAGGAGAAGGGAGAGGAAGAAGCAAACCCTGGAACGAAGGAGGGTGAGAAACGAAAGAGAAGAGATGCGAACGATGGAAGAAGCCAAGGACGAGGAGGAGAAAGGGAAAAGAAAGAAGGCCTGGAGGAAGAAAGGAAGAGGAAAGATGATGATGCAAGAGGAGAAGAGGGAGGAGAGGTGAGGCAAGGAGATGTTTGAGGGAGGAATGAAGATGAAGCAAGAGGAGAAGAGGGAGGAGAGGTGAGGCAAGGAGATATTTGAGAGAAGGCGAGGGATGCTGGGAAGGAAGGGGAAAATGAAGGAAAGAAACGCAAGACAAATATGGCGAAGAGGGCGACGAATCCAAGGCAGATGAAAGGCAGATGAAAAGGATATGAGAGGGAGATGAAAGGGAGATGAAAGGGAGATGAGAGGGAGATGAAAGGGGGATGAAAGGGAGTTGAGAGGGAGATATGAGGGAAATGAGAGGGAGATGAAAGGGGGATATACGAAAATGAAAGGGAGATGAGAGGAAGACAAGAGGGAGATGAAAGGGATATGAGAGGGAGATGAGATGGGGATGAAACGAAGATGAGAGATGAGAGGGAGATGAAAGGGAATTGAGAGGGAGATGAGAGGGAGGTGAGAGGGAGATGAAATGAGATGATACGATGATGAAAGGGAGATGAGAGGGAGATGAAAGGGAAATGAGAGGGAGGTGAGAGGGAGATGAGAGGTAGATGAGAGGGAGGTGAGAGGGAGATGAGAAGGGGATGATACGAAGATGAGAGGGAGATGAAAGGAAGATGAGAGGGAGGTGAGAGAGAGGTGAGAGGGAGATGAGAAGGGAATGATACGAAGATGAGAGGGAGATGAAAGGAAGATGAGAGGGAGGTGAGAGGGAGGTGAGAGGGAGATGAAAGGGAGATGAGAGGGAGATGAAAGGGAGATGAAAGGAAGATGAAAGGGAAATGAAAGGGAGATGAAAGGGAGATGAGAAGGACATCTTTTGTTAGGCAGGGGAAGATAAGAGGGATGAGGCAGCAGGCGGAGGAGCATACTGATAAGATGAATGAGGAAGGGAGAGGCGAAGCACGAGGATGCTATGGAAAGGAGTAAGAGCGAGACAGATGAGGAGATGAGGGGAATGAGGGAAGGAAGGAAATGAGACAAATGAGCTATGTATGTATGGAGAAATCTGTCTGTCTCTGTCTCTGTATGTATGAATGTGTGTGTGTGTGTGTGTGTGTGTGTGTGTGTGTGTGTGTGTGTGTGTGTGTGTGTGTGTGTGTGTGTATGTTTTAGTGTCTGGTTTACACACACCGTACACATTCAAACTGTGTGCTGGTGATGCAGAGGGACGCCTTCACGTGGTGGGACTGATATAACTGGGCGGTGGAGGTGCCTGGTTATACAAACGCCCCTCACCTCCCTCCCTATTCCCCCCAGTGATGAATGATGAATGATAAGGGGGAGATTTTAAAGTCCTGGAAGATTACTGATAAGATGAATGGTGTATGATAAGGGGGAGAATTTTTAAGTCCAGGCAAAATATTGATAAGATGAATTATGGAGAACGTTGAAATATTGGTAGTGATAAAATGAAGGATGAAGGATAACAGTGGAGAGTTTTCAATAAAGGAAGGATATTGTGATAATGATAAGATGAATAATGAAGGACAGAGTTAAGGTTCTGGTACTGATGAGATGAATAATGAAGGATAAGGGGAGAGAATTTTAAGTCCTCATGGATAACTGATGAATGATGAAGGATAGGAAGGGAGGAGGAGACCATAAAGACCTGTGTCTGATAAGATGAATGATGAAGGGTATGGGAGTGTTATTTAAGCCTGGTGAAATACTGATAGGATGAATAATGAATGATAAGGGAAGAATTATACATCCTGGTGGTGAAAAGATGAATGATGAAAGATAAGAGTGAGTGGAAGAGAGAATAAAGTCACAGCACTGATAAGATAAGGGATAGAGTTATAGAGTCTAGTACTGATAAGATGAATGTTGAAAGACAGGGGCAATGCTGAAAGACAGGGGCAATGCTGAAAGACAGGGGCAATGCTGAAAGACAGGGGCAGTGCTGAAAGACAGGGGCAATGATGAAAGACAGGGGCAATGCTGAAAGACAGGGGCAATGATGAAAGACAGAGGCAGTGCTGAAAGACAGGGGCAATGATGAAAGACAGGGGCAGTGCTGAAAGACAGGGGCAGTGCTGAAAGACAGGGGCAATGCTGAAAGACAGGGGCAATGCTGCAAGACAGGGGCGATGATGAAAAACAGGGACAATGCTGAAAGACAGGGGCAATGATGAAAGACAGGGGCAGTGCTGAAAGACAGGGGCAATGATGAAAGACAGGGGGCAAGATTTTAAGGGACTGATTGAGTGTTATTGGAAAAATAAAATACTTTAATAACTAAAAAATAATAGGGTTGTCTTCTATTAGGATTAGGAAGCGTACTAACACCTCTTCCTTGCCGATTTATTTCTGATTCTGCTTCGTTACTATATTCCTGTGTGTTATGCAATCTAGGTCGATACTGACGACATTAGAATCAGACCAGGGGATACTGAGTATAGAATAAATCGTTAAGGAAGAGATGTTAGGGAAACTACTTACCCGACGAGAAAGCGGATATAAGACGACGAGAAACTCCTTTTAAGATAAATTTTAGGTCAAGATTTATGCTGCTGTCTCAGAAGTAAAAAAGAACTCAAAAAAAAAAAAGTGATAAAAACAAGAAAGAAAAATCCATAAGTAAATTTAAAACACCTCAATATATATTTTTTTAATCCACACAAATAAACTCAGACCAAAGATAATTAGAGGTTAAATTAACGCTGTTTAATTGCGTCTTAATTGACATCTCGAGTGGAATTCCCCCTCCTTGAAGAGCACAGATACCAAGGTCGGTTAAGAAAAATCCCTAACACCTGTTCTTATGTGATTTATTTTGCTTATCACTCCTTACTGTCCTCTTCTGCGTATTTAAATCATCCAAATGCCGCCATACTCAGCATAAATAACATACAGATTGGTATTAACCAGTTGTATCCCAAACTAAATCGCTAAGGAAGAGGTGCTAGGGTGCTTCCTTAACCGACGAGATCACGGACCGTAATCTTCCCCAACTCCTTCCCTGCACGAGAAAGAGAGAGAGAGAGAGAGAGAGAGAGAGAGAGAGAGAGATGACAGATTAATTAAGGAAGTAGGAGATGTGCTGGTGGGAGAGAGAAAAGTTAAGAGAGGGGGAGGTTAAGGTGGAAAAATCCTAAGTGAATCGAAGAAGGTAATTAAATGAAGGAACGAAGGAGAAGGGAAGGAAGGAGGGGGGAGGAGGAATGGAAGAATGAAGGAGGGAAGGAAAGAAGGAGAGAAGGGAGGAGGGAAGAAAGGAGGGGGGAGGAGGAAGGGAAGAATGAAGGAGGGAAGGAAGGAAGGAGAGAAGGGAGGAGGGAAGAAAGGAGGAGGAAGGAGGAAGGGAAGAATGAAGAAGGGAGGGAAGGAAGGAGAGAAGGGAGGAGGAAAGAAAGGAGGAGGAAGGAGGAAGGGAAGAATGAAGGAGGGAGGGAAGGAATGAAAGAAGGGAGGAGGAAAGAAAGGAGGAGGAAGGAGGAAGGGAAGAATGAAGGAGGGAGGGAAGGAAGGAAAGAAGGGAGGAGGGAAGAAGAAGAAGGAGGAGGGGAAGAATGAAGGAGGGAGGGAAAGAAGAAGAGAAGGGAGGAGGGAAGGAAGGAAGTTGGAAGGAAAGAAGGAAGGAAGGAACGAATGAATGAAAGAAGGAAGGAAAGAATGGAGGAAAGAAAGAAGGAACGAAAAAAAGGAAGAAAAGGAAGGAAAGGAAGGAAAAAAATAACAAAAGAAGAGGATGAAGGAAAATGATAAAAAAGAGAAGCAAAAAGAAATAAAGAATTGTAAAAAATGGAAGAAGAAAGAGGGACAGAAGGGGAAAGAAAGAGGAAGGAGGTGGATGAATGAAGAGGAATGAAGGAATGAGTAGAAGGGCGAAGCAAGAACTGAGAAAATTGTATATAAAAGACAGTGAAGAGAGGAAGGAAGAAGGGAGGAAGGAAGGAAGGAAGGAAGTAGAGACAAGAAAGAGGGAAGGAAGAAAGGAAAGAGAGACTGAGGGAAAAAGGAAAAGGAGGAAATAGTTGGGAAAAAGGTGAGATAAAGAGTTAGAGTCTGAAACGAAGTGAATCGAAGAGGTTGTTTAAATCAAGGAAGCAAGGAGGGAAGAAAGGAATGAAGGATAGGATGATGGAGGGAAGGAAAGAATGATGGAGGAAGAGAGGAGTAAAGGAAGGAAAGAAAGAGAAAAAAAAGGTAGCAAGAATGGAAGAAAGGATAAAGGAAGGATGGATGAAAGGTATGAAGGAGGGAAGGATGATGGGAAGAAAGGAAACAAGGAAGGTCGGAAAGAAGGAAGGAAGGAAAGAAAAAGAAAGAAGGAGAGAAGATAAAGATGGAAGAAGGGAGAGTCATGGAAGAATAAAGGAAGGAGAGAAGAAGGAGGCGAGGAAGAAGTTGGGGAAGAAAGTGAGGGAAAGAGCACGAGACTGAAGTTCCCAGTACGAAAAGTCTCTCCAGAGTTGAGTTTATTTTTTCAGCCAAATGGACAAATTTTTATGGTTTATTCTTGCTGACAGCGAACGATTTTATTCAGCTAGGGAGAGACCTGAAGTGGAGGGGTTAGAGACAGCCTTAAGTGACGCCTTATAGTACGAGAGACCTTTCAGGTAAATAAACTCTATATAAGGCAACGAAAAGAAAATGGGAACCCTCTTTAACATATGCATAAAAAAAAAAGACTTTCTAAATTCAATAAAATCGTCTGGAAGTAACAAAAATAAAGGAAAAATAAAACACCATAAGGATAAAGTGGCTAAATCGTCTCGAGGAAGCAAGAACAAAAAAAAGTAAGAAAAATAATGTACAGAGTTTAGCTAACGTTCCATTTTCAGAAATTAATTGGTAACAGAAAACGAGTAAGAGGGGATCCTATGACTTTCACTGCAATATATTACCATTGATTTTATTTGAGAGAGAGAGAGAGAGAGAGAGAGAGAGAGAGAGAGAGAGATGGGGTCAACGTGAGGAGAAGCAATGAGAAAAGGATGGAAGGGAAGAGCGGGGAGAGTAGGAGAGAGAATGATGAGGTTAGAGAGAGAGAGAGAGAGAGAGAGAGAGAGAGAGAGATGGGGAGTAAATGTTCCTAACCTTCTCAGACCGAGCACATCTCTCTTATTTCATTTCTACTGTTACCAGACGATTTTATTCTTCTAGGAGACTCCTGTAGGGATGAGCGGGGTTGATGAGGCCTATATCTAACTCTTCCAGTTCCAGAAGTCACTCTTAACTTGAGGAAAATCGTCTGGAGAGAGCAAAGGGCAAGCAGGAAATAGAAAGAGATGTAAAGAATCAAGAAAAAAACACTGGTTTCTTTAAAGTCTAAGGTAGTAAAGCACATGGTGTCCGAATATCCTTAGGGTGTAACTGACAGACAGGGCCGTTGGAGGATATGCTTCTCTGTATCTTAAAGAAAAAATATGGAAAGATAAGACAATGCACAAGAGTTTTATTTGCACAGTAATACCCAAATATTTCCATGTTCCTATCATTTAAATATCGACTTAATATAAAAGAGTAATATATTAAAAGATATTAATACTTCAGGTGCGAATCATCTACATTGCATTTTTACTCCACGTGATGAGAAAGGACTTGACTATTTCATCTTACGACGAACGATTTTTCTCAGCAGACAGATTTCATCCACTGACATAGGGTTAAGGTGTGGCAGACGGAATAAACCACTAAGTAGAAGGTGTTACGAGATCTTCCAAGGCAACGAGTGGAAAAGGTACGTGACGGGATCTAAAAATAACTGAAAGACTGGAGGGAGGGGAGAAAAAAGGATGAAGAATCCAACCATAGGATGATCTGTAAAAAAAATAATAATAATAATAAAAAAAAAAAAATTATATATATATATATATATATATATATATATATATATATATATATATATATATATATATATAAAGAGTATATAATAAAGAGGTTACCTCCGAACTACCACTGAACTGAAGAGAAGCAAACCGGATCGAACTAAACCAGTAAGACTGAAGTAAGACCTTAACACACCAGTGTTGTAGCAATTGAACCCACATGCTTATCTTGACGTGAACATGGTAGACTGCTGATGAAAGCTGCCTGCCGCCCACAATCCTCCTTTCCTGGGACAGATAAGGGACTGGGGGACGTTTGCATGAACTAGCAGAGGAGCCGTCCAATTATATGGGCGTCCTTTCCAAGTACTTGTAGGAACCTAGCAGTGGAAATGCCCCATTAAATAGTTGCTACCACGTGAAGGCGTCCCTCCCCAAACCCAGTTACAACCTAGCAGTGGAGCGACCCAATTATATCGATACCACCACGTGAAGGCATCCCTCTCCACCATCATTAACCAAAGCAAAGGAGGTCAGCTACCCAAAGCCTCTCTCAGCAACCGTAGGAGAAAAACTCGGAGTAATTCCAAAACTCCAGCGAATATCCTCCGTAAAGAAACTTCGGCAAAACTTGGGCTAGACCTCGTACTCCAGGAAGGTTGACGAAAGGGATGATGGTGACAGGCACGCGAGTTCCAGGCTTCAAAGGTGTCTTGTTGCAAGGCAGGTATTTGCAAAGTATGCCATGTTGCAGCTGAGTTTTCATTCGCCCGAGAACGTTAAAAATGGTGACCTTGAGGCATGAAGGACGCGTCACCCGTCCAGCGGCTTTTGGGCTTCGTGTTGCGGCAGATTGGCCAAGCTTGAGATGGCACGTTTTTGTAGGCTAAAATATCTTGCCTTTGAGATTAGGGGCATGAAAATTGTATGGTTAATTATTGTGCTATACATATTATATAAAAAGGAAAACTTTAACCTAAATTATACCTCAGTACTCAGTAATCTGTTCATGGTGTTGAGACTTCATTTAAATCAATCATACAAAAAGAATGCTAGATATGCTATGTAATGCAACTTCTTTGTGTATGCCAAAAACTATGACGTGCTTAATAACTCGGGGTCAGTTTTCCAGTCAAGGTCAGTTTTCCAGTCGAAGCCAGTTTTTCAGTCGAGGTTAGGTTTCCAACAGAGGTCAAGTTTCCAACAGAGGTCAGTTTTCCAGGTCAGGTCTGTTTTCCAGTTGAGGTAATTTTTTCCAGGTCAGGTCAGTTTCCCAGTCGATGTCAGTTTTCCAGTCAACATAATTTTTTTGTGACAATGAGGCAACAATCAGGGTCGTATTTTGACCGGCTTTGTCGATTTCGTAACACGTCCTCGTTAGAAGCTTAAATCGCACATTACACCTACAGTAAGTATCCCTTTTTATGCTGCTAATGTAAACTATAACTATAATAAAAAAAAGAAAAAGAAATATAAGATAAATTAACCCACCGCATCTCGACCAATTTTTCACCAATGACCTCCCTCAATCCCGACCGATTTTGGATTTCTTTTTTTCTCAAAACTCCTCATTTTACGAGAAACAATGGTAAATCACACAAAAAGTGCTCGCCTGAGCTAAGAAACGCACAGGTCACCTTCCCCACAACTGGTACCGTCTTCTCTGGAGCCGCGCTGCTGCTGTCCCGTTTTCTATGGTAGCGGTAACTATTGCAAACCACTCAGAATATGTAGATATTTGTTCATTTGGTACAAGTTTATGTGTAGTACAAGAATATATTGGTTTTCACACAATTATATAGGCAATATAAGCCTTGTTTCACTCACTGAACACATCAACATACCACACCTTCCTTGGTGATGTTACCTCCTCATCACTTCTGCTCATTTCTTCCTCTGGCACCACGTAATCTTTGTTCTCCACATCGTCATCGATTGGGGAATCACTCTCGCCTTGAATTTCGTACCGTGGCGCGACATGTCTTTACTGGCCAGGTCACTGTTAGCAGGTGAGTTGCTGAGACAATGGCGTGCGGGGGGGGGAGGGTCACACTGGGTAAGGTAGTGTCTCCGTCTGGCTGCGCGTAGTGGAAGGTCTCCCGCATATGCCCTAGGTCAAGAGAATACCTAGCATATGCCTACCAAAAATCACGTGCGAAACTTGAAAAATGTGCAAATGATGGACCTCGCAATTGCAAACCCTACCAGTTTATCGTTGGCTGTCTGCTTGAAAAAAACGTGGTGATGTACCCATACGTGGACAGGACGCGGCAGGCTAAAAATTGTAACGTGCAAAATGAATCGCTAAAAGGGAGGTGTAAGAGCTCTCCTGTGCCAACGGAAATTTGGTTCCCATTCTATCACAGTCTGCTCCATCTTGTAGGTCATGATTTACACTGGAAAAATTAAACCCCATTTCACTAGATAAAGTGGTCGTTCTTCCGGTTTTACCTCAATTTACAGGTGGTGACCATCATCCACTCACCTAATGTAGGTCTTCCAACTTCTTCCTTCCCCTTTTTCATTCAGTTTCCGTGTCTGATCTCTTTTCCTACTTTCTTTTTCCTTCCGATACCTTTTATTACTCTTTCCACACTGGTGGCAATTCTCTGGGTGACATGCCTAATGGTTTCCTGTAGTCCAGGAAACCATACACAACGCCGGGTGGTAATCACAGAATGAAATTACGGGATTACGTCGAGCCTGCAATGGTGTCCCTGTTAACTGGGTGGAGAGACGCAAGTGCGGATCCATCCAGGAACTAAACCTCCACATCAATCTCCGCGCCGTGCTGTGATGAGGCTCTGTCAGCCTCAAGGAAACATCGGTTCACTGCACGGGACAACCCTGGAGAGGCGGTTGCTTGCCTGCAGCTGATGGGTTTGCTCGGTCAAACAATCTGAGGGGACCAACAACCTTGGCCTACACGATCCGAATATCACAATATGTTAAGTTTTGACGTCCGTGTGAAAAGGGCTTGAGGGGGTCAGTACGGGAAGATGCAAAGAATTCCCAGTAAAGATACGAGTATATATCTTAAGTAAAATATGTAGATCTAAGAGGCCGTATCACTTAAATCTAATCACAAGAAAAATAATAAAGATAATGATGATAATGCGTCTACTGCCGCTGCTAATGATAATGATGATGTTGATTATGATGTGATGATGATGATGATGTATACAGGGTCATCAAAATATAAACGCAGAAATCTCCACAAACATAGATATCTGTATGTCAAGCGGTTTTGTCGGAGCAGTAATTGGTTCACACATACACACACACACACACACACACACACACACACACACACACACACACACACACACACACACACACACACACACACACACACACTCAGATATTGCCACCAAAAATGTATTCCCATTCATAACTCGCTTGAAAATAGCAGGAATCTCATAAAGGAATTTTGTGGGGTCCTCTCACTCACTACAAATGTGTCAGAGAGGTAGGCAAGGAGGGAGGGAAGGAGAGAAGGAAGGAAGGAGGGATGGAGTGAAGAGGGGAGGAAGAGGAAGAAAAAGGAAAGAGTAGGAATGAAGGGAGGGATGGGGAGAAGGAAGGAAGAGGGGACGGAGAGAATAGGGGAAGAAGAGGGAGAAGGAGAGGAGAGAGGAGGAATGAGGGAAGGGATGGATGGAAGAAGAAGGAAAAAAGGAAGAGGAAGGAGAATAAAGAAGGAAAGGGAGGGAAGGAAGAAAGGAAGAGAGAGAAGGGAAGGAGAAGAGCCAGATGGTAAGGAAGTGGAAGACAGTAGGGGAGAACATGAGAAAAAAAGAGAAGGAAAGAGAAGGGGAGGGAGAAAAAGAAAAAAAATAGGAAAAGCGGACAAAAGGAGTTGGGAAAAAAGGAAAGAATGAGGGAAGGAAGGAAGGAAGGAAGGAAGGAGAGAAGTACAGAATAATCGTATAAGATAGCGATGAATATTTAGACTATTTCGGCATCTTTGAAAGTCGGTCATTATATTTTACAGCAGATAACAACAACGACAACGAACAATAGCAATAACAAGCAAACAAAAAACTATACCATAACACTAGAAGAACCCAAAGCACCATAACATCAGCACCATCACAATGACAAGCAATAACATCAGCAAGAACGGTACCATAACACAATTACCACCCCCACAAAATCACCACCACTTCCATCACCATCACCACCACCAGTATCACCACCACCGTCATACTCATCACTACTACCACCACTATCGCCACCACCACTATCACCATCACCACATCTACACTCACCACTTTTACCACCATCACCACCACCACCAACAACAACAACAGAATTTATAGCAGCGTTAAGGACAGCACTACCGTTGACAACAAGAAAACAACAGTAATAGCATCATCATCATCATCATCATCATCATCATCGCCATCAGCAAACAGAATGAACAGTTCTACTACTACTACTACTACTACTACTACTACCACTACTACTACTAATAATAATAATAACAATAATAATAAAAAAATACTATTACTGCTAGTACTACCACTAATAATAATAGCAACAACAACAACAACAACAACAATAATAATAATAATAATAATAATAATAATAATAATAATAACTAATAATAATGAACAACAACAACAACACAGGCCATTCAAAGAAGCCAGCAGCTTTACGCCGCAGGCTAAAAGGGAGAGGTAACGAGGAAAGGATTAGACGGAATGGAGGAAAATGACTGGAGGTAAAAACGTGGAGGAGGAAGAAAGGGAGAGTAAAGGAGAGGGAGGGGGAGGAAACTGAAGCAAGTGAGGGAGGAAAGTAAGTGAGGAGAAAGAACCAAGCGAGAAGGAAGGAAGAGGAGAGGGAGGGGAAAAGGGAGAAAAAGGTGAGGGGAGAGAGAGAGAGAGAGAGAGAGAGAGAGAGAGAGAGAGAGAGAGAGAGAGAGAGAATAAATGAAGGAAAAAGAGAGAGGAAAGAGATAATTGGGAGAGGAGCTGGCAAGGAGGGGTTGGAGGGGTGGGGGACGAGAGGTGGGGGGGATGGAAAGACGAGGGGAGGGGGGAGGGGAAAAGAGGAAAGGGGGCAAGGAGGGTTGAAGGAGACGGGGGAGAGGAGGGGGGCGTGGGGGACAAATGAGAGGACATGAAGAGGGGGAAGAGGAGAAGGGTGAGTAAGGGAGGGGGTATTGGAGGTGAATGGAGGGGTGGAAAGGGAAGGGGGTAAGGGGAGGGGCAAGGGAAGGGGTAAGGGAAAGTGGAAAGGGCGGTGAGAGGGGGGGGGTGACAAAAAAGAGGAAGGATGAATATGGAGAGAAGGTAGTTAAGGTGTGGAGAGGAGAGAGGAGAAAGAGAGAGAGGAGGGTACAAGAGGGGAGGGAGTGAGAAAAGGGCACTTGAGAGAGGGAATTGAGAGAGAGGGGAGAGAGAAGAGGGAAAGTGAAGGAAAGAAGGAAGAGGGGAGAGTGGAAGAGGGGGAGAGAGAGAGAGAGAAAGAGAGAGGGAGAAGAGAGAAAGAGGGAAGAAGAAGGTTAAAGAAAGGAAGGAAGAGGGAGAGAGGGAAACTGGGAGTGTGGAGTGCTCACTGGAAGGGAAGGAGATGAGAGAAGTAAGTGGAAGGTTGAAGGGAGGAAGAGAGAGAGAGAGAGAGAGAGAGAGAGAGAGAGAGAGAGAGAGAGAGAGAGAGAGAGAGAGAGAGAGGATAAAAAAAAAACAGAGAAAGGATATGACAGATGAAGAGGAGAGAGGGGAGTCTAGGAGAGGAGGGGAAAGTTCAGAGAGAGGGTGAGGGGAGAAGGGAGAGGGAGAGGGGAGAAGAAAGGGAAAGGGGTGAAGAGAGATAAAGGGGAAACAGAGAGAGAGGGGAGAAGCGAGTGGATGGATGGGGAGTCAGTCACCTCAGGGCCGAGTCAACAACCACGAGCCACATTCTGCAATAATAATGTTTTCCTAGCTGCCATCGCTACCCTTCTCTCTGTAAGGGGAGAAAGAGATAATGATGATGATGAAAATGAATAAGAAGAATGTGATGATGATGATGATGAAGATGAAGATGAATAAGAAGGATATGACTGACGATGATGATGATAATGGTGTTCGAAAGTTAGTGTGTACTGATTATGATTCGCTGCTTGTGGGGGTGTTGGTGTTATTGCAGTTTTTAAATGTAGATAGATATATACATAGATAGGCAGATAGATACATACGTAGATAGATACATAGACAGATGGAACGGCAAAATTACGTGTGGAAGACGTGGATTAGTTAGTCGCCCCGTTGGGAAGAAAAATACTGGCAAGTTCTTAGCGCATGCAGAGGAGAGATGGGCGTTGTGATGACTGTGGCAGGCTTCGGGGAAACGATGGAGGAGGAGGATACTGATTGCACAAAGGAAGAAGAACGACAGTGGCCATGGACGCTCGCATTCCCACACACACACACACACACACACACACACACACACACACACACACACACACACACAAAGGTATTAGCACAGACATTCCTCAGTCGCTGCGGGAATTGTTAGGCGTGTGCGTGTGTAGAGGGAGAGGGAGACAGAGAGAGAGGGAGAAGGAGACTGGGGATGAGGAGGAGGGATGAGATGTACAGGTGTGTGAATGGGATGGTGAGAGATGGAATTAGGGCAACCTGATGGGAGAGGAGAGGGTGACACGAAAGCTATTTGTTTTGGCCATCACCTCCGGGATTAGGGCGTCTGGCTCTAAATAGATAGATAGATAGACAGACAGATAGACAGATAGATAGACAGTAGGCTGGGTAATGCAGCGTCTGGCTTGTACATTGCTGATACATTGCTGATATAGGCCGGTGATTTTGCCATATATTGTACATTCGCTCACTCTTTTTCATCAGAGAAGTAACTCGCCCCCACCCACTGCCTCAAGCACAGGCAGAGACTGGCGTGGAAATGTTCGGAGTTTTGAGTGAGAAAGACGTATGCTGAAGTGCTTGTGTCTGTGAGAGAAATACTGAGCAAATGTTATAGGCGAAGACGACACATTGAAACATAGCTAAATCTCAAGGAAAAAAAAAAGGACGAAATGAATAACAGAGAAATTTATTGCAGTCTTAAGTGGGTATGGAGTAGTTTCAAAGAGTTAAAAGAAAATGCAAGGCAGCGACCGCACCACCAAAATCCCTAGTTCTGTAAAATGGTAAAATGTGTTAGTCCTCTCCAATTAGTGTTGGAAGAGCATATGAATACAAAGAGCAATAAGAATCATCCATACCAGTGAGTTAGGTCTCATCAGTGACTATGCTCAGCTTAACTAGGCGAAAAAATTAAAGTCTCTCCATCCTGATTTGAGCAGAATAGCACTTAAATGCGATGCTAGTCACGAAGAAGTACTATGAGAGGGATGTAGAACCGTAGTATTGTTTTATGTTGTCAGTGAGTTGCGGAAAATAAGCTGACATAGGTTGAAAATCTCCACCTGGTTAAAGGGAATGAATCATAGGCAACTGCTGACCGAGAAGCATCTCAATATACAAGTAAAAAAAAAAAAACTCACAATTCCGGATGAAGAGGAAACAACATTACCTCACACTGCAGAAATATAGTCGAAAATATCATACTGCCCTTTTAACTTTCAGAGCCATCTCTTCGGTAGCACTTGGCTGCCTTAACCCCTTCATTTCCAAGATGTAATTTTTAGCTTGTTCTTGCCACCTCCAGACGATTTTATTCAGCTGTGGAGAGATTTATGGCGACGGGGTTAAAAACATTCTCCATTCACCCCCTAACAGCCTAATATCTCTCCTTAAGTCTAACAGAATCGCCTGAAGGTATCATGAATAAGGTCAAAAACAATGCCACGGAGCGGAAGAGGTAAACGTACTGTAGCCTGTAATACTAACCTCCAACAGAGTCTTTCCACCAACACCTCTCATACTCTCCACCTGCGAAAGATTAACCATTTTCTCTCCATTGTCTCTTAACTTACTAATGTCAGCTTTCCAGTTCATTTATAATACGTTACAGCATTACAGCGTATTTGTTCCAGCCTGACAAATATCCTTCACCCCGTCTACAATCTGGTGATCAAGAGGAGGCCGACTGGAAATTCTAGTAATTATACTCACTTACTCTAACTTGGCTCAGATTTTCGTCCCTTTGCAGCATATTTCGCATAGTTCATTGTCAGAAAGATAATGGTACGGCTGTACATTATTTCCATAGCACTTCTTCGTGACTGGTATCATACTCTAGTGTTAATCTCTTTGAACAGCTCAGAATTCAAGGTGGAGAGATGGCGATTTTAGGCCAAGTTAGAGCAAAAAGTGTACAGTAACCAAAGTGACTCCTTTCATGTAAGTACGGTTTAGTATTCAAAATGTGGTTGTGATCCAGTTCTGACAGATGAAAACAAACCAATTATATTAGCACATTATCTATAGGTAGTTCTGTATACCGTATACTGTATTCACTGTAGACAGTAAATATTGTGAACAGAATGAGGATAAGTATCGTCAAATCCATTCTCCTACTCCTTCCCGTTGTCATATGAAGGGGAAGGAGTAGACGGAGGACGAGGAGAAGGGGCAAGATAAGGCGATGAAGAAGTTGGCCGAGGACAAGAAAGAGGGAGAGGGTGGGTGAGTATTATGAATGAGGATATTGTGTCGAGAAGACAAGAGGAGTAATTGGTGAGTAGGAACAAAAATGCCAAGGATTCTTTTTGTTGTAGTAACGCCTCACACACACACACACACACACACACACACACACACACACACACACACACACACACACACACACACACACACACACACACACACACCCATACCACCCCACACACCCATACACCCCCACACAATCCTCTCTGCTCTTGTGTTGATACGTAACAAATCACACACACACACAAAAAGAGTCCACCCTAAAAATATATTGTGTTTCAGGGCCGTAGATGACAACAAAGAGTGAGATATATTTTGTGCCTCTCTCTCTCCTGCTGTGAGGGAAGGAAGGAGGGGAGGGAGGAAGCAGACGCCCCTGGGGAGTTCCGGAAGATGAAATATTAACTCCTTCAGGATGGTGAAGCCTTTATTCTTTTTTTTTCATATAATATACTTGGCACCTCCTGCTGTTGATATTTAATTCTGGATGGATATTTACTGAGACAGATGGATAGATACAGTAGACAGACAAATAGACAGACAGACAGATAGATAGATAGATGAAGAGATAGGTACCTCCTGACATACGATTAAATATTTATCTTTGGATGGATTTTTGACAGTGAAGAGACTGAATTAGGATTTTCTGTTGTTCTTTCAGTGTGATAAAAAAATATCCTGAATTTAAAAAAATGGTAGATGGATAGATAGATAAATAGATAGATGTAGATAGATAATGAGAGATAGGTACTTCCTGGTGAACATAATTAATTTTTAGTTAGTTAGAGAGAGAGAGAGAGAGAGAGAGAGAGAGAGAGAGAGAGAGAGGAGGGGAAGAAAATAGTACGGAGCAAAGCAGGAAGGGAAAGGAAATACAGAATTAAGTAATTGGGGAGAATAAATTTTTTAGACTGAACAAGTGACGAGAGCAGGGAATGGATTAGGAGGCAGAGCAGAGAATGGCTGAGAATGGAATAGAGGAAAATGTGGGTGAATAAGAGAGATAGAATGGAAGGAATGAGGACAGTATATGAGTGAGGAGTGGATGTGGCAAGTGGAGGAGGATGTCAGAGGGAAAGAGGGAGGGAAAGAAGAAAATGAAAGAGTAAGGTTCAGTAAAGTATAAGAGAGAATGGGAGGTGTATCAATAAAGGAGGGAAATAAAGGAAAAAACTGGAGGGCAAAGGAGGGTAGGAATGGAAGGGATGCACATGATAAGGGAGAAAACATATATGAAAAGGAAAAAGAGGATCGAGAAAGGAGAGTGAAGAAGAGCAGAAGGAAACAGAGGAAGATAGAAGAGGGTAGGAAGGAATGGGCAACAGAAAAGAATAGATTTTTAAACAGACATGGATGGGGAAAGTAGAATCCAGCAGCAGAATGGCCTAACAGAAGACAACAGACAACAGGATACAGGAAAGAGTGGGGAGAAACAGGGTAAAGCAGAAGGGAGTGGGAAGAGGAAGGAAGTGCTGAAACAGAAGGGGAGAATTCTCGTGCATTTTTGAAAAGCTAAATTTATCAAGAGATGGGAATGTAAGGGTAAGCCCAGTGGAAAAGGACTGAGAATGGGATGGAAAAAGAGTAGAGGGGATACAGAGGGGAGCAAGGCAGGGCTGAGGAGAGGGCAGAGGGGAATGGAGCACAGAAATAGTAGGTGAGAGTACGTTTTTAAAAGTTTAAATTATTCAAGAGATGGGAATGTAAGAGTCAGCACGGCAGAGAAGGCTTGAGAGGAGGATAGAGGAAAAAAAGAGCAGAGAGAAAGGGAAACAAGCTGAGGCAGAAAAGAGCAGGAAGGGAAAGAGAGCAAAGATAGTGTGTGGAAACATAAAATTTTGGAAAAGAGATATTGATCAGGAGATAGAGATGCAGTTGTAGGGAGAGAGGAGTAAGACTGAGAATGAGAGAAAATGAGAAGAGGGAACCAAAAGGGAAGAAGAGAGAGTGGAGGAGGAAGTTGGAGGGAAAACAGCAATAGTAGGGTAAGAGAAGGACATGGAATAGTAGGTAAAGGAGGAGGATAAAAAATGAGACGGAGAATAATGGTAGGTGGAAACAAGAGAGAGAGAGAGAGAGAGAGAGAGAGAGAGAGAGAGAGAGAGAGAGAGAGAGAGAGAGAGAGAGAGAGAGAGAGAGAGAGAGAGAGAGAGAGAGAGAGAGAGAGAGAGAGAGAGAGAGAGAGAGAGGCATGCTTGAGTAAGAAAAGTGAATGGCAGAGAATGGACCAGGAAACAAAACAAAACAAAACAAACAGAGGGAAAAACGAGAGGGGAGAGGAGAGGGGAAGGAGGAAACAGAAGTGGTGTGGGGTTAGAGGGATTTATTTTTGACAAGGAACATGGGACGAGAGAGTAGACTGCACTATTAAGGTGAAAGAGAGATGAAGAGAGGATGTAGCCCAGAAAAAAAGCTATGAAAGAGAGCAAGAAAGAAAAGCAGAAGAGTGTAAGAGCTAGTGATAATGATGATGATGGTGATAATGATGATGATGATGGTGGTGGTGATGGTGGTGAGGAGGAGGAAATGAGAACAAACATGAGGAAAGAGGAGATGGGATGGGGGTGAAGGAAGTTGAGAGGAGAGAAAGGAGGAAGAGTTGGGAGGGGAGGGGGAGAAAGGGAGGAAGTGGAGACAGATAAGAGGAAAGAGGAGAGAGGAGAGAAAAGGGACGAGAGGAGATGCGAGTAAGAAGGGAGGTGCGGGGAGAGGGGAGAAGAAGAGGAAATGGATGTAGACAAGAGGGAAGAGGGGGAGGAAAAGGAATGGGGAGAGGGGAGGAGAAAAGGTACGGATGTGAGGAAAGAGGGGAATAGAGGGGAGGATATGAGAGGAGGAGGAATAGAAGGAAGGAAAGACGAAAACAAGATGGAAGAGGGAAGAAGAGAAGAGGGAGAGAGGAGGGGAGAGGAGTGCATAGGTGAGGAAAGAAAAGGAAAAAAAAAGAGGAGTGGGAGGGAAACATATTATAGGAGAGAAAAAGGGGAGAGGAGTTGAGGGGAAAGGGGTAAAGAGGCGAGGAAAGAGGGGAAAGGAGGGAACAAGCTGAGCTAAGAAGGATCGGAAGAAGGGAGAGAAGGAGAGATACTAGAAGAGAGGAAAAGAGAAAATGAGAGAATGGGAAGAGAGAGAACATAACAGTGGTCATGAGAGCAGGGGAAATATAAGAGAGGGGGAAACATGAGATAGGAAAAGAGGAATGAGAGGCAAAAAAGAGGAACGTAAACAAGGCAGAGGAAAAGAAACAATCTGGGGGGAGGGGAGGAAAAGGAAGAGAAGGGAGAGAGGAACAGAGAAGAGCAGTGAGTGGAAAAGAGGAAAGAGAGCTGAGATGAGGGGGTAAACACAGCCTAAAGCTACAGTGAGTTCTCTTTAATCCAGGTTTTTTAAAAGCTATGGGACCGTAGGGGATTCTAGGGTTGTATGGTGGGTGAGCAAGACACGAAAAGAGGAGAGAGAGAGAGAGAGAGAGAGAGAGTATACTAGTAGAACAGAGGAATAATTGATGCCAAGGACCTTCACACCTGCCCACAGGTATATAGGGGAAGCGTATCTACGTGTATCAAACCCATATAAGATTCACCCAGCCTCACCTCCTACCTCTAGCTCACTCTTCAATCATTCACCTGGCTTTATGTGGACAGGGAAATGCTCTTGGGCTCAAATGGTTTATTAATTTGGCTTTCTTTCTTGAGATACAAAGAAGAGAAATATGACTACCTGTATAAGAGAATATGCTTAAGTTTTCCATCTCTTCCCATCTCAGACACTTATAATTTACGCAGCTTTACGTGGACAGGGAAGAACTCTATGGCTCTGGCAGGTAAAGCAATTAACCCCTCACTCTGGAGATGTAAACAAGATACGTATGATTACCTGAATAAGATACACGTAAACATGCTTACCTGTACTCGTAGTAAAACCTCTTTTCTTTATACTGTTATTTACTCTCGCTAAAAGTCTTTCCTTCTACTGTTCTTTACTTTCACTAAAACTTCTTCCCTTCCTCATAATTCTGACAAACTCATCAGTTGTCCACCTAATTTTACGTGCACAGGAAAAATTGACAATGTGGTTCACCTATTTTGGAAACTTAAATAGAAGAAATAGGTTTGCCTTCTAAAAATAATCATTGCGGTCACCTATTCCGCAAACTTAAGTAGAAGAAATAGGTTTGCCTTCTGAAAATAATCATATTTTCTTGAACCCTTTCTTAAGATATTCTCCATTCCGTCTTACCTACAATATATTCCTTCGTCTTCCATAGAGCAGTCTTTGTTTTGGAGATAGTAAATAACTGGGAAATCATTTAGTCTTTATTTCGAATATTTTTTCAAGAAAAGCGTGTGCTAAGAAAAAAAAAAGATAATTCTCTCTCCCTCCCTCTCTCTCTCTCTCTCTCTCTCTCATACCGTCTTATCTCTACCACTTCGTCTATCACTCACTGATTTTTTCTTTTAACAGGAAGAGCCAATGGATTTAAGGTAAAGGATATTCACTATTTGTTTTGAAAACCCTAGAAAAAAAAAAAACTTGAGATTTCGTGACGCCTCCTTCTTAGTGATTTATTTTTCACATTAGAGAACCATAACCTCTTGTATGTTTTTTATTCGAACTATGACCATAAGAAAGTGCTATAAATAACAAACATGAGAAAGTGAAAGCGTAATTTGAAAAATAAATCGCCAAGGGAGAGGAGCAATGAAATCTCCTATCCTCCCTGTCTTACTCTCGACACATTCATCAATCATTCAGTGTCTTTTTTTTTCTTTAACACAGAAAAAAGCTCTTTGGATTTAACAAGTGTACTTATACAAGATTAATCTTTGAAATATTAAGATGAATATGATTAACTATTTAAGAAACATATTAATATATTTGTACCACTGCTACGACTGTCTTCGTTCGCAATTGACTGTAACGCATTGATCACTTATTATTCAGGCTTTTTGTGAAAATGGAAAAGCTTTTAGAGTTTAGCAGGTCAAACAATTCACCTTTAATTTAGAAAGGTATGAAATAAAGACACATGTAACTTTAACTTGACAAGTCTTCCTTCATTCCTTCTTAATTATAGCTCTCATAAATTGTTAATCATACTTTATATACAGGTAAGAACTTGATGTGATTTGAGTCTTTCACCTTTTTATTCCTCAATTATTTTTAACAAGAGACACATTTGTATTTACTTTTACTAACAGCCCCAACATTCTTTGTGTGTGTGTGTGTGTGTGTGTGTGTGTGTGTGTGTGTGTGTGTGTGTGTGTGTGTGTGTGTGTGTGTGTGCGTGTGAGTCTGTGATAAAAGCTTTCAATGCTTAACAGGAAAAAGTAATTCCCTTTTTAATTCAGGACCTTTAACAAATCCTATCTACCTGTACCCTCACTAAGAAATCCACCATTCTCACCTGACACACCTGTTAATAACATTTTTGACAGGTAAGGTAGTTCACTTTGCCTTCCGGATGTGTTATCCAGAGAAATATAAATTCTATTTTGGGTAAGTCTCTCTGTCTCTGTCCACTCCTAAAGCTGTGCCACTCCATCTTATCTCTAGCTAGCCTATTAATCATTCACCTGTGTGTGTGTGTGTGTGTGTGTGTGTGTGTGTGTGTGTGTGTGTGTGTGTGTGTGTGTGTGTGTGTGTGTGTGTGTGTGTGTGTGTGTGTGTGTGTGTGTGTGCACTTAAAAAAAAGACCATTTATTGTGGAAATTAAAAGAAAAAATTTATATAACTATGTGCATAAGACAAAAATATCGCCCTCATTAATAATTCCACCAAGCTAAGCAGCCAGTCAGCGTACAGGGAAGAGGTTTTGGGAATTCATAAGTAAAACAAATCCTGTCGTCTTGAAAATCTATAGAAGAGACGTATGTTTGCGTGTATCCTCCTCAAGATCTTTCAACAATCTGTCTTTCCTCTGACAAGCTCATCCATCATTCAGGGAGATTTTTGCGTTGTAGGTAAAAGCTCTTTTGGTTCACAGGTAAATGAAAGCTCCATTAGATCTAGATGTATGTTTAAAGAGGGCAGTGTGTTTGCCTGCATTTTAGAAGGAAGTGGGGTTACCTGTATTTAAAAAGCAAAGTAGTATTAGCTGTATTTAAAGAGGGAAGTGTGTTTACCTGTATTTAAAGACGGAAATGGGGTTACCTGTATTTAAAGACGGAAGTGGGGTTACTTGTATTGTAGAGGAAAGTGTGTTTACCTGTATCAAGAAGGGAAACGTGTTTACCTGTATTAAAAAGGAAAGTGTGTTTACATTATTAAAAAAGGAAGTTTGTTTACCTGTATTAAAAAGGGAAATGTGTTTACCTGTATCAAAAAGGGAAATGTGTTTACCTGTATAAAAGAGGGAAGTGTGTTTACATTATTAAAAAAGGAAATTTTACCTATATTAAAAAGGGAAATATGTTTATCTGTACAAAAGAGGGAAGTGTGTTTACCTGAATTAATGAGGGAAGTGGAATTACCTGTCTAACTGTGAATTATCTGTATTATTTAAAGACTCTGACTATTCCCTTCATGATTATGACAAGTTACGTTCACCAATAATTCAGTGAGCTTCTTTTGTATGTAGGGTAAAGCTAATGGGGTTTAGAGGGTAATGTAGTTTTCTTTATCTATCTATCTGTTTATCTACATGTTTATCAATCTATCCGTCTATCTGTCTATCTGCCTGTCTGTTCTTCTGTCTGCCTGTTTTTCTATCTGTCTGCTTCTATCTGTCTATTTTTTTTATTTTTTTTTTTTTTATGTGTCCGACTCTGGGCATAGGCTTCACAGCCTGCTCTCAAGGCCCAGTAGTCCTCCTACATACCATACACCTCTACATGTCACCACTTCGGCGCTAACACCCACCGTCCATATTGAATACATGCTAGGGCTGTCTAATACAGGACTGGTGTATTGGTATTAGCGGGGGTATTTTTATGACACGTCGGCGGGTCATCTGGTAGATCAGGAAAGTCTGCTTTTATGAAATTCAAATCCTTAAACTGTTCCCTGCCCCAGCCGGGATTCGAACCTGGGTCCATCAGGACTGCAGATTTATCCACTTATCTACTCGAATCTGTCTGTCTGTCTGTCTATTTATCTATCAATCTTTCTAACTGCAACCAGAGCCCTGTCGCGAATTTGATTCGTGACAGGTACATATATCTTAAGTTGGAAAGTTCTCCGTAAAGATGAATATAATCCTCCATACTAAACAAATAAGGAAAATCGCATTGTAATGAAAAGGTTAATAAAAAAAAAAGGGGTAGTCACAAATCGTCTCCAAGTCATCATGTCCTCTGCTATCAGGCTATCCCCCCTCCAACTCGCACCACCTTTACTCATATACCTCTGCACCCTGTCTCTCCATCTCATCCTCGGTCCCCCCTTCCCTTCCCCACGTCCACCTCACTCACACATAATCTCCAAGTCAGTCTCTCATTCTACAGTCTCTCCACATGACAATCATCTCCCCCCTTCAAAGGTATTATCCTATTTCATTCTTAAATTGGATATTGTTTGAGGTCTGAAAAAAAAATCTCTAGTTAAATTTATAAATCAGTTAACCCTGTCTTCTGAAAAATAGAGTGATGAACGCTTCCCTGTACCCCCTTTCAAGACTCCATCATTCATTCTTCACTCCCGACAAACATTCATCCATCATTCACCTTCGATTTTGTGCAGAGGGAGCTTGGGAAACTCTTTGGATTTAATAAATAGTAAAATTCACCCATAATTCAGTTCGAAAATTGCATCAAAATAATTATGTTTGGAGACAATGTTATTCACCCAAAGTTTCTCCGGGAATTGTATCAAGATAATTGTGTTAATTACATCGTTATAGAGTTTCATCCTTCCTTCTTGTGTCTGGAAAATTAATAAATAATTCTTCGGAAAAACTCTTTAGGTATAACTCATACTTCACACTTAAAGTTCAGACAAGAGGAATGTTTACCTGAAACTTCTTATCTACAGGTAAAAGCTCTTTGGGTTTAACAGGTAGAGTAATTAACCTGTTGGCCTTGATGTCTAGGTGAGAGAAATATGTTCACTTCTACAGACCCCCACTGACTTAGGATTCCTGCTTTCCCTCCTCCACCCATCTTTACCTCTTCCCTTCCATCCTTGCATTTCTCCTACTCCCCCCTTCCTCTCTCACTTTCTCTCCCTTCCTCCCTCCTTCCCCACTTTCCTCCCTTTTCCTCTCTCCTCCCCTTTCCTCACTCTTCTGCGTCTCTTCTCACTCCTCTCCTCCCTTCTCTCCTCTTTCCTCCTTCTCTCCTTTCTCTCCTCTCTCCTCCTTCTCTCCTTTCTCTCCTCTGTCCTTCTCACCCCTTTCCCACTTTCTTTCCTTCTTCTCTCCTCACTCTTGATCCCACCTTCACCACTCTACTCCTCTCTCTTCTTCTCCCTCCTTTCCCACTTTCCTCCCTCCTTCTTTCCCTTCCTCCATATCCCCTACCTTCCACTCGCAGCACAAATCACGTTAGGCAACATAAGAATCGAATTTTCTCACCAGGTAATGAAATATGAGAATTAATTTTAAGGCACGCGAGTAGTCTCTTCTTACTCTCCTCCTCATCCATCACGGGATTCTCTTTATTGCTCCTGTTTGCCCTCTCTTTTTGTCTTTAATTCTTTCTTTCTCTCCCTCCCTCCCTCTCTCTCTCTCTCTCTCTCTCTCTCTCTCTACTAACATTCATTGGTATCTATCGAGCAATTTTTTTTATTTTCCATGTTTACACCCCCCTTTCTCCTTTTCTCATTCTCTTTTTCTCTCATCATTTTTTCTATCTCACTTTCTGTATGCCTGTCCTCTCTCTCTCTCTCTCTCTCTCTCTCTCATATTTTCTTCTTTCTCACTTTCTGTATGCCTGTCCTCTCCCTCCCTCCCTCCCTCCCTCTCTCTCTCTCTCTCTCTCTCTCTCTCTCTCTCTCTCTCTCTCTCTCTCTCCACCACTACTTACACCCCTCTTCCTTCCTCATCCCCTTTCTCTTGCCTTAACGACTGCTGAACACGGCACGTCCTTAAGGGGGAGAGGGGAAAAGAGGGGAGAGAGAGAGGGAAGGAGAGAGGAGGGAAGGAGGAGAGGGGAGAGAGAGAGGGAAGGAGAGAGGAGGGAAGGAGGAGAGGGGAGAGAAGAGGAGAGGGAATAGGGGAGAAAGAAGGAGAAGGAACAGAAGGGTACAAGAGCAAGTAGAAGGAGGAAGGGATGGTTTAGAGGGAAGAAGCAAAGATGAAAGGATGAGAGAGAGAGAGAGAGAGAGAGAGAGAGAGAGAGAGAGAGAGAGAGAGAGAGAGAGAGAGGATGGAGAAACGATGGGGGCGGAGGGAAAGAGGGAAGAGGAAAGGATGGGAGGCATTAAATAGGAAAAAAGAGGGAAGGAATAAAGGAGAAAGAAAAAGGGAAGAAGGAAGAGGGAGAGGAAGAGAGAAGATAAAAAGGTAGAAGTAGAGAAAAGGTGAGAGGGGGGAAAAAGGGAAGGAGAGGGAAGAAGAGAGGATGGGAAGGAAGAAAAGAGGGATGGAAGGAAGAAGAGAGGATGGGAAGGAAGAGAAGAGGGATGGAAGGAAGAAGAGAGGATGGGGAGGAAAAAGGGAGGGAGAGGGAAGAAGAGAGGCTGGGGAAGAAGAAAAGAGGGAAGAGGGGAGGATGGAAAAGGAAGAGACAGAGGGAAGAAAGGAAGGTGGAGGGGAGAGTGAGGAGGAAGATGCAAAAGGGAGAGTCAGAAGCAATAACTACTACTACTACTACTACTACTATTACTATTATTGTTATTATTATTATTATTATTATTATTATTATTATTATTATTGTTAATATCATTATCATCATCACCATCATCATTATCATTATTTTTATTCTGATGCTTTTTCCTGCTATAGTTACCCTTGGATCTTGTTTACCATCGCATCTTCAGTCAGAAAATTTAAAAATTGATGCTGCAGCTAACTGGCAAACTTCTCTATTGCTCTAGTGACTCTGATGTGTAATAATTTATGCAATGCTAATACCCATCAATTTTTTAAACCCATGACCTACAATTAAAAAAGAATTTGGTTATACAGAAGGAGATGAAAGTTTGCTTAATATTTCACCTAACCTAACCTCATCTACCTTCTATAGCACTTCTTTGTGACTAGCATCATGCCCTAGTTTCTGTCTTTTTTTTTTTTTACAACCCAAAATTCACGATGGGGAGATGGGATTTTTAGGCCAAGATAGTGTAACAAGTGAGTAATAACGCTGATGTGTTTGTTCGCCCTTGTTCCAGTGCAAATTAATCAAGCTATTTTTTGCCAGTCCAGGTATTTTGCAGTTCTGAAATTTTACACAGGTTCTGAAAAGGGTCGGTATGGGAGAGACAGGAAGGAGGAGGAGGAAGCGGGGAGAGAGACAGAGAGAAAGGGAAAGGGTGGGAGAGACAGTCAGAGGGAGACAGCGAGAGGAGGACGAGAGGTAGAAATGGTGAGGAGGGGGAGAGTTACAGACAGGGAGAGAGAGAGAGAGATGCAGGAGGGGAGAGAAAGAAGGATAAGGAGAAAGAGGCAGGGAGGAAGAAAGAGAGGTAGGGAGAAGCTGGTATAGAGAGACAGGAAAGGAGGGAGAGATAAAGGGGAAAAGGGGGTGAGAAATGAGACAGAGAGACAGGAAAGAGTAGAGACGCAGGAGGAGGGAAACGGAGGGACAAGACATGGAAGAGACGAAGTGGAAGGGAAAGAGAGAGAGAAAAAGGAAGAGGAAGGGGAGGATGAGACCTGACATATAAAAAAGGTAAAGAAAGATGAAATCGATAGACAGAAATCCAATATTGTAAAGTACCATGAAAGGGAGAAGGGATGGACGGGAAGAAAAGATGGATGAAACACGAGGGAGGAGGCATGAAAAGAAAATGAAAGTGTGCAAGAGGGTACAGCAAGGGGTGAGAGAGAGAGAGAGAGAGAGAGAGAGAGAGAGAGAGAGAGAGAGAGAGAGAGAGAGAGAGAGAGAATGTGTAAAAAAAATAATAGGGGAAAAGTAGGAAAAGTTAGTCTGAAAGGAGAGAGAAAGAAGAGGAAAGGAAAGAGGGAAAAAGAGAGAAAAAAAGTGGCAGAAGGTGACAGCGAGGGGAAAGAAGGGCCTAAAAGGAGGGGACGAGGAGGGGAAAAAGAAAGTAAAACAGGAGAGAAAAGGTTGATGGAAGGGAGAATGAGAGGAGGAGAGAGGAGAAGGAGAGGGGAGGGGAGAAGGAGAGGGGAGAGAAAGAAAGCGGAGGGACTTGAGGGCACAGGAAGGAAGAGCGAAAAGGAGGGGAAGAGAAGAGGAAGAAGAAATGAAATATGAAAGGGAAGTCATGACGAGAGAAGAAGAAAAAAAAAAGAGAATGAGAGGGAAATGAAGAGAGGGAGGTGAAATACTTATGAGGATGGTGGAAAAATGGAAGAGAGGTGAGTGAGGAGATAAGTAACAGAATACAGAACAAAAAGTAATCATATAGAACCAGATAAATAGAAAGATTGTAGTCGTAGTAGTCGTAGTAGTAGTAGTAGTAGCAGTAGTAGTAGTAATTTTTGAAACCCCGGGCTCATTTCAACGTGAACCCAGTGGACTGTAAGCCAAAGCCACCCTACTTTTGCAGTCCACCATCCGCCTGTCGGAGGATAGTGAGGGGACTGAGGGACGTTTTTATAACCTGGCAGCCCCACCACCTGGTCATATCAGTACCATCACGTGAAGGCGTTTCTTTGTTCTAACACCAGAGAATATTTAGACAGATACTCGTACATAGAGAGATAGACTGCCTCCTATTGCCTTTCATTTAGATAATAATAGACACGAAGTAGTAATTTTTGAAGTTCCAGGCTCATAACAACGTGATGTCAAAGAGAGAGTTTATATGATCAAGTATTTATAGGTGTTGATGGGAATAAACAAAGGAAAGGAGGACAGAGAATGGAAGGAACATGGTGCGGAAAGTGTGAGGGAAAGGACAACAAACTGAAGGTGGACGGATATCGGGTTTCTGTAATGTAAGAAAGCGCAAGAATATGGAAGGTGCGGGTGACAACGTAATGCAGTGTGTGTTTGTCTGTGTGTGTGTGTGTGTGTGTGTGTGTGTGTGTGTGTGTGTGTGTGTGTGTGTGTGTGTTGCAGCAGTGTGGCGTGTGTCTGAGCTGTGTATATGTGTGTGAAGGATGGCAATATGAAGTGTGACTGGAGGATGTGTGTGTGTGTGTGTGTGTGTGTGTGTGTGTGTGTGTGTGTGTGTGTGTGTGTGTGTGTGAAGAGTGACAGTGGTAGGATAGGCAGTGTATGGTGTGACAGCGAATGGTGTGGTAGTGTAAAATATGTCAGTTTGGCGTGGCCTTGTGGGGTGTAGCAGTATGAAGTTATTAACAACGTCTTCTGCTGTAGAGTAATTTACGTTAGAGCATGCCGAGCCAAAAGACTGGATACGAAAGGTTTTGAAGGGTTAGGGAAAAGTGGGAAGAGACGAAGCTTTAAAAATGGCTGGCATTAATATCTAAGCGAGAAAACGAAGGTGGAAGTATGATAGGAGGGAAAATATGAGAAGAAAAAAAGAAGAGTGGAAAGTGGATAAGAGGATAGAAAGGGGAAAAGGGAGAAGAGAAGTTTTAAGAATGGCTGTAGATTGAAAATAAAGCCAAGGAAATCAAGGTGGAAGTATGACTGGAGGGAAAACATGAGGAAAGAAGAGTGGGAAGTGGATAGAGGGATGGAAAGAGACCTACTCCAAGCGTGACCCATCCTGATATTGCAATCCCTCCACCGGCAACTTGATTACAGTAATTACATTAAGAGAACACAGTTAGCGTACTCAGGGGGAGATGAACATAAAACAGTAGGTGAACATAGACGGGGAATATTTTGTGGTAATGAGAGTTTTGATTTCTGAGTGCACACTTGAATTTTGTGCACGTAAGCATGGAATTAGTCATCTTTGCTTTGCTCATTGTCGCTGCTAGCATTGCCTCCATCATCTTCTTTCACTTCCTCGACACGTTTATCATCATTATCCTCGTGCAACCTCATCCTCATCATTATTATCATCATAATCACCATTAACACCATCATCTTCATCATCATTATTACCCCACTCCTTCATTATAGGCATGACCTCCTTTAAGCACTATTTTAAATCACCTTACCCATCATTATCATCATCGTCATTATTATCACCCACACATCTTTCTCATCCTCTTCATCACCACCACTATCATCATCATTATCATCATTATCAACCATTCTAATCATGAGCCGCATTCATCACTCACTGATTATTTTCTTGCAACACTAATCATCACCATCACCATCATCATCACCATCATCATCACCATCATCACCATCATCATCACCATCATCATCATCATCATCATCATCACCGTCATCATTATCATCATCATCACCATCATCATCACCATCATCATCATCATCATCATCATACTGACCCCTTTCACCACTTTTTATTTTTTTTAATCACTTTTTCCACATTCAGCCTGATATTTGCTCATCCACGGGGTACATTGGTTGCAAATCCCCCCAAAGCCGGACTCATCCACATGGGAGGCGTATAATCCAGACAAATGACACACAGGTACACGGGAAAAACACATTATAAAGTTTGCATTTTATGGTGCTCTGAAAATGAAAAAAAAAAAAAAAAAGACGATAATAATGATAATAATAATAATACTGGTAACAGTAGTGGTAGTAGTAGTAGTAGTAGTAGTAGTAGTAGTAGTAGTAGTAGTAATAGGAGTAGTAGTAATAGTAGTAGTAGTAGTAGTAATAATGATAATGATAATGGTACTACTGCTACTACTACTGTACTACTACTACTACTAATAATAATAATCATATCAATGGATCTAAATTTACTTATTATCGTGACGAGCAGCATATTCTAGTGCTCTCCTATTGTTACAACTCAGCACTGAAATTAGAAAGACGGGAATTTTAAGCCAAGTTAGAGCAGAACGAGTATAGTTTTTGTGTGTGTGTGTGTGTGTGTGTGTGTGTGTGTGTGTGTGTGTGTGTCCTCATTCAACGTAGTCTCGCTTCTGATGACACCCATTTCGTCTGTGTAGGTACTATAGGCCTACCCTTTTTACTCTAACTTGGCCTAAAATTCCCATCTCTGAGGTGCAAGAATAGACGGACGATAGAATAAGATGCTGGTCACAAAGAAGTGCTACGAGACGAATGTAGAGCTCTTGTACTGCCTTTTTCTACCAATGAGCTTTAAAAAAAAAAAAAAAAAAACGGAAGAGGGTGAAAATCTCGGCCAAGTTAGCGTAAAGGAACTACATCATCTCTTTTCTTTTACGTTTTTGTTTTTCTCAGTTTACCACAAAGATTATTCCTTTTCATAAATATTTTCTTCATCTAAGGCACCGATTACCACAAAACAACCCTTCTTTATTAATTTTTCTTACTCTGAGCTGTATTTAATATTTCTTTTTCCCTGATCACGTCCCTTCTTCATGTGAGTAGCGGTCTTTGCTTTGCCTTGGGGTGATTTGTGAGTCAGGAGGTAACAAAAACAGGACTCCTATTTTAGTACCTTCTTATTTACAACTAAAACAAGTATTCTAATCGGTTAAGGAAGCTCTGCAACACATTTTCCTAAGCGATTTATTTTGTTTACTACACCCTGTCTTCCTCTTCCGTGTTCCTCATATGATTCTAGTATCACCGTACTTTGCATTCATAAAGTACAAACGGATATTAACCCTCCCAACCAAAAAATAAATAAGTAAAGAAGAGGTGTTAGGGTACCTCCTTACCTGACGAGAATACGGGCCAAAAAGAACATCCACTCATTAGCTTTTCTTCGCAATCTTGTCTCTTAATTACCACAAAGACAATCCTATCTATTTATCTATCTATTGCCAGACGCCTCAATCCCAACCACCTATAATCTGTTCCCCTTAACTTGGCCACTATTACGCCCCTTTGTAGCTTATTTCATGTACCTCATTGGCAGAAAAAGATGCTACTTGCCCAATCACTAAACTCTGTTCCCCTTAACTTGGCCAAAATTTTCGTCCTTCTTGTAGTTTATTTCACGCAACTCAGTGGTGGAAAGAGATATTTTTCATGTGATCACGGATCTCTCCCCTTCTTGCGAGTAACCTTGCCTCTGTCTGAGTTTCGTGAGCGTCAGAAGGGTACACAAAGACAGTTTTATCTCATTATCCTCTCAAAAACAAGAAAAATAACTCCATTGATTATTTATTTATTTATTTATTTATTTATCTGAAGCACTGATCATCGTTGTCCTGCTTCTGATCACCATTTACTACTAAGACAACAACCTTTCCTTACCTGTGTCCAGTGCCAAACAAGTCCTCTTCATCAGATTTCCTTAAGTTGTGCTCCCGTTCCCTGTACCCTTGCTTCTGATCACGGTCCCCTTCATGTGAGTAGCGGTGCCTTGCCTTGCCTGAGTTGTGTGAGCGTCAGCAGGTCACACACACAAGTTGGGTCATTACAGGGGAGCCAGAGTTGAGGGACCCCACCAGCACACAACTTCCCCAAACAGGCATGCTTTAGCGGGGAGTGTGCGGTGGATGGGTGGGGGAGAGACGGAGGGGAGGCATACTTGAAAGGGTTGAGGGTGGGCGAGGGGGATATGGAAAAATAGAGGAGAGAGGGATAGAAGTTGGATGGAGTGGAGACAGGGGAGGAAGATGTGGAGAGATACAGGAGAGTGAGATGAAAGGTGGAAGGTGGAAAGCTAGAGTATGGAGATTTGGAGAGATTAAGAAGAGGCAGATGAAAGATGGAGGTGGGGGATGAGAGACGAATATGTGGAGAGACAGCAGGAGGAAGATAAAGATTAGAGGGGTGTATGAGGGAGAGAGATGTAGAGAGATAAAGGAGAGGTAGATGAAAGGTGGGTGGGTAGGGTAGGAGGATGTGGAGAGAAAGTGAAATGTAGATGAAAAGGGAGGATGAGAGAAGGAGTGTGGAGCGAGAGAGGAGGAGATGAAATTGAGTGGATGGGAGAAGATAATATCTAGAGAAAGAGGAGGGAGACAAAAAAATTGGAAAGGAAAGAGATCTGGAAGAGACAGAAGGGAGGGGGAGTAAAAAGTGTGAAGGGAATAGAGGTGATGTGGCTGTGCAGGATAAAAGAGAAGAGGGACATGGGAATGATAGGGTGATAAGTGGAGGTGGAGGGGTAATGATTGAGGTGGGTGGGAGGTGGAGAAGTAGAGCTTGGGATGAATGGAAAGAGGAAAGGGGGAGGGATTAAGGAGAGGGAAAGTAAGGAAGGAAGAAAGGAAGGAAAGAAGGAAGGAAGGAAGGAAGGAAGGAAGGTAGGAAGGATGGAAGGTTGGGGTAAGGAGATGTGGAGGCAGATGGAAAAGAGGAGACGTGGCTAAGAGCAAGATATGAGCCACCTGGATGCTTTAATTAGTGAAGGTAATGGCAAGAGCACTAGTTCCATATTTAGAAACCTTATTAAACTTCTGTTGGAGGTAAGATTGTTTGCATATTCTTTTCTCTTCATTTCCATAACCATCCTATTCACTGTAACCATATTTGAGCGTCTTTATAAAAACTGCTGAGCTCAAGATGTGTTTAAGATAGCCTGTGTTCTTATCTATTCACTCACATTGTTATCATATACTTTTCATCAATATAAAGTGAACATTGCAAAGAATATATGCGAAAGAACAAGCCTTTATCTGCTAATAATCAACAGCCATGGAAACAGATTTATGCTTGAAATTGGATAAGGTTATTGGCATATATAATCTAAAGGACTTGGTGTGGATGAGGGTGGGGATGTGAGGATATAGGTAAGGGTGTGGGTGTGGATGAAGGTGTGGGTGTGGGTATGGCTGAGGGTGTGGGTGTAGGTGAGGGCGTGGGTGTAAGTAAGGGTGGGAGGGGGGGGGTGCTAGATGTCGCCTGGGGCCATCAGGGGATAACATCAACAAACTTTCCCACACGCCAACTTGGGAGCGCATATGCCAAAACACGTTCATACATGCATAATATTTACATGAATAATGAAACACACACACACACACACACACACACACACACACACACACACACACACACACACACCAGAACATTCTAATTGTGCGGTATTATTCGTATATGTAGGAAAATGGTTACTCGTTCTCGCACGCACAAGCACACACGCACGCACTCACCCACGCATCAACGCACACAAGCCTGCAAGCCCACACACACGTACAGCTGTGCTCAAAAATCCCCCTGGGCGTCTGGGATTTCTAGCAAATGATGATGATAATGATAATAATGATGAATAATGATAATGGCAATGATGATGATGATGATGATGGTGATGGAGAGAAAGGTAAATATTCAAGAACAAGGACACATAACTCTCGCGTACAGAATTCGATAATGGATAGATGGATGGATGGATGGGACAAAATGAAACTTGCCTAAAAAAAAAAAAATTCCCTCGTAGAAAAAAAAATAATCTCACTATAACTCACATGTAAAATATAAACATGATACATCCCACCTGAAAAAAAAAAAAAAAAGCATTGACAACATATCCTCCGTGTCAAAAATAAACATTGGAGAGCAAGTGTAAAAAAATAAATGGGGAAAAAAATTGTTGTCTTTCTCGTTATCGCTAAGCTAAATCCTGCAAAAACACGCGACTTTCTCACCTAAAAAAATATCATCATCATCATCGTCATCATCATCATCGTCGTCGCCTGAGGGTGGGGTTAAGCTGGGTCCATAGAACAAGAAAAAAAACTGACTGAGGGAGAACTGTCAAAAGGCTGCTAGATTAAATGGGTCACACACTCACTCATTAACCATTCAGGCCCTTGGAATCCTGACCTCCATCTCTTCCTCTCTCTCTCTCTCTCTCTCTCTCTCTCTCACACACACACACACACACACACACACACACACACACACACACACACACACACACACACACTCACACTCTAACACACACACACACACACTCTAACACACACACACACACACACACACACACACACACACACACACACACACACACACACACACACACACCTTGTACCCCGATTTCTTTCACACACTGTATCTGTATCAGGTCCTATTTTACTGTAATTATGAATTTGAGGATCTGAAGACTCAAACTTAACAATGTGGTTTTACTTTATGCAGGAAACGATAGAACATTTACGAAGGAGAAGGGCAGATGATGAAGGAAGGGAAGGAGGAAAGGTGAAGGGGGGAGGAGGGAGAGAGGGCTGGAGATGAAGGGAGAGAAGAAAAAGAAGGTATTAGAGGGAGGGAAGCTTTTAGACAGGGGGATAGCGAGAGGACGATGGACTGAGGGAGGGAGAGCAGGTGATGGAGAGAGAAAGAAAGGAGGGAGGGAAGGAGGGCTAGAGGTGAAGGGAGGAAAGGCATAGCGATGGAGGGAAGGGAGGGAGGAAGAATGGGAGGCTAAAGACAGAGGAAGGAACAGAAGGAAAATAATGGAAAGAAGTGAAAATGCTGGAGAGAGGGAAGTTGATGACGGGAGAGAGGATGTTAGAATGAAGGAGGGAAGGAAGAAAAACGATGGATAGAAAGATGGATGGAGGGAGGGAGCATACACCACCCTGCCTCAACACCTCAACACAACAACACACCCAATCTCTTACCTAAAATTGCCTATTTGTTGATAAATTGAGGACACGTAGAATCCATCTCTCGTCACTATTAGGCTAGGGATGAAGGGATGGGGTTGGGGGGAGAGAGAGTGAGTGATGGGGATGGTCGTAGGGATAGAGAATAAGTTTAGGAATTGGACTGTTAACTTTCTTTTGGTCTCAGAGATTAGAATAAAGGAATAAAGAGAATTTCCTCATCGTTTAAGTCAGAGCAGGGGGTTGCCTGAGGAAAGAAAGAGAGGAAAAGGTGACAGGAAAGTAACAGAAAAAAGTGCAAGAGAAAACGAAAATTTGATTGTTATCAGTGAACTCATTCCATTACTACTTTCCCGTTGTTTCCTTTCTTACACATCTTCGCATCTTCTTTTATTATCATTTTCCGCTTTCCCATCCCTGACCATCCTTTCACACTCCTCTCTCCCTATCCTTCTTTGCTCATCCTTCTTCTGTCCTCAGTATTTTCCTTCCTTCTTTACTTTCCTCTCTTCTTTCTCTTACTTGCCTATCTTTGTCCTCTGTATCTTTCCCATTCTAGCTTTTCCTTCGTCCTTTTTCCTTTCCTTCTCATCCTTTCCTATCCCCTTCCTCTTTCTAATCCTTCCATACTCTTCCCTCTGATCTCCTCCCTTCTCTCTCCATTCCTTGCCCGCTCCAGTTTCCTCTTCCCTCTTTTCGTCTCCCCTCTCTTTCCCCTTCCGTTCCCACCCCTCCACACCCCTTCCCCAGCCCTGGTCAGAGGGGCGTCGGGAGTTGCTTCATGCATTTGGAAGCAGAAGGTTGGTTGAATTCTGCTTGCGTAGTGTGTGAGAGAAATGGTTTAACTTTTTACTTGCTCACCCTGTCCTTAGGCGGGGTAAAAAAAAATAAGGCGATGATGATGATGATGATGATGATGATGAGGATGAGGATAATGGATTGTGCTTTTGTAGTGTATAAGAGTAATACTTTGACTTTTTATTTCCTCACCCTACCGTTAGGCAATGATGATGATGATGATGATGATGATGATCATGACTTTTGGCTAACATACACATATATACAAAAATGTTGAAGAGTTTGTTAGGTACTGTGTTCTTATAATGAGAGAGAGAGAGAGAGAGAGAGAGAGAGAGAGAGAGAGAGAGAGAGAGAGAGAGAGAGAGAGAGAGAGAGAGAGAGAGAGAGAGAGAGAGAGAAGGAAAAGAAGAAAAACAATCATCATCGGACTAAAATTGCAACCTGCGATTTATGAGTGCCACTTTTAATCGACACACTCATTTACATAGAGAACAGGCCAGGAGCAGGTGAAGTATGGGGCTTTTATAATTTCAGAACCATCATATTTCCCGTCCGTCTATGGCCAGCGTTCGCTCTGTTTGCTCTCGGCTAACGGAATAACTGCCGACTTTTCATATATATTTTTATGACGTTCGCTTCGTGCATGGCTCCGCATCGTACTTCAAAATGGGAGAAATGTTTGGTTCTTTTAAAAATCAGAATAGGGGAAATGTTTAGTCTTTAATGAAGATAGGAGAATTCTACACTTGAGTCAAAATAGCAAAATTGTTTAGTCTTTTAACATCAAAGCAGGAGAGGTCTTTAATACAGGCAAATCAAATTATGAGAAATATCGAGCCTTTTCTGCATTAACACGGAGAATGGCATAGTTTTATAATATCAAAATACGACAAATTTCCAGCGTTTTAAAATGAAGCCAAAAATTTTTAGGTCTTTCCCATAAAAACAGGAAGAATGACTGGATTCTTAAAGTAAAAAGAGAGAAGTTTTAGTCCCTTAAAATCAAATGACTTGAAATTCCTAGTCTTAAATTTTGAAGAGGAACATTTAAGGCTTAACCAGTCAGTATGGAGACTTCATTTCACCTAATTCTTTCAACAATTAGATATATTACTTAGGTTAGAAGGGTGCCCTAACTGTGAAGGAGTTAATGGAGCCTGTATATAACTTTTCCACATCTAGCCGTCCTCCCTATAAAGAATGAGGTTGTTTGGTAATACGGGAAATACAGAGAAAAACAGACATCATCGTAATGCACTGATTGATTTTAATTTTACGTCATTCTTCTCGTGCCGTCAATTCTGCCTCCTCACTTATATCAAAGCTTCATAGTCCTGTGGGAAATATTTAATCTTGTAACATCTGGGCTCCTACGACTCAATCTCAGCTGAATAAAATAGCCTGGCGTTAATTTGAAGAGAATAAAGAGTTCCTGCGACCATGAAAAAGACTGAAATTTTGGGTGCAAATATTTCAGGTTTAAATTTCCCTCTGTAAATATGAATCCCCGACCTTGTGTTATAAAAAGAGGGGTGGGGATGGTGATTAATGGTGGAGTGTGTGTGTGTGTGTGTGTGTGTGTGTGTGTGTGTGTGTGTGTGTGTGTGTGTGTGTGTGTGTGTGTGTGTGTGTGTGTGTGTGTGTGTGTATAAGGACTGGCGCGTTTCCCAGAAGTTACATGTAAATATTTTTGAAAGTCGTTAGTGCTCTGTCTGTCTGTCTGTCTGTCTCTGTCTCTGTCTGTCTGTCTCTCTCTCTCTCTCTGTACGTGAGCCGGAGAGAACGAGATGAAGAAATAGTGGTCTGCTTTCTCCCTGGTGAATGAGATTTCCTAACACTTCTTCGTTACTAGCATATTTCTTTGCCTGGTACATTAACAGCCTCATTTTCTCCTATGATTATAAATGAAGGTTATCCATGTCACCCTGTTCTTCATCATCAGGCAGCCCTCCCTCAAACTCACATCTCTTTTGTTTATATAGCCTACTGTACTGCACCTCTCCACCCCTTCCTCATAGGTACGTATCAGTAACTTAATTTGTAATGAGAATAATGTTTACTGTTTCTATCTATCTATTTATCTACCTGCCTGCCTACCTACCTATCTACCTACATATCTATTTACCTGCTTACCTACCTACCTACCTATCTATTTATCTATCTGTCTTCCTACCTATCTATCTATCTACCTATTTATCTATCTACCTTCCTACCTACCTGTCTCTCTATCTTTCTAACTATATCTATCTATCGACCTATCTCTCTATCTATGCAATTCAAAGCAAAATCCATCAATTATGATTTGTTTGATGTACTTTGACTATTAAGGTGACACTTATCAACCTTTATCAGATTAGTAATATGACAGATAGTAATATGTTAGATAGTGGACCAAATTCAAGCTCGTTTAACCTCTTAATTCCGGGTGACCCCTTATAGACAATTTTACTCCATTTAAAAGGCCTTCTCATACTGAAAGGGGTCTGTCAGATAGAAAAATGTATCCAGAATTAAATATAACCTTCAGAAAAGGCCAAAAATATAATAATAATAATAATAATAATAATAATAATAATAATAATAATAATAATAATAGTAATAATAATAGAACATCCCAGAGCTCAGCGTTTTTAAAGAGATTTTTACATAACAAATTCCCAAACGATCTGATAACCACTTCACTCAGATGACGTCTTGTTTCATTTAATTCATGCCATTTGCAGACAATTTTCTTAGGCACGAGGGGTGAGGTTTTGTAGTGAAGCGATAAATGAACTAACTGCAGGTTGAAGTTGTCCTGTTTCCTGCAGTCCACCATCCTCTTTGAACGGGATAGGAGAGGAGCAGAGGGACGTTACTACAACCAGGCAACGAAGCAGCATGGCTATATCAGTGCCACCGCGTGAAGGCGTCCCTCACCAACACCGGAGCAGAAAGAATGCCACCAAAAGCAGGGCCAGGAAATGAAGAGTCCTGTGACAAAGTTTATAGGAATCCCCCTCAAAACTTCAGGGACATTAAAAAAAAAAAAAAAAAAAAAATGGTTGGACAGCCCTCGAGAGACTTGGGAAGTTAGTAGGGAGTGGCGGCAGTGTTAGACCAAGAAAGGAATGCAGGGAAATACATTGGGAGGAGTGGGTCTAAACATGAAGGCTGTTAGTATTGAGTAACCCTGGTCTGTCTGGCAGAGCAGATCCATCAACCACAAGGAGGCAACCACACAGCAGGGCCGTCCCGTGTTATGAATCGATGCTCCTTGGTGGTAACTGGGAAGAGTGCGGAGGTTTGGTTCCCGGATGGACACCGCATTTGAGTCTCTCCTACCAGTTAACAGGGCACTCACTCTAGTAGGCTCCACATCACCCCATTATTTGGTTACACGGTTACCACCCAACATTGTGAATGGTTTCCTGGGTTACAAAAAACAATTAGGGTTGTCACATAGCGTTGAGTCACCTTAGAAATAAAAAAGAAGGCAGCACTATATCGGGTGATTGGATGAAGGTCGTTACCACATACCACAAACTGTAAGATGATAAACACGTATGCACAGATTATGAGTCATGATATCTGTCTGTCCATCTATTTGTCAGTCGATGATATTTGTCAGTCAGTCAATCAGTCTGTATCTGTCTACCTATTTATCTACTTATCTGTTTAATTGTCTATGTCTGTATGTATGAATGTATGTATGCATGTATGTATGTATGTACAGTATGCATGTCTATATCTTCTGTTTGTCTGTCTCAATCAGTTAATCAATCGCACAATCTCTATCTATCTCTCTATCTATGTATCTCTCTGTTTGGTTGCCTACCTATCTACCGGTCTATCTGTCTATCTATCTGCCTACCTACCCATCTGTCCGTTTACCTGTCTCTCTATTCATCTATATTTGTCTACCTACCTTTATCTAATTAGCATTCTTTACAAAAATATTCTCCAATTTAATTTATATATTTTTTCCGTGAACAGGTACGAAAGAGACATATGCAAATGGACTTGTATTTCTGAGAGCTCTATTCTGCACATATTTCCGCGAACACTTTTACATATACAAATTTCCCGTCTGGTTATTCTCAGCTTCCACAATAAAGAATAATAATGGAGTGAGTGAGAGGAGGCAGTTGGGGTTGCACATGTATCACGCTCGCCTTTCACTCCTCCTTCTCGTGTTACGGGAACGACTTAGTGTCATCTGTGTCTACCTTACATCATTTCCTCATCTCCTACTCCCACTGCCTTACCCACTTCCGCACCAGCAGACTGAGCCGTGTCCGAAGCACACAAGATACAGCTAGGAGAGTTTCTAGTGAAGTGCCATTAACGAGTCTCCCTGTAAATGGCTGCTCTTCCATGTTCGCGCATTAGCACTAGTGAAGTAGGTTATATATACATTATTTTCACGTAATTATAATATCCTAACATTTACTGTGTAGATACATGCACATTAGAACCCTGAATACAACTGTTTTCGTCTCGTAACATAAATTTTGATTATTGTTTTCGTAACTTACTATAGTTTATTTGTTTTCATTTGAGGAAAGAAGACCACTCATACAACTTGAATTTTTATCATAGTTACGTCAATTCGATGTCTAAGTTATATGGTAGGGATGATTCACCTTGGTTAATAGTTGAAATTATCCTCTAGTCTGGCTACAGCCGGATATTAACTGAGGTGAAAGAGGTTAGGGATCATAGATAAGATTTAAAAGACTACAACACCTAAATCCGTCACCAGCTACACCCCTAGGTTTGAATCCCCCACCAGCCTATTTTTCCCTGGGGACTTGTTCCTGCAGTGACAAGCTTTTCCTCATGAATCTACTTTTTTTCCTTTGGATCTATTTTTCCTTATGGATGTATTATCTCCCATGGACCTATCTCCCCTTGGAAAAGTTTTACCTAATTAATCTATTATTTTATAGACCAATTTCCTCTAGTGGAGATATTTTCCACCTGGACCTAATTTTCCCCATGAATTTATTGTTCCCAAGGACCCATTGTCTCCATGGACCTGTTATTCTCCATGGACCTATTATCCACACTGGACATAATTTCCTCATGCACCTATTATCTCCATGGAGTTGTATTTTCACGAAGGGGAAGCACCGACTCCACAGATGGACCTAGTTTTTCCCATGAACCTATATGTCCATAGATCGATTTCTCTCTACAGATCCTATCCAGTGTTCCTACTTGGGCCCTTTCCCCAGGGCTCTATTCCAATCATTGACCTATTCTCCCACGTGGACCTATTCCCTCCATGGACCTACTCGCCCCAGTGCCCTAATCTGCATGAACCTATTTTTCCCTCACCCATCCACACACTCATCTGCTGTCCTACCCACCCACCTACCCACCCCATCCCTCTCGCTCTCCCACCACCCCACTCCAGTCCCTGCTTCCCACCCAAGCCAACTCGCCCATAAAACCAACAAACCCCACCCACCAACCCATCTCCCCACCCTCCTCAGACTCAAGAAAGGGCGGACACGAGGATGAAAGAGGGATAGGAAAAGGCGAGAACAAAGGAAGAAAGAAATGGGAGAAAATATATGGAGGAGGATAGAAGAAAGGACTACAGACAGAGGTGAAAGGTTACAAAGGAAGAGGGGAGAAAAAGTTGGAGAGGAAAGAGGAGATGAAAGGAAGCTGTGTATGGAAACGAAGGTTAAACCAGACAGACAGAGACAAGAGTGGGATGGCAGTGTGATTATAGGATTTGGTGAAAAAACAATCATGTAAATTGAAATGCAGAAAAAAACGAAAGAGAGAGAGAGAGAAAGAAAGTAAGTTAGCTCAAGAGTCAATAGCTAGATAGACAGATAGACAGACTGATTGACAGATACATAGCAATGTGGATAAATGGGGAGACAGACTGACAGATGAATAGACTAGGCAGGTATACAGACTAATAGATACGTATAGAGACGAAAGGGTGGATGAAAGGGCGATAAATATACTGTATGGTCAGACACACACAAAGGTAGATAAATAAATAGACGGAGACAGACACACAGAAAGATGAATAGATAGACAGACACAGACACGAAGGCAGATAAATAGATAGACGGGGACAGACTTGTAAGCTGACAGATGCAACGACATATAAAAAACACGGGATATTTCGAAACGACTATTATTATGGCTCAATCGACTGACCTTGAATCCATATCACATCTTTCAATCAGGTGATGCAGTTACTTGCTTTACTTCCTTTACCTCTAAGTACTTTTAGTTTGCTCAAAGGAAGTCTAAAAAAAATATTAATGATAGCCATATCTCACCCACTCAGTTTCCCAAATCTTTAGACTGAGCAAAACCGTCTGAGAGTAGCAAGAATTAGAAAAAAAAAGAGGTGGAGAGACGGAGTGGAGAGGTATACGACAGAGGGGGATGTGAGCTGGGGAAGGGGAGAACAGCGTAGTGGCAGGGGACAGGGCGATGTGGGGACGATTTGCTTGTGGCCACCCCTTACGGGATTAATGCCTCTTGCATTAGATAGATAGAATTAGAAAACTTCGCACCGAAAGAGCAAAAATTCTCTTCAATTTTTTTTTTTTTTCAGTTCATAGTCACCTTTTCACTTTGAGGATTTATTTTTCATTCTAATATATATACTGCACACACACACACACACACACACACACACACACACACACACACACACACACACACATTTCCAGTGTAAACATTGTAAACAGCGCCAGTGTTATGTAAACTCAGTCCTCACACCACCAATGGCACTATGCAACTCTCTCTCTCTCTCTCTCTCTCTCTCTCTATCTCATGAATAAAGATATGATTAATTTTAGACCTTTCATGGTTTCTTCAAGACCTTCTATTAATTTTGTGTTAATTTTTTCAAGACTGCATAAATTTCTTAAGAAGGTCCAGATATTTCCCCATACCTGAATTTCTTTGGACTGTTCCTGAATTTCTCTGGCTTGTGCATGAACTCTCCTTGGTTGTGCATGAACTTTATAAAAATGCATGGAAATCTTGGAACATTGAATTAAGCCAAGAATGTGAGTGATTTTGTTATACTGTGCTTAAAGTTCTCTACAAAGTGCATAAGTTTGTGTGTGTGTGTGTGTGTGTGTGTGTGTGTGTGTGTGTGTGTGTGTGTGTGTGTGTGTGTGTGTGTGTGTGTGTGTGTGTGTGTGTGTCTTTTTCGTGTATATGTGCACGTCCGAGTCTTTTTGATCAGAATGTGTACGTGCATGTATGTGTGTGTATACATCCTTGTCTGTGTGCATGAAAGTGTATGCTTCTGGGTAAGTGTCTGAGTATAATGGATTCGAGAGGCAGGGCAAAAATACGCGAAATATTGCAGTTAAATTTGATCCTTTTTGTTTCAGACTAGAAAAAGAAGAAAGCTAAATTATGAATGTCTGATTGTGTGTGTGAGAGAGAGAGAGAGAGAGAGAGAGAGAGAGAGAGAGAGAGAGAGAGAGAGAGAGAGAGAGAGCACAAATCTATGTAAAGCCTTCATCACGCAATCTGGCCAGAGTGTGTATTTCGGGTTGGGAGGGGGATCTCTCTCTCTCTCTCTCTCTCTCTCTCTCTCTGCCTCTGTCTGTCTGTCTGTCTGTCTCTCTTTCTCTCTCTCTCTCTCTGCCTCTGTTTGTCTGTCTGTCTGTCTCTCTTTCTCTCTCTCTCTCTCTCTCCCTCTCTTTCTCTCTAACGAAGACGAAGGGATCCAAGGGAGCGATATCCTCTTTGCTATGTATCTCTCTCTTAAGCTTGCTTTTCACACACTCACACATCACACACACACACACACACACACACACACACACACACACATACACACACACACACACACACACACACACACACACACACACACACACAGCACCGGGACTCAGAAATGTCCTCACACACCAGTTCTCCAGAAAGCAAAGCAAATTCTTCCCATCCAAACTTACTTGACTTGCCCTTGGCCTGTGTGTGTGGGGGGGGATGGTAAAATATTCTTTCTCTGTCTCTGTCTGTCTGTCTGTCTGTCTGTCTCTGTCTCTCTCTCTGTCTCTCTCTCTCTCTCTCTCTCTCATGTTTCCTTTTCTGTTTTTCCACTCATCTTTCTCCTCCAAAATATTTTTCCCTCTCTCCTCTCTTTCCTTTTTGCGTTAGTATTTCTCTCTCTACTCTCACCACTTTCTTTCCTTTTCTTTCCCCCCTTTCCCCTTTCCTTGTCTAATTTTCCCCTCCCTCCTTTTTGTTTTTTCTGGTCCAGTTCCCCTCGTCTTTCTCCTTTCCTTTCTGCCCCTCATCTTTTTCCACTTCCTATCTCCCCTCTCTTCGTCTTTGGCACTTCTCTCTACCCTCTTTTCATTATCCTTCTCTACCCTCTCTTCCTCCTCCTTCTCCTCCTCTCCCATTTCCTTCTCTTCCTCTTTTCCTCTCGTTTTTACCCACCTCTCTTTACCTCCCCCTCTCCACTCTCTTCCTCCTCCTTCTCTCCCTTTTTCCTTTCTTGCTCTTTCCCTCCCTTTTACTCTCCTCTCTTTACCTCCTTTTTCCCTCTCCCGGTCCTCCTATTCTCATTCTCCCTCTCCTCCTCTTTTCCCTTTCCTCTTTACCCTTTTCTCTTTACTTCTCTTTCCCCTCTCCTAGTCCTTCTACTTTCCTTTTTCCCTCTCTTTCTGTTTCCCTTCTCTTTATCTTTTTACCCTCCTCTCTTTACCTCCCTCTCTCCCCTCTCTTCCTCCACCGTTTCTTCTTCCCTCTCTTCCTGTTTTCCCCCTCCGGTTTACCTGCCTCTCTTTACCTTTCTCTCTCCCCTCTCTTCCTCCTTCTCTCCCTTTTTCCCCTCTTCCTCTTTTCCCACTCATTTTCACCCTCCTCTCTTTACCTCCCTTTCTCACCTCCCTTCCTCCTCCTGTCCCTTTTTCCTCTCTTCCTCTATTCCCCTTCCGGTTTACCTACCTCTCTTTACCTTCCTCTCTCCCCTCCCTTCCTCCTCCTCCCCCTTTTCTCTCTCTCTTCCTCTTCTCTCCCTCAGAGGACAAAGTCAAGGGCATGGCGGAATTTTGGAGTCTTTCCGTGTCGAGTTTGAGGTGGGGAGGAAAGAAAGCTTCACATTTTGCCTTAAGAGTGTGTAATTTGGAAGTCTGTCCACGCAGGCGACGAATGGACGGAGAGGAAGAGGAAAGAAGAGGAAGATGGGCAGGAAAGAGGAGGAGGGAAGAGGAAGATGTGCAGAGATAAGGAGGAAGGAAGAGAAAGTAATGCAGGGAAGAAGAGGAAGGAAGAGGAAGATGTGCAGGGATAAGGAGGAAGGAAGAGAAAGAAATGCAAGGAAGAAGAGGAAGGAAGAGGAAGATGTGCAGGGACAAAGTGGAAGGAAGAGGAAGATGTGCAGGATAAAGTGGAAGGAAGAGGAAGATGTGCAGGGAAGAGGAAGAAGGAAGAGAAAGATGTGCAGGGATAAGGAGGAAGGAAGAGAAAGAAATGCAAGGAAGAAGAAGAAGGAAGAAGATGATGTGCAGGGAAGAGGAGGAAGGAAGAGGAAGATGTGCAGGAATAAGGAGGAAGGAAGAGGAAGAAATGCAGTGAAGAGGAGGAAGGAAGAGGAAGAAATGCAGGGAAGAGGAGGAAGGAAGAGGAAGATGTAGAGGAATAAGGAGGAAGGAAGAGAAAGTAATACAGGGAAAAGGAGGAAGGAAGAGGAAGATGTGCGGGAATAAGGAGGAAGGAAGAGAAAGAAATGCAGTGAAGAGGAGGAAGGAATTGGAAGACGTGCAGAAGAGGAGGAAAGAAGAGAGTGTGGTCAGTCGGAAAAAATATATACAGAAGTGGAGAGAGAGAGAGAGAGAGAGAGAGAGAGAGAGAGAGAGAGAGAGAGAGGACTACAGAACTTAAGAAATGAGCAACAGTGTGTGAAGAAAGAAAAGAAAGAAGTAAGGAGAGAGAAAGATGAAAGAGAGAGAATGAGTAGGATTTAAGGAAGAAAGGAGGGAGAGAGGGTTGCACAAAGGATGAAGAGAGAGAGAGAGAGAGAGAGAGAGAGAGAGAGAGAGAGAGAGGATGATGAAAGAAGAGAGAGAGATTGGTAGAGATATGAGTAGGAAGGAGACGGTGAGAGAAAGAGAGAGAGAGAGAGAGAGAGAGAGAGAGAGAGAGAGAGAGAGAGAGAGAGAGAGAGAGAGAGATGATAGTAAAGAAAGAGGAAAACAGAAAAAAAACAGTAAAGACCTACAGAGGTAAGAATCTGGGGAAAGACTGTGTTGAGAATAGAGGTAAAGGAGCAAAGAAGAAATGCATTAAGTGAAGGCATAAGAGATTTGAAGCTGTGAGGGTATATATGTATGTAAACTTCTATCCTTTTTATCTCCTATATAAACATTCTTAAGATATCCATGGAACTGCAGCCACTAAGAAGCCTACAAATACCTTAAGTGGGGTATTTTTCTTAATCCTAGTTCTACAGAAAAATCACTAGGCCTGTAGCATCTATAAACTGTAACAGGCGATTATATTTGGGATTAAAAAAGACTCTTGGATTCAGGGTTACGTAAAAATTCCACTAATCCCTTCACACACACACACACACACACACACACACACACACACACACACACACACACACACACACGTCCATTATGAGGGGGCTTAAGTTTAATTACTGCCTCATGTCTGAACTAATCCACATTGGAATAAGAGAAAAAAATGTTAAAAAAGCTCTGAACTGTTTTCCTCCCTTCTTGCATTCATTCTTTCTTTCTCTCTCATTTCCTTCCTCTCTTTCACTCTTTTTTCCCTTCTCTTTTAGTTTCAATCTTTCATTTTTTTCTTCCTTTCATTATATGTTTTTCTATTTTCATTTATATTTTCTTTCTTCTTTCTCTCTTCTTTCTTCCTTATTCTTTTCGATTCCTTCTTTTTTTCATTCTTTCGTTCTCCCCAATTTTCTCTCTTTCTTTCTTTCTTCCAGTAGAGAAAACTGGTGTAATATCTTTAATGTGTAGGTTACGTGCATGGTCTGCGTATCTTCGTGTGCAAGTTAATTTACCCATTTTTAGTGTTAATATTTTAGTGAAAGCATATAATATTTAACGTACAGATGTAGTCAGTGAATTATCTATCTATCTGCCTGTCTATCTGTCTGTCTGTCTATATATTTGTCTATCTCTTTCAGTCTATCTATCTATCTATCTGTTTGTCTGTTTACTTAAAACTTTGTTTGTTAATAGATCTATCTGCATATTTACCCATGTAGTTATCCGTCTGTCTGTCTGTCTTTATGTCTGTCTACTTATCTATCTATCTACCTATCTATCTGTCCATCTATCTATCTAACAATGATATTCTATTTATCTATTTACCTATGTATCCACTTATCTATCGACTTATTTTTATCCATATATCCATATGAAAATAATATCTATCCCTTCTTGTTTCTGTCTGACTCCTTCAGTCCGATGATATATTGATATTTTAATATATTTTTGGCAGAACAAAGAATAAATACGTAGACCTAAAGCCATAACCAAAAGTTCTCTGACAGTTCTCTGCCATCAGAGTGCCCTCCCCTCCATACTTCTCAATGCTCCTCAGCGCGACAGAGTGCCATCCTTTACATACTCTTTTCTTGTTGTGTGATTCTTTCCCTATTACGAAAAAATAGCTCAGGTATACTCCTTTTACTATAACTTGGCCTAGAATCGTCATATCTCCTTGGTTACTGAGTTGTAGCATCAGATTAGCACTAAAATACTGTACTAATCACGAAAAAGTGCTATGGAATGGATGTAAAGCCGTAGCATCGTCTTATTTAGCAACTGAGCTACGTGAGTTAGGCTGCAAATGGACGAAAATCTAGGCCAAGTTAAAGAGAAAATAGCATAGTTTCTTCCTTGGCCACAGTTGGTGAGGAAGTGTCTACGAATTTTTGCTCACGGCTGTCCGTTATCGGAAGGAAAAGGTTAATTCGTCCAGTGAGATGTAATTTAGTCTCTCCAGGCTGTGGAAAGAAACTCTTGATCCCAACTGTACAAGAGAATACGAGATAAAATTTAGGAGGGATAGTACTTTTGTTCGCAGCTGTTGCCTGTGTTAATGTTACTAAAAATGTTTCCGTTTAATGGTGTGTGTGTGTGTGTGTGTGTGTGTGTGTGTGTGTGTGTGTGTGTGTGTGTGTGTGTGTGTTTAATGAGACTAAATGAAAAAAAAATAGGATAGGTAGATAGAATAATAGGACAGACAGACAGACATACCTATCTCTCTATCTGTCCAGCTATCTATCCACACATACACATATATACAGGGATAGCGGGAGGGGGTGGGGAGCATAAAGACACATAAACAAAGACTAAGGCATAAAAGTGACACAGAAAGAGCAAAAGACCGAAAAATAGAGCAGCCAAGGGGGCCGCTCACATAAGCCTCTCAACTCCAGACGGAATTAAATAAAACAAACTTTAAAATTTTCACTGCCACCTTTTTACATAGAACCCCTGGAAAAGAAGATTTCTTTTTGTCGATTTTTTTTTTGCCACTCCTACAGATCTGTCATAATCCTCTCTGGTACCAATACAACTCTTACTTCCGGCCTTGCTCTTGGTTCCATAATTTTTTATATACTGTATATTGAGTGTTTTTATAATCCTGTTAAAATATTCTGTCGCTACCTTCAATTGAGAGAATTTCGGCAGCTGTTTGGTAGGGAGAAAAACTTATGAAGATCTTACTAGCTTAACAAGCAAAAATGTATTTAATGTAGGAAGATTTATTGATGACCTATTGCCAAAAATCATGCGAACAAGGTAGAGACATTATTAGTACATGTAGCCACACTCCTACATAATTTGTATTGCCCTGATCACGAAGCTAGTGCAAAATTAGCATACTACCATGATAATTAAGGAACGAACAAGGACACAAGATAGCTAAGTTTGTGTGCTTCCACGGTAGCACTTATAGCTCCCCAGATTTTATAATAAGCCTAAATTCCTTCCTCCTCTCCCCTCCCACACACAGAAAAGGAAAACGATGTCTGAGTGTATTTGCCCAGGAAACAATTGTGCCAAGTTTGAAGAGAATAGACGAAGGAAATGAAGGAAGAACATCAACTAGAAAACGTCCCTGGAAAAAAGAAAGAAGAATGTTGACAGACAGCGGGTATCCACTCTAAGGTGTAACCACGAGAGAGTTTATTTCAGTTCCATTCACTGCTCCCCATCAGTCTAGGGAACCCGATCGAACCTCTCATGACCTATCTTACTGATATCATTACCCAGGTCACCTCCTAAGCCGTTCCTGTCTCATTGGGGCTTATCTTGGGTTGGAAAGTGACATCGCGATTGGCCAAGCTCCGATCCGAATAATGTAAAGGGCGCCTCCGATTGGGTAAGAGCAGCTGGTGGCTCGTTCAGACATTAACCTGATTGGGGAGCCGGAAATTAGCATGGAGGGCTGCAGGATGATGAAGTATAGTTGGAGTGCGACCTACTTGTGTGTGGAGCTCTGATAAGGCTGGGATGAGAGAGAGAGAGAGAGAGAGAGAGAGAGAGAGAGAGAGAGAGAGAGAGATAATTTATTACTTAATTGCTATTACTTAATTACATTTTACAGGCTTGGAGTAGTTCGTAATACACTATCCGTTCTTAATGTGTGTGTGTGTGTGTGTGTGTGTGTGTGTGTGTGTGTGTGTGTGTGTGTGTGTGTGTGTGTGTTTAATGTGCAGCTTTCGAGTTATTGCGTGCTTGGCTCTCCTAATTGGTGGTGATATTAATGTGTGTGTGTGTGTGTGTGTGTGTGTGTGTGTGTGTGTAGCCTTAACATAGCACCTCAGTATTTCAAAACATACGAGGACAACATAAGCTAAAACAATTATAAATGGAACTTTACATTATAAATTCGTTTCATATATTATTTTCCTCACAGCATGCGTTTATTTTAGTTATGTCGCTGTTAAAACTCTGCTTATTTATCTCTCTGATTTAAATCATCCCGTATGGTTAATTAGCTATGTGTATTTAGTTTATTATATACCTGTGTACCTATGAGAAAATAAACATAAATGCATACAACAGTGATAATATCTTTGCAGTTCACTTTGCAATTTCTTGATAATTTTTACACCCTCTTTTGCGAAGTGAGAGAGGTTGTTATGCTTTGTTTGACGTCTTTGTCCCTGTGTGTAATTCACCGGGTCGGTCAGGATCACTTGATGATCGTGATCGTCAGCTTTTACCCTCCCGGAAGGAAGCTGAGAGCTCATATAGTCCGATCTAAGGGCAAGGCTGTGACCTTCACACACGCACACACCCGTCCCCTTGCTCGAGGGGGACAGTAACCACCCAATCGTCAGTGAAACTTTTCGCAACCTGAGCGAGGCGCGAACTCCCGTCCACCAGTTGGCAAGCGGTGTGTGTGCGTGTGTGTGTGTGTGTGTGTGTGTGTGTGTGTGTGTGTGTGTGTGTGTGTGTGTGTGTGTGTGTGTGTGTGTGTGTGTGTGTGTGTGTGTGTGTGTGTGTGTGAACAAAATAACTCTAGCTGTTTTTATCTGATTATAACCAAACCTGGTGGAAGGGTAGAGAGACAGCCAAGAGGAAACCCTGTAATTACTTTTAAGAGAAGTAGGTAAAAAAAATGAAAATCACATAGCAAGGTGAAACTGAAAAACTTTTTTCAATTTAGACCAAAGTTTGTGGATGGGTTTTGGGTCAGACAAGGATGAAAGGATTGGATTTTAAGAATAATCAGTCAAAGGTCAAGGTAGCTGTGAAAGGTAAAGTTTCAAGGTCACAGGAGGAGGTTAGTTTAATTTTTCTTTCGTCTAATTCGGGTCAAACTTAGTGGATGGGTTAAGGGTCACGCAAGAATGAAGTACTCCAATTTTGAGAGCAATAGATCGAAGGGAAAGGCCAAAGGGCAAAGTCAAAATTTTTCCCCTTGGATAGGCTGCTTATGGAGGGAAAAAGGTGTTGTATTAAATCTTCTCTTTTATATTTCTTTTTTACATATGTTTTTATCTTCCTATTTTCGAAACCTAATCACCCCATTTATAGACTGAAAAAATGGGCATAGGATGATAATAAAAAAAAGAGGCGTTGGAATCCCATTTATCCCATTTATTTACTGAGAAAAATTGGTACAGGATGATGAAAAATAATGGAACGTGGGAATCCTAATCACCTCATTTATAGACTGAAAGTAATTGGTATAGGATGATGATAAAAAAAAAAAAAAAAAGAGGCTTTGGAATCCTATTTATCCCATTTATTTACTGAGGAAAAAAAGTAGGTACAGGAAAATGACCAAAAAAAAAAAAAAGATGGAACATGGGATTGCTAATCACCCCATTTATATACTGAAAAAAAAATTTGGTATAGGGTGGTAAATAAAAAAAAAAAGAGGCGATAAAATCCTATTTATCCCATTTATTTACTGAGGAAAAAAAATATTTACAGGAAGATGACAAAAAGAAAATAAATAAATAAAATAATGGAACGTGGGAATCCTAATCACCCCATTTATATACTGAGAAAAATTGGTATGGGATGATCATTGAAAAAAAAAAATGGACGATTGCATAATGAGGGGATTAATTGAGCATGCAGGCGGACAGAATTCGATGCACTAATGGCTTAATTGCCCAGCGGATCCCTTCTAATTGCAATCGCTTGACAGGCTGCAAAATTCTCCGTGCCGTTAATTGCATGGTGCAGTTGACAGTGGTTATTAAGTGGGATAAACAGGTGGGATGACAGAGAGATAGATAGATGGATAGATGGGTAGATATATAGACAGAGATAGAGTTGGACTGATAGAAAGATAAACATAGCAAGAGAGATGGAAATAGAGAGAGAGAGAGAGAGAGAGAGAGAGAGAGAGAGAGAGACAGACAGACAGACAGACAGACAGAGACAGACAGACAGACAGAGACAGACAGACAGACAGACAGAGAGAAGACGTCACAATCACCCTACGTCCACAAAATTCTCTCTGAAAGTTAATTACCGGTTGACATCAGTTAATTAGGGAGATGATGCACTGTTCTCCCTTATCCTGATCTCTTAATTAGGGACGAGAAGTAATTAGGTAAGACAAGGCAGACTCCCCCATCACTATACTCCTTTTTTTATAACTTGGCTGAGATTTTCTTCTTGTTTCAGCTTATTTCCCGTATTCCAGTAGCAGAATAAGACTATGGCCCATATTTTCGTCGGGTATGGAGGCTCCCTAACACTCTTCCTTAGCGATTTATTTTCCAAACTACTCATTAATATCCTCTGGTTTGCTTATTATGTCTTTTCAGTATCGACATAGATTGCACGAATAACAAACATGAATATAGTAACGGAGCAAAATCAAAATAAATCGATAAGGAGGAGGTGATAGTAAGCTTCCTAACCTTACTGGAATACTGTCTTATGGTTCTTCATCTTTTCCTGAAAACTTCTTCGTGACTAGCATGATATTCCATTGTTAAACTATTGTTGCAACTCAACATTCAAGATGGAGAAATGGCAATTTTAGGCCATCTCTCCATCTTCATTCATTTTGATTTGACTCAAATATTTGTCTTTTTGCAGCTTATTTCACGTAGCTCAGTGGCAGAAAAAGACATAACTTCGGCTCTCCAGCTTTCCGAAAACACTTCTTCATGACTAGCATCTAATTCTAGTGTTAGTCTCTTGCTATAATAAAAAATCAAGTTGGCCAAGTTGCAGTAAACAGGGTATAGTATTAAGACTCTCAGGTTCCAGTGGCATAGACCATACTAAGGCAAATAAAATCGTCTGGCTACTCAAAGCAAATACGCGGAATGGGTTGGGTACTCGGGTCATACCAACATAAGCAGCCTACGATAAAGAAGATTTAGCACTTAGATCCTTGTGTAAAGCAGAAGCGAGTTTCACATTACCACGTACACAGAATAACATGGTATTGTGGAAGCAAGCTCATTGAACTGATAGTATAGTCTTGCCTATCTACAGAAACAGCCAAAGAGGGAGTACACAGAAGGGAGTGACATAGAAGCAGCAAGTCCTCCCTACCTACTGACACAGCCAAAGAGGGAATACACAGAACAGAACTAACGGCACAGTGGTAGCACAGTTTTGCCTACCGACAGAAGAAAAATAACGCATAGATAACAGAGGGGACAACACATAGAGGCACTTCGATTCAAAGCAAAGACAGAGGGGCGAATTTCACACATTACACCCCACAGTCTTGCCCGTTGTAATATACGGAAGGGAGCGTTAACAGCCCTTCGTGTCCTCGTTAACAGTCCGTTGGGTCCGACCCTTGCAAATGGGGTGAGGAGGCAGTCACATCCCTGAGGACCGCTACAACACCTCACCCTAATTAACACCTGCATAAGAGAAGGCCCGCCAGCCATTCCTATCCTCTTCTCTTGATTAGACTCGTTGCGTTTAATTCCTCGGTGGGCTATTTTTATCCCACGAGTATGAGGTAAAAGGAATGGAGAGAGAGAGAGAGAGAGAGAGAGAGAGCAGGGGGAGTTACATGTCCAATAAATAAATGTCTGGATAAAAACAATGATATAATCTGAATCACATCATTGACCTGAAGGGGTGAGGACGGTTTCTAACAACAGAAGAAAAAACCTAGACAAGGCTGCACATTAGATGGCAAACGGGGCTTCGTAACGCCTTCTCCTTTGCCATTCATTTTGCTCAGTACATCTTAACATTCTCTTGGACAGATATTGCCTATGCTATTTTCATATCAGCACAGGCTGCATCAATAACATTCAGTACGATGTGGAAGTGTAAAGTATATCAATGTAAAGTGCAGAATAAATAGCTAAGGCAAGGGTGTTACGGAATCTGAAAATCACTTAGAGCCCGAACGAAAGGAGGGGAAACACCGACTGACTGTGGCTGATGGGAAAACAAATGACTGCAGCTCAACCCGGTCATTAATCTTAACAGGTATGAATGGTGCTGAGGTGGTGTGAGCACTGTGCCTTCCCCCCAAATTGCTTTATAATTAGCCCTTAATTGCAGTAAGCCCTTAATGATCTCAATGTTCCTGGGAACCTCTTGTGTGTTGTGGTGGCGGGTGGTTTGTCAGATAAGGTAACTACATCGTTATCCTCACTATCATCATCGTTATCGTTGTTATCATCGTCATCGTCATTAGCAAATAGAAATATTCCCCTCATCACCTTCCTTCTCTTCCTTTTCCTCTTTTTCTTCGTCTTCTTTGTCTTCGTCTTCGTCAACTTCTTGGTTATCGTCTTCGTCTTCTTCTTTTTCTTCTTCCTCTCCTCATTATTATTATTATTATTATTATTATTATTATTATTATTATTATTATTATTATTATTATTATTATTATTATTATTATTATTGTTATTATTATTATTATTATTATTATTATTATTATTATTATTATTATTATTAGTAGTAGTAGTAGTAGTAGTAGTAATAATAGTAGTAGTAGTAGTAGTAGCAGTAGTAGTAGCAGTAGTAGTAGTAATAGTAGTAGTAGTAGTAGTACCATCATCATCATCATCATCATGACAGTGAGGAAGGTGGGACTTGGAGGAAAGGAAGGAGGAAGGTGCGACTTGGAGGAAAGGAAGGAGGAAGGTGGGACTTGGAGGAATGGAAGGAGGAAGGTGGGACTTGGAGGAAAGGAAGGAGGAAGGTGCGACTTGGAGGAAAGGAAGGAGGAAGGTGGGACTTGGAGGAAGGGAAGGAGGAAGGTGCGACTTGGAGGAAAGGAAGGAGGAAGGTGCGACTTGGAGGAAAGGAAGGAGGAAGGTGCGACTTGGAGGAAGGGAAGGAGGAAGGTGCGACTTGGAGGAAAGGAAGGAGGAAGGTGCGACTTGGAGGAAAGGAAGGAGGAAGGTGGGACTTGGAAGAAGGGAAGGAAGGAGGGGGAGAAACAGTGTACTTTTAATTGTTAGGCCGATTGATATTTATAGTTAGTTCGAGAGAAGTTTTCCGTAGTGAAGCGTTAACCTGTAAGGAAAGAGAGGCTGACTAGCAGGCAGGGAAGGAGGCAGGTGTTAAGATGGGAGAGAAGGAGAAGGAGAAAGAAAAGGAGAAGGAGAAGGAAATGGAGGAAGAGAAGGAGAAGAAGGAGAGAGAGAAGAAGGAGATGGAGGAGTGCATCATCTTAATAAAAAAAAAAAAAATGTATAATTCTCCTTCGTAATTCAGGGAAATCCTTTCGCAGTGAAGAGGTTTATCCGGGGTGGAGAGGAAGAGGGAAGAGAAGAAAGGGAGGGAGGAGGGAGAAGGAACGAAGGAGGTAAGAGGGAAGGAGGGAGAGGAGAAAAGAAGGGGAGGAGAGGAGTCGAAAAAGAAGGGAGGGAGAGAGGGAGGGAGGGAGTGAGAAGAAGAGAGAGGGAAAGAGGAGGCGGGTCAAAGAAGGAGGAGGTAGATAAGGGGAAGAGGAGAGAGAGGAGGGTAAGAGGAAAGAGGGTGGGAGGGGAGGGGAAAATGAAAGAGGTGGGGAGAAGAAAGGAAAAGGAGAAAGAGAGAGGGAGGAGGAGGTCGAAGAGGGAGGGAGGGAGGGAGGGAAAAGGAAGAGGATTCGAAGAGGGAGCAAGAAGAGGACGGAAGAGGAGAGAGGAAAGGAAAGGAAGAGAGAGGAAAAGGAGAAAAGAGGGGGAACTGAGGGGAAGACGAGAGAGAGGGAGGGAGAGGAAGAGGGTCAAAGAAAATTGGAAAGGAGTAGAAGTGGGGACTTGAGAGAGGGAAAAGAAACATACCATATTTAAGAAACGATTATTCTCACCTTAATTCTTTCCCTCCTAAACCCCCGCCAGAATGCATAGCCGAGTGGGGGCAGCCTTCAGGCCACCCTCACTCCACTCTTTTGTCTCGCGCGAAATCTTTTGTGTCAAGCTGGCGGGGACCAAAATAAAAGTTCCGCTCTTTCAACAATCCGCGGTAAAAGCAAGGAAGGCGAGGCGAAATAATGTGATATAAAATGCGGGTGTGGGTGGGGGAGGGGGAGTGTGGGGGGGGGGAAGTTTATTGGTGGGAGGAATATGGATGTGGGTGGTGGGGGTTGAGATGTGTTGGGTTGGTGAGGAGGCTTGGTGTTTTGAGAGGTTGATGTGGGTAGTAGATACAGATGCAGACTGATTGGTAGATTGATGGATGAAAACTAGGGAGGCAGTTACACAGATAGACAATGAGACAGACAGATGGACAAAGAACAGAAAGAAAGAAAGAAAGAAAAGTAGATAGATAGAAAGATAAGCAGACAGATAGACAAACAGACAAATAAATAGATAGACAGATAGACAGAAAGATAGAAAAATAAACAGGCACACATATAAGCAGACGGGAAAATGCACAGACCAATAACAGACAGACAGCTAGAAAGACAGACAGGTAGACAGACAATGGGGACACACACAGACACAGATAAACACACGGAAAGCTGCATAAATAGACCGATAGTGACAGATACGCGAGAACCGAATTTCGAATCGGTAAGGATATTCTACACTCCGCTAATAATAATAATAATAATAATAATAATAATAATAATAATAATAATAATAATAATATGCATAACAAGTGAACGTGATAAAATGGGAAAGAGTGAAGGCAAATGAAATACTGCACGATACGGTAAACTAAAACACGGAGAAGCCAGAACGAAATTTTCGTAGTGGATGACAGGTAATAAGACATATAAATAGATAAAATAAATCGCTTAGGAAAAAGTGTTAGGAAGCTTCCTTACCCGGCGAGAAAATGAACCTTAATAATCCCTTCCTTGTCCTTCCTGAAAAAAAAAAAAGACAAATTTTTCTCCTCGTAACTAAGACATTTTTTTTTTTTTTTTGTGGGATTAATTCGAGAACTGGAAACATTCTACACACTTCCTTCCTTGTATCGCCTACGAAAAATAATTCTACATTACGACAGGGATTCGATCTAAGGTTCGTTTGAGTCCCCCACCCCAGGTAATGTGAGAGGCTGTAATTTCCTCTACCGTAGAGGGGAATGTTAGCCTGGCCAACACAGAATACAGAATGCTACGCCCGAGGGGGAGGGGGAGAGGGAACATGCCGGGATGAGAAATAATTTAGCACTGGGTACGAGGATGGATGGATAGACGGAGGGGCTGATAGATAAGTAGATAAACTGACTGACAGGTAAAGCGAATATTAGGTAGATAGACTTGCAGACAGAAGGCAGGCGGATATATGAATATGCATAAAAATAGGTAGATAGATAGAACGAGATCAAACGTATGATGGGTAGAAACATGAAGAGACAGATAGCCAAAGGTTATATGAATATTCACAGAGATAAACAAATGAATAACAAAGTAAATAAATTAAATCAATAGACACTGTTTACGGATACACAGCTAGGTCTCTGTGTGTGTGTCCATATATATATACAGAGAGAGAGAGAGAGAGAGAGAGAATAATAAGTGCTTGTTAGAGAGGAAAGCCAGGATATAACGAACTAAAATGTCTCATCCATGCATAATGAGGTGGCTTGACTTCTGCCTCGTCACTACGATTACGTCTTGTCTTATTTAATTCTGCTTTTCACGGCACAATTTAAATAAGACTGGGATAGATTTTTAAAGTAAGGGAATTTTGGATGTGCTAACCTTGTCTTATACTTTTATGATTAGGCGTAAGATTTAGTGGCATTACGATGCTCTCTCTCTCTCTCTCTCTCTATCTATCTCTCTCTCTCTCTCGGCGGCCATGACAGGAAGTTTGGCCGTGTATATAGTTAGCATTATGGCTTAATATCGCCCACCGCCAACAGTTTACCCAAGTTATAGTTAATTTCGAACCTGATGGCCTGTGTGTGTGTGTGTGTGTACTCGTATGTATATATGTATTTGTGTGTGTACGTATTTTTTTGTGTGTACGTGTTTTTGTGTGTGTATGTGTGTCTACGTATTTTTGTGTACGTGTGTGTGTGTGTGTGTGTGTGTGTGTGTGTGTGTGTGTGTGTGTGTGTGTGTGTGTGTCCTAAACTATCACCTTCAATAATAACAGTTCTCATCAGTTTATGGATATTCCCAATGAAATTTTAAAAAAATGTCATGAACAAGTAAATATGAAGTTTGTCTATATCATCATCATCATCATCATCATCATCATCATAATCATCATCATCATTATCATTATCTTCATCATCATCATCATGAACATTATCATAATCATCATTTTATCTTCATTTTCATCATCATTATGTTCATCTTCATCATTAACAATATCTTTAAATTACTCTTTAATTCTGTAAACCACGAATAAGAATAATGTAATTTCGTAGTGCATGTCTATTTTTTCTTAGGATGTTCTTATAAATAGGTAAATATGAGCAGTTTGCCTTCACCATCGTCATCATCATCATCCCTCTCATCATCATCATAATCCTTCTCATCATCATCATCTTTAATCTAATCTCACGATACTCACAATTTTTGCCTTATTTACACTAAAATTGTTCTCATAAAAATAATGTGTAAATAAGAGTGTTGCAAATATACAGTTAAATGCAAAAGTTTGATAGCACTTCTCTGTTAACTCTGGCAATAGAAAGTGATATACAATAGCAATATGAAGGACAAAACAATAGGATGCCAACCAATATCGAGGTGTAACATGCAAAATAAATCGCTAAGTAAGAGGTGTTCCGAAGCGTCCTAGGTCACTTTGAGTATGACCCTAAATGGAGCAATGACCTCGAAAATTAACCTCCTAAAGGGTCATTTGAGGCCGTAACATAAATAATATAAATGTCATTGTGCTGGGGTGTAAGACGGTGCTGGGAAATTGGCAATGCGATTTTATTTTAATTCACAGCATTGAACGTTGCATATCCATTGTTATGTGTTTTTATTCTCCAGCGTGTCCTGTTGCTTTCACACACACACACACACACACACAGCGGTATAAGCACACGGGCAAATTAACAATGGGAGGTTTCAGATAATATTATCACAGGTTGCACATCCAATGGTACTTGAAAAGATGAAAATGAGGACGAAAATGAGAATGTGGGTGAGGACGAGAGTGATGAAACTGAAGATTTAGATGAAAATGAAGATGAAGATGATAAAAATATGAAAATGAGGGTGAAGTGACATTGTGAGTGAAGAAATTATGGACTGAAAGAAATAAGGATGATTAAAAAAAAATGAAACAATTAGGAAGAATATGAATGAGGAAAGTAAGCAAGAAATAAAGTGAGATGGAAGAAAGGAAAGACAGTAAGAGAGGACAACACCTGAGGGAGTGTGAGCGAGGGGGAGCGACTGAGAGAGGTGAGAGAAACAGGGAGATGAGGGACGGTGAGAAGGGGAGAGGGTGAGAAGAGACACTAAGAGACAGAACGTGAAATGGAGTAACAAACAGGTGGAGGGAGGGAGGGAGGGCGAGGTGAATGATGGACTGAGGGAGAAGTGAGAGATGGAAGAGGGTAAGTGGGGTGCCGAAGTGGGGAATCTGGTCACACAGCAAGAATGTAAAAAAAAAAAAAAAAATGTATATAGGCCAGCTGTAAAAGGGGAGTAAAGGTAACGGCACTAACACAAGTTTTCTATGACCAACTCTGAACTGAAAAGAAATCATCTGGTGTCAGCAAGAAGAAATTATTAGAGTCATCCCGAACATGAAAGGGTTAACAGTTAGACTCTCTGCATTACCATGATACCAAAAGAAGCCTACTTAGCCCATGGACTGTGCATGATTTACAGCAAGATGAAAAAAAAAAAAAATCTCCTGGCGATTGCTAGGAAAGAATAATAAAAAAAGCTTTAATTCTCCGCCAAAATTTGAGTATCCAACAGCCCAATTTTAGCTTCTTTGATAGGTTTCTCTTGGCTGAATAAAATCGTCTGAAAATTATGCAAAGTTTTTACATAATAGGTAAATTGTTAGCGCAAGAACAGCAAATAATCAGCTCGAAGAAATGGAAGCGTTAAAGCATAAAATGGAAATGACTTTGGACAGGTCTGGCATAATGAGATTGGTAAGGAGGAAGAGAGAGCTGACAGAGAGGGGAAAAGCACACACAAATGCCACCCCCCCCACTCCCTCTCTCTCTCTCTCTCTCTCTCCCAAAATTGTAAGGAACCAGCTCTCCCCGGGATTGTTAGGAGTAATATGTCAAGCTGCTGTTTTTTTCTCTCTGCTTCTATCTGTCTGTTTACCTGCCTGTCTATATGTCTGCCTGCCTGTCTGTCTGTCTGTCTGTCTGTCTGTCTGTCTATCTGTCTGTCTGTCTGTCTGTCTGTCTGTCTATTTGTCTGTCTGTCTGTCTCCTCCTACCGCACCCCACCTGCCAAGCCCAAGAACCACCAACTCAACTCGGGGCTGTCAAAAGTAGTATATCAGGCTCCGCTTTCTTTCCCTCTGTCTCTCCCTCCCAGACTCTCCTCTCTCTCTCTCTCTCTCTCTTTCTCTCTCTCTCCATGCATGGGGGGGTGAAAGTGGAAGCAAGCCCTGTAATTTTTTCTTTTTTTTTTTTGGGGGGGGGCCTACTACCACAAAACCCACACATTAAACAATCCGAAATTTCAGAGGAGGGAGCCATAAGTGGGCAAGGGTCTGATTGAGCGCCCCTGGACCCCTAAGGGACCCCAATTTACGTTCCTGCACTCCACCTACTGAAACAAAACAACTATCTCAACTAGGGAGCGTTAGGAATAGAATGTCAGGCTCCAGTTTCCTTTCTGTCTCTCTGCTGTCTTCACCACCTCTCTCCCTCTCTCTCTCTCTCTCTCTCCCCCCCCTCTCTCTCTCTCTCCCTATCTTCCAGTGTCGTCTGAGAACTAAACTCTTTCTTATTTTTGCTCCCCCACCCCCCTCCTTTCGCCACTGCCAGCGCGCCACTCGTTTTCCCAAGTTAAACACGCGGCCTTCGTCTGAGGGTAATGCCAGGCTTGACATTTTACTCCTGACGGCACGGAGTTGAGTTGGTCCCTCCCAGGTGTGTGTGTGTGTGTGTGTGTGTGTGTGTGTGTGTGTGTGTGTGTGTGTGTGTGTGTGTGTGTGTGTGTGTGTGTGAGAGAGAGAGAGGGCGGTAGATAGGGTAAAGAAGGGCTTGGATAGGTTAAGAGGAGAAGGGAAAAAAAAAAAAGGTTAGTTCCTACACCACACTGGAAGGAAGGGAGGAGGAGGAAAGTCAGGAAAGGGAGGGGATGGGAGGGAAACAAAGGCACAGGTTGGACGGAATGGAAGGGGGGAGGGCAAAGAGAGACTTGGAAGAAGATAAGAGGAAAGGGAAAAGTAAGGGAGAGAGGAGGGGAGGCGAAGGAAGGAGGAAAGGAAGGAAGGAGGAATGAAAGGAAGGAAGAAAAGAAAGAGGAAAGGAGCAGGATGAGACAGGAAAGGAAAGGGCATGGGGGACTAGGCAAGGGAATGCAGGAGCCGAGAGAAGGGGTAGAAAATACTCTTAAGGTAATTTAAAGAAAGGGGAGAAAATGTTACATCATAGACACGAGTGGAAGGAATGGTATGGAAAAGGAAGGTATGTGTAGGGAGAGGAAGAGGAGAGGAGGAGGAGATGAAGAGGAGATGAAAACAGGAAGAGGAGAGGCGATGAGAAAGGAGAGGGGGGAACTGGAACTGATTGGGGGGGGGAGGAAAGAATAGGAGGAAAATGGTTTGAGAAGTAGAGAGGCCTGGAGGAGGCTAAAGAGAAAGAGGTACTATAGGAAAGAGTTCAATTCTTGGAGGCAGCTGGATGAAACGGAAAAAATGGAGGGAAACGGAGAGGCGTAAGAGAGAGGTTATGAGAGAAGGAGTGCATGGAAGGAGGAGCAGGGAGAGGTATGGAAGGTTTGCGAGAGGGACATAAGAATGAGGTTATTTCCTTGACGCAACTGGAGGGAAGAATGAAGAAAGGAAAGGGTAAGGAGGGAAGGGGAGGGAAAAGATAAGCTTGGGAGGAGTAAGGGGGAGAGAGAAAGGGAGCAGCGAGGGACGTGTAGGAAGGGGTAAAGGGATAAAGGAAAAATAGGACAGTGAATATTTCCTTTTTTTTTTCTTAGACGCAACTGTAGGTATGGCGACGGGAGGGGAGGGGCAGGGAAGAGCAGGGAGAGGTTATGGTGGTTAGGAGTAGGAGTGGAAGGAGTTTGGTGGCCAGAGAGAGGAGTGACAGAAGGAGAGGTAGGTCAAGGGAAGGAGTGGTACAGGGAGGGGATGGCACAGCTGGTAGGTAGGGAAGTAGAGAAAAGGGTTTTGGGAGCAGAGAGAAGAGTGGTTGAGGGAGAGAAAGGGCATGGAAAGGAGTGGTAGGGAGGGGAGTGGAGGTGGATGGGGGCAGGGAGGGAAGTGGGGGGAAGGGGTTAGGGGTGGTTGGGGTTACGGAAGCAGAGAGAGGAGCAGGAGGAGGATAGGAAGGGCAGGAGAATGTGGGCAGGGGAGGGCAGGGACAGAGAGGGCACTGAGGGAAGGGGCTGGGTGGAGGGAAGGGTGGACTTAAAGTGGTTCTCTGTTGACAGTCATAAAGCGTTGTGGCGCTCCTTAAGTGCAGCAAATTGTGTTGGGGACTGTACTTCTTTATTTTCAGGCCGTGTGTGTGAGTGTGTGTGTGTGTGTGTGTGTGTGTGTGTGTGTGTGTGTGTGTGTGTGTGTGTGTGTGTGTGTGTGTGTGTGTGTGTATCCATTTTCTTCCCCATCTATCTTGGCTTTCTTCGCTCCATCTTCCTCTGCCTTTCCCTTCTGTCATTTTCTTCCTTCCATCTTCTTATGTCTTCATCTTCTGTCTTCATTTTTTTCCTTCCAATTTCTTATGCCTTCCCTTTCATTCACTTTCTTCCTTCCATCTTGCATCCATCCCATTGCCTCTCATCATCTCAGTTCCTTCTCACTTCCTGCTTATTTCATCGTCCCCTCATTCTTCCCTCCGTCTCCTTATCCACTCCCAAATTTGTCTTTTTTTTTTTTTCCATCGATCTTTCCTGCTTTTCCTCCCTCCCCTTTCCTCATCTTCTATTCTCCCTCACATTCTTACATCTACGTTTTCTTTCCTTTATTCATCTTAGTTATCCATCACCTTTACTCCCTTCCTTCCACTTCCTCTTTTCCTCCTCATTTCCTTCCGTCTACCTCTTAGCCTAGGTCACAGTCTCTCACCTTTCCATTTCTTCCATTTCACCTTTCTTCCTATAATCTATCTTCTATCTTTCTTTTTTTAATTCTGCCTTACCTCTCTCCCATCGCCTCTCATCTTTTAATTTCCTTCCAAGTCTGTTTACTTCATTCTCCTCCTTTCTTCTTTCAGTATTCTCTTCCCTTCTTCTTCTAGTTTCCCTTTCTTCCTCCTTACCTCTTCTATCATTACTATTTTCACTCCTTCTCTCCACCTTTTTTTCTCTTTCACTCTCCACTTTTCATCCACACTGTCTTCACTTTTTCCCATTCATCCTTTCTTCTCGTCCATTCTCCATCCATCTTCGTTCTTCTTCTACCACCTTCCCTCCCTCGGATAAACTCTCCTCATCATCACAACTCTTCCTCATCTTCCACACTCACTCCATCCACTAAGAAGACTCCCCCCCGCCCCCTTCCACCACTAACCCAGTGCAGATCCAGCCTGGGCACCTGATTTATGCCTCTAATTAAGCACAACTCCGCCGCGCCTGACAAACAAACTCCAAATCTGCGGGAAAACTTTCAGGATTTATGGGGGAGAGGGGGCAGGGGGGCCTCTGGATGCGGGGGTCAGTGCTCCCTTCACCTTGCCGTGTAAATAATGCAAAATAACACAAAGACAAATTCCTGGCTGTGGTTTTGTGCAAGGGGCGATTCTAGGGCACTAAATGTCTGCTAGAAGACACAGGAGGAAAAGGATATAAATCTGGGGAATGGTGGAGGAAGGAATTCAAAGCAGAAAATACGAT
>NC_136981.1:4957413-5024913 GCF_032717465.1 Coenobita brevimanus
GTGTGTGTGTGTGTGTGTGTGTGTGTGTGTGTGTGTGTGTGTGTGTGTGTGTGTGTGTGTGTGTGTGTGTGTGTGTGTGTTTTACCTTTTATCCCTGCTTCGTTATGCTTTTTAGATTTAGGTGAAGGAGGTATTAACACTCATAGGCTCTTAATAATGACATTCAGTCAAATAAAAGCGTCCATTGGTAGCCAGAGTATAAGGGTAAATGTGGCGTGATCAGGTGAGTTAATGAGAACGCCTAGGTCAGAGGTGTCAAACTGATGACCAGGGAAGAGTGGCCCGAGACGACTTAAGAAAAAATTAGAAATAACAAACGGAAAATCCCACAGAATTTGTCATATGATCAAGGGAATTAATTTTACAGCACTGTTAGGAAGTATTTATTGATAATTTGATTGATAAATACACCTTTTGAATTATTTATTGGTGAACAAGTATGTCACGAAACTGTTCTTTAGATATTAGCAATAACTTGAATCAGAAGCCAATGCCACTGCAAGGGTTAGAAGGAGTGCAGAACTTCCCTAAACGTTTGAATAGGCTGTGGCTTTGACGTATTATATAGCCTATTACTGTTTAGGTAGCCTTGGCCCTCAGACGTTCAACAGAACTGAAGTGTGGTCCATGGGAAGGATTGAGCTTGACGCCTCTGTCCAAGGTTAATGAAATTTCACCATCGACATTCGGGTGGGATAAGTTTAAATACATAATCCTGAAACAAAAAGGTGAGAAATCTTACCTCTGATTTGGTCCAGCGGTCATGGGAGATCTTTGCACAACCCCAGAGCCGTTTTTCGTCTTCCGAAGGTTAAAATATTCCAGAAGAGCGGATCCACAACTAGACCTGAAAGAGAATGGTGATGGGGAAAAAGATGATTTTATAAACGTATATATATATATATATATATATATATATATATATATATATATATATATATATATATATATATATATATATATATATATATATATATATATATATATATATAGAAAAAGGGAAGAGAGAAATTATGGAGACGTGGCAGTACTTTCCCTAATATAAGAGGGAGTCCTGAATCCTGGATGATGGGAGTGAGTGAGGAAAGTCCGCTCCTATGTAAAAGTTCCTGATGAAGTGCGCCAGCCTGACTCTCTCTCTCTCTCTCTCTCTTTCACACACACACACACACACACACACACACACACACACACACACACACACACACACACACACACACACACACACACACACACACACACACATATACCTACCCTCCCACACATACCCTCTACATACACCCACACACTCACCATCCACCCCACCCAAACACCCCCCTCTTACCCCTCACACACAAAACCACGAAGGAAAAAAAATGGACCCCAAAGTTCTTCCCGGAGCGGTATATAAAGAGTGCCAATCCTTTCACAACTTCCTGGTTCTGTCTTCTGCAGCAGCGCCCACATTTTTAGGAACCTTTGGCTGCCTGGCACTTGTCCCCCCGTCAGAGCCAAGCCGTCTCTCGGATTAGTGGGTTTGGGTGCATTCATTCCATTAGTATTTAATTTTAGCATTACTTTTGGCTGTTTCTAAGAGCAACTAAGATATCACGCTTCTTTTTTGTAGTGCTTCCCTTGTTGGTGTAGGCTTGTTTCTAGTATATAGTCATTTGTACATCTTCGACACACAGCTTTCACCTTTAACATCATCTTCATCATCATCATCATTAATTATTATTATGATTTTTTTTATTATTATTATAGTGGTTTGTGGGGGCACTCACCACACTCACTCAGTTTAGTGCTGCTCTCGGGAGACTGCCTTTTCCTCTATTCCTTCCTTCTTTCCTTCCTTCCTCATCTGTTTTTCTATATTTCATTCTTGACTCATCCTTCTCCTTACGGGTGACTCTTCACTCTTTCTTCTGTCTTTTTCCTTCATTCTTTCCTCTTACTTCTGCCTATGGGTGACTACACTAAGTGACAAGCCAAATGGTTTCCTGTACACTAGGAAACCATTTACTACGCTGGGTGGTAACCATATAACCAAATGAAGGCGCCTGGTGGTTTATTGGGTAATTAAGGCGCTCGAGTCGGATTGAGTTTGTGCAGGTTTATATCCGAGGGATGGTTGGGGTTTATTGCACGCGTATTGCCACTCAGGGATGAGTGAGGCTAGTCACTATCTTAAATGTCAGGACCAACTTGCCCCGGGTTCCTGCACTCCTTATGGGGCAACAAAGGATTGGAATGTGATGATGATGATGATGATGTTGATGATGACAATTATGATAATTATTATTAATTTTTTCATCATCGTCTCCTGGGAATCTACCGAGAAGGGTGCCCATGACAGAAACCACCGCTAAGTTTCATTATCCCTCTCCCTCTCTCTCTCTCTCTCTCTCTCTCTCTCTCTCTCTCTCTCTCTCTGGCTAATGTCTCCTACATTCCCCTTCTCCATTTCAACCTGCTCTATAGTCCACCCTTCCAGCGTCTCTCTCTCTCTCTCTCTCTCTCTCTCTCTTTACCAGGAAAAGGGCCACATAAGAGGAGGGAGCCGGAGGAAGTGTCCTGACAGGGAGTGGCAGAACAGGAAAGCAACAGAGAGAGAGAGAGAGAGAGAGAGAGAGAATGTATGTGTGTGTGTGTGTGTGTGTGTGTGTGTGTGTGTGTGTGTGTGTGTGTGTGTGTGTGTGTGTGTGTGTGTGTGTGTATGACGACCTTATATTTACATTTTTCACTCCATACACTGTCCGAATCTTGAATAAAAATTGAAGGAAATTTTATTCATTGTCTCAGCTGCACATACATTTTTAGCAAGTAAGTGAATGTGCAAAAAGAAAATTAATTGGTGTAGTCTCCCATTAGTGTCTCTTAATTCATTTAGAAGAGTAAGTAGTTAATTCATGAAATATTCTGGTTATACTTTTATTTATTTTTTTTTTTATGATCGGTCATCCAGACTTAATAATGATGATGATAATAATGATTTTAAATGAAAATGATAATGATAATAACCACCACCATCATCATCATTATCACCATTATCGAAGGTTAATTATCATCAAAATACTACTGCTGCAACTACTCCTACTCCTACTACCACTACTACTATTACTACTACTACTACTACTGCTGCTGCTGCTGCTGCTGCTGCTATTACCATCGATAATAATAATCTTAACTAGAACGCCGTAAAATTGGACAAGGACAATGTTGATGAAGAAAAATTTCCCAGTACCATTGCCTGCTAGAAGTCGAGCGATAAACGGACCTTTTAACGTTTAGGTCAGCATGTCACCTTGGGTCATCAAGATCTATGAGTCCACCATGTGCGGTGGCTCTAGCTTTGTTCTTTCATGTAAAATCAGGTGACATATAAGTCTTCCGGAGTGGTGCAAACTTTGGACCACGGACGATCTCAAGGAACAGTGATCCGATTTGGATTATATTAAGCACTGCATTCTTGCCATGTCCTGGTATATGCGATGAAAATTTCAGTCCTCCAAGCTGAGTGTTTCTTGAGCTTTAGGGTCACTTTTTCCGGATCCTACCCTGGTTCTGGCAGTCGGATCAGGATATTTCGTCATATGAAGCGGCCAACCTGTACTATATTATGGTAAAGAATGAAGGCTGTTACTCAAACAGTGTCGAATGGCAACTATTTAGATCTTCCCTAGAATAATAATACTGACAAAAAAAAAAAAAAAAAAAAAAAGGCTTCCCACAGGGATATGGGAAGTTTTAATGATAATAGTATCAACCCTCACATCCCATAATGCAGGTGGTAATATGCATGGACAAATTGGAAACTTAGAGCACAAAAGGAATAAATAATAAAAAATTGAAATGAATCATACATCCACTCATATATTATTCATGCCTTAGAAAATGTTTGGCTCCAGCTCACAGGACTAACGATTTTCACTAGACAAACAATACAGATCTCTAGGTAGGTGGGTGGTTAGCTTGATACGTAGACAGGGAGATAGCTTGATAGATAAATGGATAGATTAAGAGATAGGAAGATAAATGCAAATATAGATTGATCGATACTTAGGTAGATAAAGATACATAAATGGAGAGCTAGAAAGATAAGAAGATACAGGCAGATAGATAGATAGACATATAAACAAAGAATATTAATTGACAGATAGACAGACAGATATAGAGATAGACAGATAGATAGATAGAAACAGAAACGTAGACACACATCCAAACATCCAGACACTCAATTAAAGAGCGCAGACAACAAAGGGAGGGATGAGAGGGACTGACACCACCCCACCTGCAAAACTACAAGGTGACAACACTATACAGGAAACAATAGAACTGCAGTCAGACAAATAGCTCCATTCAAAACTCGGTTAACTAGGAAGGCACACACGCATGAACGGCAAAATACACACACACATCCGCACACACACACACACACATACATGAAGTCATGCATGCACGCATAAACACACAGAGTAGCAGGATAGACAGACACACAAACACACATAATACGACATTGCAAGAAACGTGGTGGCACAGGCACTCACGCAAGCAGGCACCCACGCACACACGCAAGCACACACACACACACACACACACACACACACACACACACACACACACACACACACACACACACACACACACACACACACACACACACACACACACACACACACACACACACACACACACACACACTTACCTATTCAGACAAGCACTCCACCTGCCCTTGAGCTTCTCCACACCTGCTCTACTCAATCAAGCCAACACCTGCCGCACCCTGCCCTCCCCCCTCTCCCTTCATCCCTCTTCCCCACCGCTCCCCCTCCCCCTCACCTCTCTCCCCCTCCATCTCATCCCACCTCTCCTCCTCATTCTCCTGCTCTTCATCCCCCCCTCCCCTTCTCTTTCCACTTTCTCGTCTCACCCCACTCCTCCTCCTTTTCCTTCTTTTTTCCCCGTCACTCCCATCCCCTCTTTCTTCCCCGTCACTCCCATCCCCTCTTTCTTCCCCGTCACTCCCATCCCCTCTTTCTTTCCCCGTCCTGTCATACCCATCCCCTGCTGTACCCCTTTTTACCACCGTCTGCAGCCTCGCCGCCCCCTCCTTCCTCTCCCTACCGTTTCTCATTCTCCTCATCACTCCCCTGCAGTGCCCTGTCCTGCCTCTCCCTACTCCCCATCCACTCTCCCTGCCTCTCAGCCCCCTGCCTTGCCCTGCGTTGTCCTACTAATCATCCTCATCTCCCCTTTTCATTTCAACCTTGTCTCCGCCTTCCTCCCCTTACCCTTCCTCATTCCCCCTTCCCTCCCCTGCCTTGCTCTGCCCTGCCCCTCCATCCCCTGCCCTACCCTGTCTCGCCCTACTCCTCCTCCTCCTCTCTCCTCCCCACCAGCGACCACCTCGGCCCCTCCTTCATGTTTTGTTTACTCATCGACCTCTCGCCGGCTGGAGGTGCAAACACACAACTCCAGCTCCAAGATGATAACTCAAGTGTGCACACAAATTAAGGCCTTGTGTGTGTGTGTGTGTGTGTGTGTGTGTGTGTGTGTGTGTGTGTGTGTGTGTGTGTGTGTGTGTGTGTGTGTGTGTGTGTGTGTCTAAAGTTCACTTGACAGAAGCACGAATTAAATGATCAATCGTACTTAAGGGTAATGTAACAATAAGAATTTGTATTACTTCTACGACTGCTGCTCCTACTACTACTACTACTACTACTACTACTACTACTACTACTATTATTACTATTACCATCATCACCACGACTATTACTACTACTACTACTGTTACTGCTGCTACCACTGATCATCATCATCATTCCAACCTATATTCCACTAAAGAGACTGGATGAACTAAGGCTCAGATAGTATTAAAAATAAAGCTATAAATTAAATTAAATCAATAAATAATTAAATAAACATCAACAAAGACTATAAAAAAAAAAAACATACACTTTCCTTCACACATCCAAGGCTTCGAAATCCTGACGTAATCTTAAACTCAAAACCATTTCCTTTACAAGCAGTTTATATACACAGATTAAAAAGGGGGTGAAGCCTTGGTCAATGTGTATTTCTGTATCAATAAGGTGGTCCAAAAATAGCACTCCACTAGGTACCTTGTGTTTCTAGGACGGCCCAGTCTGTTGGTGTGGGCGTGGGTGTGAAAAGAGTTGAAAAAATGAAGAAATGATCCAGGATAGGCCATGACAACGTTGACTGAGCCGTCCCCAGAATACACGAAAATTTGCCTAGTCAAGTGCAAGAGGAGAGTTATATACGGATTGACCTGTACTTTATATGTCCATTTGATCCCTTGTTAATTTCTTAGCTTTCTCAATTTTCACTTCTAACCTTTTTCATTAACTTACCTTAGTCAGATCTTTCCATTTTATTCTTGGTCTAGTTAACGTCATCCTCTCTCTCTCTCTCTCTCTCTCTCTCTCTCTCTCTTTCTGTGTAGTCTGTCTGTCTGTGTCTGTTTGTACGGGTCTTTGTCTGTCTCTTCTGTCTGTTTCTCTGTCTATCGCTGTCTCTACTTCTGTCTGTCTCTCTCTCTCTCTACACGGAAGCACAACACTCATCTACCGTCTGATCAATAGACTTCCATATCATCTACCTTAGTGTAAATATTGACCCTCACGTCCCCTACCACGTAAAGATCCACCCTATTCACCACTCGCTAGGTATTCTGTTACTTTCCTTATCACTCGCCAGGCATTCTCTTATTTTTCTAATCTTTAATATCACTAACAAGAGGGCTAACAACAACAGTAACTACATTATTATAGTAAATTGTAGTGATAATAAAAATGATGAAAGGATCAGTAACGGTATAAGTTTTAATGTACTATTGATATTGCCACTACAACTGCTGCTACCACCACCACCACCACTACTACTACTACTACTACTATTGCTACTAATACTACCACTATACTACTTCCGCCGCTGCTGCTGCTGCTGATGATGATGATAATGTTGATAATGATAAGGGTGGCGTTGATGATGATGGTAATAATAATAATAATAATAATAACAATAATAATAATAATAATAATAATAATAATGACAATAAAAAAAATAATAATAATAATACAACCTGTAATCGAATGATCACCATCGCAAACAAACCACAACACATCACAGCACGAAATTCATTGACCTTTGTTTCGTGACCTTCGTTTCGTGACCTTTGCTTCGTAAACTTTGCTTCGTGACCTTAACTTCGTGACCTTTGCTTCATGATCTTTACTGCGTGACCTTTGCTTCGTGACCTTAGCTTTGTGACCTTTGCGTCGTAACCTTTGCTTCGTAACCTTAGCTTCGTGACCTTAGCTTCGTGACCTTTGCTTCGTGACCCTTGACCTGGCTGGGTTATTATTATGCATTGACCTGGTATTGGCAAGAGTCAGGGAGGCGTGAGGTGCGTGGCCTGACCAACATTGAATCAGGTAGTGGGTGAAAGATCTAGATAGACGGATAGATAGACTTGTTGATAGATAGATAAAACCAGGAAATACAGCGTGGATAGACAGACAAAAAAATAAACACACACACACACACACACACACACACACACACACACACACTCTCTCTCTCTCTCTCTCTCTCTCTCTCTCTCTCTCTTCCTTGTTAGCCTCCTCCTCTAGCCTCTTTCTTCCCGACCATCTCATTTGCCTATCATCTCCTGCCAAGATTTATTACCTGATTTCAACCTACTTCTCTCCTCTTTTTATGGCTCTCGTTCTCAGCCATTTCCCTTTTCTTTATCGTTGCACAGATTCTCCAGACTTTTTCTCTGTCTCCTAACCCCGTCTTTATTTGGGTTCTCCTCTCCCTTCCTTCTCGTTCGTGTCCTTGTAACTTGGTGTCCGTGTGTGTGTGTGTGTGTGTGTGTGTGTGTGTGTGTATCTCGTCTTCCCCTTTCTTTCGTCTCTGTTTCTGTAATTTTCTTTCGTTTCTACAACACTTCTTTGTCTCTTTCTTTGGTTTCCGGATCACTTTTTCGTAATGATTCGTCTCTTTGTCACACCATTCATCTTTTTTTTATTTGTTGTCTGTGCAACACTCCTTTTCTTCTTTCATGTTTTTTGGATTCACCTCATATTCTTTCGTCTCTTTATCTCGCTTTTTTTCTTTTTTCGTCTCTAAAGTTCTTTTGTCTTTTTCTTTCGCTTCTCTATCTCTCTTTTCTCCTGTTCTTTCGTCACTGTATTGCTCCTTAAATCTCTATATAGCATCTTTGTTCTCAGCTTTTCTCTCACTCATTTTTTCCCTTATAATTTCGTCTTTATCACTCAGTTAACCCTTTTGTGTATTCTCTGCACCATTTTCATAATTCCTTGTCCTTATATGATTTTCTTTTAACCAACGTATATATATGCCTTTTTTCTGTACTTTCGCCTCTCAACCTTTATTTTTTCCTATATTTTCGTCTTTTTCACTCATTTCCCCCTTTCTGTATTCTCTTCATCACATAATTCTTCGTCCTTGTATGACTTCTTTGTCCCTAACGTTAATGTCATTTTTCTTCACCCAAAATTAATCTTTTCTTTTTCTTTTTTGTCATTCACTTTTCTACCTCAAAGCTCATCATATTTTTTACCCATTAACGTTGCCTCCTAAAATTTTTCATTAAAGTTTTGACGGTAATATGTTCCTTTTTTTTTTTTGTCGGTCATTTATTAAGTCATTTTTTAAAGCCATTAAATTTTATCTCTAGAGTCTGCTTTATATTAAATCCAATTTTTTCTCTTTTCTTTTTTTCTCTTCTATTTTATTTAGGCTTTTCTCTTCCTGATGTTTTTTCTTTCTTTCTTTCTTCCTTAATCTTGTCCCTCTGTCTTCATTCATATTTTCTCTCCTGTTTCTTCGTGTTCTAACCTGCTTTTTATTTGTTCCGCTATTCTTTCTTTTTTTCCACATATACACAGTCGTTCTCTTCCTCGCCCTTGCTCTCTCTTTAGTTACAGCATCTTCCCTCCCAGTCCTTCCCCTTTCTCGCTTTCTACTTTCCCTTCGTCAGATTATTTCCATCTCATTCTCTTCTTCAGTCTACGTCTCTTCATTTTCTCCACGGTTTTTCATTTCCCCTTCCTCTTCTTCATCTCCCATATTTCCTTTCCTCCTTCTCTTCCTTCTATTCTTTATTATTCCTTCTTTCCATATTTTCTCTGGCCAATATTCCTTGTGTTCCTCCTTTTATACCCACCTTCCACCTCCTCTTATTTCCTCTTCTTATTCTCCTTCATTTTCTTCCCTCTTCTCTCTTCCTAATTTCCTTCTCCTACTTCTCAGTCTTCCTTCTGTTTCGTCTCCTCATTCTCATTCATTTTTTCCCTCTCCTCCCTTCCTCATTACCTCTTCCTTCTCCTCATCCTTCTTTCTTTTTCCTCTCCTCATTCGCCTTCATTTCCTTCCCTCTCCTCCCTTCCCCATTTATTCTTCCTACTTCTCATCCTTCCTTCTATTTCCTCACCTCATTCCCCTTCATTTTCTTCCCTCTCCTCCCTTACTCATATCCTCCTCCTACTTTACTTCCCTCCTTCTATTTCCTCTCTTCATTCTCCTTCATTTTTTTCCCTCTCTTCCCTTCCTCATTTCCTCTTCCTACTTCTCATCCCTCCTTCTTTTCCTTCTCCTGCTCCTCTCTCCCAGCCTCCCTTCCCCCCCTCCTTCCCCCTCCTTCAGAAGACTTAGTAATATAGCCCAAAGTCTGCTCGTTGACCTGCTCCTCTGATCCCCGCCCCTCCTCCCCTAGCCCCCCGAATACCTCCCCTTTCCCCCCACTCTCCTCCTTAGCATCCCCTCTCCTCCCCTTACCTTCTCTTCCTCATATTTTCCTTCCCTCCTGCTCCCCTTATCCAATATTTCTTTTTCCCTTCTTCCTCACCCCATTCCTCAACATCCATTCTTCACCCCTACCACCCCTCCCCTCACCCATCCCCTCAGCATCTCTTCTCCTCCCCTCCCTCCCTTTCTTCTCCCCCATCCTCCCCCTCAGCATCCCTTCTTCTCCCCCTACCTCCTCTTCTTTCCCAGCACTTCCCTCCCCCCCTCGTCTTCCCCTCTTCAACATCCGTCCTTCTCCCCATATGCAGTCAACTGTTCTCCCACTCTCTTCTTCAGCATCTTCATATTTCTCCTATTCTTTCTTGTCCTCTCTCTAACCTCCCCTTTTCCCTTCTCCCTAGCTCTCTCATCGGGATCTCTTTCTCCTCTCATGCCTTCTTTTCCCCTTCCTCCTCCTCTTCTCCTCCCCTCTCCTCTCCAACTCTCTCTTCAACAATCATTCTCCCTTTCTCTCTACTTCTCCCTAAATGTTCGTCTCCCTTTTCCTCCCCAACTCTCTCTTCAGCCTTTGCTCTCCTACCTACTACTTCCCTCTTCCCTCTTCACCCAAACCCCCCTTTTCAGCACCCCTTCCTCTCCCCTCCCCCCTTTCCCAGCGTCCCCCCCCAACCCCTACCCTCTCATTTCTTTCCTCCCTCAGGCTTTACTGTATCACGGAGCTTGTACTGGAGGAGGGGAGGAAGGAAGGAAGGAAGGAAAAAAGGAAGGAAGGGAGGGAGGGAGAGAGGGAGGGAGGGAGAAAGGAAGGAGAGAAAGAAGGAAGGAAATAGGGAAGAAAGGAAGGAAGGCAGGAAAGAAGGAAGGAAGGAAGGAGGGAGGGAGGGAAGAAAGAGAGAAAGAAAGAGGAAGGAAGGAAGGAAGAGAAAAAGGAAGAGAAAAGAAAGAGAGGAAGGAAGAGAAAAGAAAAAGAGGAAGAAAGGGAGGAAAGCATGCAGGGAGGGAAGTAAGGAAGGAAGGAAGGAAGAGAGGAGGGTGGAAAGGAAGGAAAGCAAGAAGAAAGGATAGGAGGAAGGATGGAAAGCAGAAAATAAGGAAAATGAGGAGGGAAGCTAGGAAGGAAGGAAGTGAGGAAGGAAGAAGGAAAGGAAGGGAAGGGGGGAGGAATCAGGCACGAAATGGAGGAAGGAAGAGAAGGAGGAAGGAAAAAATTGGGGAAGAAAAGGAAAGTAAAAATTATGAGTGAGGGGACTTAACTTCCCAACTCGAAGGACTTGAGTTTATGGACCAAGAAAGGAAGGAAGGAGGGAAAGAAGGAAGGAAGGAAGGAAGGAAGGGAGAAAGGAATGAAGGAGGCGTGGAAGGAAGGAAGAAAGGGGGAGGAGGGAAGGAAGGAAGGAAGTGTGGAAGGAAAGAAATGTGGAAAAAATAAATGAATGAATGAAGGAAAGATGGAGGGAAGGAAATAAGAATGGAAGGAAAGAAGGATGGAAGGAGGGAATGGAGGATCGACAACGAATATCTTAATTAACCTCTTAAGTATAATTGCACCCTTCAAATAATTACTCCTGATTATACCCTAACACCTTTTCCTAAGCCATTTAGTTTATTATACTAGCCTAAGGACATAAGAGATGACTGAGAGACTAGGGAGGTGAATATATAGTATCTCTCTCTCTCTCTCTCTCTCTCTCTCTCTCTCTCTTTTTACAAGCGTGGAGTAAGGGGGCATCTGTGAAGGATTATAGGGCTTGTGTGTAATGACTTAAGGCTTAGGGAGGCTGTGAAGTGAGATGGAGAGAATACTGATGGGTGTGGATTGGAAAGGAAATGAAGATAGACAGAGAAATAGATAGGTAGACAGAAAGACAGCCAGATAGATAAATGGACAGACAGACAGATAGATAGACAGATAGGGAGATAGATAAATGGACAGACAGACAGACAGACAGACAGATAGACAGATAGAGACAGATATTAAACAAGTGAAAGACAGCGGAAGAGAGTTGAGGACAAGAAAAAAAAATACAATATGATAGAGGGAATAAAATCTGATATTAAAGAAAATGAGAGAGAATGGAGAAGGATAGGAGGGAATGAGAAAGGACAAGATTTAAAAAGAAGAAGAAGAAGAAGAAGAAGAAGAACAAGACTGAGCAGAAGAAGAAGGATACTAATACTACTACTACTACTACAACTACTACTACTACTACTACTGGTAATAATAATAATAATAATAATAATAATAATAATAAAGAAGAATGAGACGAGGAAGAAGAATAAATGAAGAAGAAAAAGAAGAAGAGGAGGAGGAGGAGGAAGACGTTGAGAGAGAAGGTAGGCGATAAGTGATGGATGGAAGAGGCCGGAAGTAGGTCAAAGTGAGTGGAGGGAATGCTAATGGACGAAGAAAGGGAGGGAGGAAATGGGAATAAAAGGGAGGCTAATAATAGATGAAGAAAACTAGAAGAGAAGTAGGGAGGAAAAAGTGAAAGGAAAGGAAAAACAAAAGGATAATAATAGAGAATAATAGAAGAGAAAGGAGGGAGGAAAAAGGAAATAAAAGAGACGCCAATAAATGATGGAGAAAAATTGAAGCGATGGAGGAAAGAAAAATAATGAAAGGAAGATAAAAGTAGAAGGATAATAATAATAGAGAATAACAAATAAAAGCAAGGAAGAAAGTGTATAGAAAAGATGCTAAAAAAAAATTGGAGAGCAAAAAATAAACAAGAACGCTGTGGGAGAAAGGACGAAGCGGGATAAAGGAGATGGTATATTTAGACAGACAATAATAGAAGACAAGGGGGAGGAAGGAGTAGAAATAGATGCATACAGTAGACAGAGAATTAATATATAGATGAAAATAGATGGAGCATATATGAAGAGGGAGAGGGGGGAAAGAAGAGAGAAGCATGTATAGAATAGATGGAGAATAATGGAAGAAAGAGGGGCAGGAAAAATGACAGAAATGATGGAAAATAATTCGATGGACAAATATAGAAGAAAGGAGAGAAGAAAAAATAAAAAAATATGCCTAAAACATGCAGAGAAAAAGAAAGAAAGGGAAGGAGGAAAGAGGAAAATCACGAAAACTAAAAGCAGATGGAGAATGAATAGAGGAAGTAGGAAGGAAGAGAAATTTAAAAAAAAAGAATATAAAAATAGATGGAGGAAATAACAGAAGGAACGAAAGAGGAACGAGGAGCAAAGAAGTTAAATGAAGATGAAAAATAATCACTTCTTCTTCCTTTCGTCTTCCTTCTTCTTTTAGTCCTCATTTTCTTCCTTCTTACCGTTCTCCCTTTCTTCCTTCTTTTCGTTCTCCTTTTCTTCCTTTTTCTTTTCGTCCCCCTTCTGTGCTTTCTTATTTTCGTCCTACCTTTCTTCCTTTTTCATTTCGTCCTCCTTCTCTTCCTTCTAGTCCATCTCTTCCTTCTTTTCGTCCTCCTTTTCTTCCTTCTCTTCGTCCTCCTTTTCTTCCTTCTTCTTTTAGTCCTCCTTTTCCTCCTTCTTCTTCATCTACACTTTTTATTCTCTTCTCTTCACCCTTGGACCTGTTCTTACTCCATTCCCTCTCCATATATGTAGTTTTCTTAGCTTCTTTTCTCCCTTTCTTCTTCGCCTTCCTGCTCCTGCTTCTCCCTCTATACTCTCCCTCCTCTCTCAATGCTCTCCCTCCTCCTCCTTCTCCTACCCCATCTGTTCTCTTCCTGATCCTCCTCCTCCTACCCTTTCCTTCTCTCTCTCTCTCTCTCTCTCTCTGACAAAAGCCCCCTGATATGAGCTTGTGAGCTGACTTATCTCTTGCAGATAATCAGGAGAGCTGGCTGCCTAATATTGACGGGGCATGGAGGGAAGGTGGGGAGAAAAGGAGGAGGAGGAGGAGAGGCAAAGAAGGAAAAGATGAAAAAGGAAGAGGAGGAGGAGGAGGAAAGTTGAGGACTGAACTTAGGAGGACGAGGGACCAAGAACGAAAAAAAAGGAGGAGGAGGAGGAAGAAGAAGAAGAGGAGGAGGAGAAAAGTTCAAGAAAGGGAGGTTTTGGAGGAATAGGTATCCAGGAAAAAAGGGTAGAAGAAGCAAGGAGAGTTGGGGAGAGAGGAGGAGGAGGAGGAGGAGAAGGAGGAAGGATGGAGGAGGAGAAAGAGGAGGAAAAAGGACCAGAAGAAGCGGAAGGCAGGAGAATGATTAAGAGGAAGAGGACCGGAGGTGGAACGAAATGGAGGAAAGATGAAGATGGAGGAGGTAGAGCAAGAGGGCAGATGAAGAGGGGGAGAGATGAAGGAAGAGCTGATGGAAGAGGGACCAAAATAAAAAGGGAGGAGGAGGAGTAGGAGGAGGAGGAGGAGGAGAGAGGCGGAGGAACATCGGAAGGTGAGGGAAGGAGAAGGAGGATGGATGTAGGAGGAGGAGGAGGAAGAGGAATGAAGGAATGAGAGACGAAGGAAAATCTCTTATATCTGAGATTGCCCTTCTGATTAATCTCCCGAGAAAGACCAATGATCTGTGTTCCGTATCTAGCCACCTTATGTGAAGAGAGGAGGAGGAGGGGAGGAAAAGGAGGAAGATAAGAAGAGGAGAGAAGGAGGAAAAGGAAGAGAGGAGAAGAAGGGGAGGAAGAGGAAGACGAAGGGATGAAGAGGAAAAGGGAGAGAGGAGGAGGAGGAAGGGAGGAAGAGGAGGAGAATCAAGAGGGAAGGACGAGGAGATGGACGATACGAGAAGAAGAAAAAATAATGAGCAGGAAGAAGAGGAAAAGGAGAATATAGGAGAGAAAGAAAAGTAGAAGATAGGAGAAGTAGAAAAGCAGGGATATGAAAGGAGAAGACAGGAAAGGAGGAAAGGGAAACGTCAGGAGAGGAGGAGAAGCAGTGGCTAGAAGCAAGAAGAGGAGGAGAAGGAGGAGAAAATGAATGTTGGGAGAAGAGAATGAATAATATGGAGGAGCATGACGGAGAAGGAAGATAAAAGAAGGAAAACCAGTAGGGGAAAAGGCAGAGGAAGAGAAGAAGGATAGGAAGAGGAAGAATAATAAATCTGAAGAAGAGGAAGAGAAGGAGAGGAAGAAGAAAATTAGAAGGAAGGGAGGAGAGGAGAAAATAATAACGGGTATAAGGAACACGAGGAGATAGAAGAGAGGAGAAGAGCAGAATGGATAAATGATGGGAGGAAGAGGAGAAAGAAAATGAAGATAGGGAAGTAAAATAAGGAAAGACAGGTGGGAGGAGAAGGAAAAGGAGTGCCTGGAAGGAGGAAAAGATGAAGAATAGAAAGAGGGAGGAAGGAAAAGAATAATGAGGAGGAAATAAGAAGAAAAAGTATAAGTAGAAGTGAATGGAATAAGGGAGAGAGAAAACTAGTACTGAGTATACAGAGAGAAAAATTAGGGCTGAGCATACAGAGAGGAGAATTAGGGCTGAGTATAGAGAGAGGAGAATTAGGGCTGAGTATAGAGAGAGGAGAATTAGGGCTGAGTATAGAGAGAGGAGAATTAGGGCTGAGTATAGAGAGAGGAGAATTAGGGCTGAGTATAGAGAGAGGAGAATTAGGGCTGAGTATAGAGAGAGGAGAATTAGGGCTGAGTATAGAGAGAGGAGAATTAGGGCTGAGTATAGAGAGAGGAGAATTAGGGCTGGTATAAAAAGAGGAGAATTAGGGCTGAGTATACAGAGAAGAGAATTAGGGCTAAGTATACAGAAATGAGAATTAGGGCTGAGTATAGAGAGAGGAGAATTAGGGCTGAATATACAGAAAGGAGAAGTAGGGCTGGGTATACAGAGAGGAGAATTAGGGCTGAGTGTAGAGAGAGGAGAATTAGGGCTGGGTATACAGAGAGGAGAATTAGGGTCGAAAAGAAAGGAAAAGTAATAAGAGTAATGTGGAGAAGAGAGAAGGTGAAGAAATGTGAAAAAGTTTAAAAGAGAATCAACCAAATTTTATCTCCTATATAAAGTAAAAACATAGGGAATAAAAAAGCAATATGAAAAAGCCGCGAAAAAAATCAGGCAAAAAATACTGTACATAAAGGAGAAAACAAAGGCTGATGTGATAATTGTGCGAAAAATTTCTAGGACGAGGAGAGAATATTCAAACACGAAAAAAAGAAAAACTCCAATAAAAAGCAGTGGGAAAAGTTTGAAAGAGGAGAGTAAACTAGAATAAAAAAAAAAAATACCATGCGAAATGAGAGAGAGAGAGAGAGAGAGAGAGAGAGAGAGAAGAAAAGCTGTAGTGAAAATCAGACTATCCAATTTTGCAGAAAGAGGAGGGGAAACATGTATACGAAAAACGTGCAGCGAAAAGCGAAAGAAAAACTGCAAGAAAAATCAAGAGAAATGATTTATAGAAAGGAGAGAAGGAAAATATTTGAGTGAACACTAAGTGGATCTATTTTGGAGAAAGAGTTAAGCTACAACGAGAACCCAGAGAGAGAGAGAGAGAGAGAGAGAGTAGGAAAAAGTTAGTGTTCTGCGGCAGCTGTTACAATAAAGATGGTGGTGAAAAGTGCCACCCCAGGCGTTACACAAGTTTCTTTCAGTTACTGCAAGAAAAAGAAAACGGGTCTCTGGTGGGACCTAAATAATGATAACAGGGAGAGACAAAAAGCTCGCCTCCCATTTCACTGCACCTACTTCACACTTATCTGCCACTTTCTTCCCAGACGTAAAATATAAGAGTATTACCTATGGGCAGAGAAGCATATCAAGCCTCCCTCTGCTTAGGAATATTAGGTAGTTGGGAATATGAAGCAGTAGTAGAGGTGAAATATAAGGAGAACTTTTGTCCTAGACTGTACAGCTGCAGAGGTGGCATTGGCTTTACCGGCAGGAGAGAGAGAGAGAGAGAGAGAGAGAGAGAGAGAGTGTACTGGTGTAGGTGTGGCTGAGAGTGAGAGTATAGTTTAGTGTTGGACTGCGAATGCCCAAGATGAGCTTAGTTGTAACCCCTTATTTTCGACATAAGTATACCCGGGAAGAATAGAGTTAGTGGTACAGATTATAGGGCCATGTTCTTGAGGACTTGGGAGGCTCCTTATTACGTCCTTCAGTGTATCTTCTTTATTTATAACTTTTACTGTGTGAGCTGCATTGTTGTGTTGCAGATCACCGTGACCTGTCGATGGCTTGTGTTGCAGAGTTGTCGCATCGTGTACTTCGATTGTTTCATTCTTGGGTTGCAAATAATTGTATCCTGCCGTTGACTTGTGTTGCAGAGCGTTGTTGCATCTTGCCTCTGTATTGTGTTTCATTCTAGTGTTGCAAATCGGTGTGTTCTGCCGTTGATTTGTGTTGCATAGCGTCTAACTGCTGACGTCTGTTGCATCGATAGGTTAGAAAGCAATTTGTTCTACTGTTTACCTGTATTGCAAAGCTTAGTATTGTGGACGTAATGTAACTATGTTATTGTTGCGTTATGTTGCTGCATATTGCAAAGCCTGGAAATGCGGACGTGTGTTAGGTTGCAAATCACCATGTCCTGTTATTGACATGTGTTGCAGGGAGTTGCATAGCTCGCGTGAGATGCATCGACTAATTACAAAGCGATATGTCATGCTGCTTACCTGCATTGCAAAGGCTTGTATTGCTGATGCGTCTTGTGAAAATGAGATACATTGTCTGGTTGCAAATTACCGCGTCCTGCCATTGACTTGTGTTGCAGGGTGTTGCAGAGCTCGTGTGTGTTGCATCGTCTAATTAGAAAGCGATGTATCATGCTCTTACACTGTATTGCAAAGCCTTGTATTGTAGATGTGTCTTGTGGAAGTTCGCTGCATTCCCAGGTTGCAAATCACCGCGTTCTGCCGTTGACTCATGCTGCAGGGCGTTGTGGCAGAGGCAACATGGCACCTGAATGTTAATTACCCCACATCAAACGACCGCCTCCACCAACACGACGCATTAAGATGACCTAATTAAGATGCATCACGTAGACTGGTAATCACGCCCCCCTGCCACACTGTGTATTTCGCCTCAGTGTCTTGTTGTCTATTAGCCTTGAGGTTAATGAACGCCAAAGGGGGTTAATGTGTGTGTGTGTGTGTGTGTGTGTGTGTGTGTGTGTGTAATGAGTAACAGCAATGATAATGATAATGATAATAATAATAATAATAATAATAATAATAATAATAATAATAATAATAATAATAATAATAATAATAATAATAAAATAATGAAAACAAAAAACAAAAACTACCATCACTACCACCACCACCACCAAGAACAACAACAACAACAACAATAATAATAATAATAATAATAATAATTTCTGACGATGGAAGTTTCTTTTGTACTGCAGGAACGGCTCAGTCAAAACAGTCAACACTTTTTCCTACATCATTTAGCCAGCTCCTACTCCCAAACCCACACCCACACCAGCAGACTGAGCCGTTACCACAAGACGCAAGATACTGCCGGACGAATTTCTAGTTAGGCGAAAATTACAGACTACCCTGAATAGATAGAATCCCCCCCCCCCCGCCCGCTTCGAAAATCATCTAAGCTGATTTTAAAAATGTCTGAAATTTGAAGGGATAATATTTCGAAGAAGTGCTGGGGGTGAAGTGGTGAGATGGAGCCTTAATTAGAACACTTGTGGGACGAGTAATGTGATTAGGGATGGACAAAAATAGGGCGAGTGTGGGAGTCCCCTTGGGAGAAAGAGGGTAGGAGGTAAGGGGACTGGGGGAACGAGGGGTGGAGAGGGGGGTAAGAGGTGGTAGGGAAGAGGGGGACTCAGGAGAAAAGGGGGATTGCGGACGGAGCAGGATATGGAACTATACGCAGAAAAAGGAATTGAAGAGGGAGGAGTGAAGAGGGAGGAGAAGTGGGAGATTTAAGAGGGACCAGCATATGGAACTAAAGATAGGGATTGAAGAGGGAACAGAAGGAGGAATTGAAGAGGGGGACTGAAGAGGGAGAAGGAAGAACTGCAAGAGGGGGACCAAAGAGGAAGATTTAAAGAGGGAGCAGAAGAGGAGAATTGAAGAGGAGGACTAAAGTGGGAATTTGAAGATGGAGTAGAAAACATCAAGAATTTTATCCTATTCTTTAAATATGAACAGAATTATGTATGCAGTGTGTGTAATGTATAATAATTATAAAAATGTATACGCACTATGAGGTAATATTATGTGTATCTTTTTCACGAGCATGAGATATTTATTATTATTATTATTATTATTTTTCTACTTTGAGGAGTCCCTTGTAAGGCAAATTTTGTGAAGCGCTCATGAAAGGCGTGTAAAATTAATATGTATAAATATAATGTAAAATAAGTATGATTATGTATATGTATGATGCATGGTGGGTATAAATATATGAAGGTATTATGAGAAGACTTGTTGCTATATTTTTCAGCGACATATTTCTTCACTTTAGGGCCTCTCTTGTAAGGGGAATTGTTGTGAGGCGCTCATAAAAGGTGCTAGGCTTCATCACAGAGCCGACGGGAGTGATGGAATGTGGGGTGGGAGGGAGTGTGTGGGGGAATGGAAGGAAGGGAGAGAGGGAGGAGGAAGGAGAGGAGGGATAAAAATGAGAGGGGGAATGGAATGATAAGGGAGGGCGGGAGAGAGAGAAGTGGAGATGGAAGGAAAATGGAAAGGTAACAGATGAGAGGATGTGTGGGATGATGGAAGGGGGAGAGGAAGGAGGAAGGACAGGAAGGATGAAAGAGAGGATGGGAGGAAAGGAAAGTATGGGAGAGAGGGAGAGAGGAAAGTGGAGAAGGAAGGAGAGAGGAACGGTGACAGAATGGGAGGAAGTGTGGGAGGATGGAAGGGAGGGAGGGAGGAGGAAGGAGGAAGGAGAGGGAGGAGGGAAAGGAAAGATAAAGGAGAGAGAGAGGGAATGGGAGAGAGAAAGAGGGTAGTGAGGAAGGATAACAGAGAGTGAGGGAGAAAAGGAGAGATACGGAAAGGAGAGAGGGAGGGAGAGGGAGAACGAAGGGAGTGAAGAAGAATAAATGAGAGGGAGAGAGTGTGGTAGGGTGGAAGAAAGGGAGAGACGGAGGGGGAGGGAAAATGAAGGGAGAGAAGAACGATGAAAGAGAAGGAGGGAGGAAAGGAGAAACTGGGGGGAGAGAGAGAGAGAGAGAGAGAGAGAGAGAGCAGAGAAGCGAGGTAGGAATGTCTGGTAGGAGGAGAGTGGATTGGAGTGTGAGAGAGTGGGGGAAATGAACAGAGGAAGGAAGAAAATGAAAGAGAGAGAGAGAGAGAGAGAGAGAGAGAGAGTATGGGAGGACGTGGAAGAACATGTAAAAGAGAGTGGGAGGTGGAAACTACTTCCTGCTTACCCTATTTCTTTGCTCAGACACATCTCTACCTTCCCCCCCTACCCCCTCTCTCTCTCTCTCTCTCTCTCTCTAAGAAATTTAATCCACTTCTTACCCTTGCCTCTCGTCTTTCCTTTTCTTCTCGTACAGTTTTTCCTGTTAAAATTTCACCTTTCTGTTTCTTCATCCTCAGTCGCTTCTTTATGCCACTTTAATCACAAGCCTAACAATTTTCTCTGTTTTTTTTTCTTTTTGTCCTTCTTTCTTTCTGTCTGTCTCTCTTGCCTTCTTTCTTCCTGTCTGTCTTTCTTTCTTTCTTTCTGTTTTTCTTTCTTTTTAGCCCTACAGAACACATACGTAGTTTATTTATTATACTAGATTCTGTTAAATATTTGTCAGCTTAGGGAGAACTTTCTAAATGAGAGGTTAGAAAAAAAATCCCTCTAGTAATCTTAAATAGTTCCTTTTAATACGATGAAGTTTATTTATTTCAAGCTTACTACTATCTAAGGACTTTTTTAAGTTTAGGAGAGGCTCATGCAAATAAGAGGATCAGAAACCATGTGCAATAAGCCTTTCATTCTGCTAAGATTCTTGTTCTTGTTCTTCTACCACCACCACCACCACTACCACTACTACTGCTGCTACTACTAGGTTACCACTACTACCACCACTGCTACCACTCCTCCTCCTCCTCCTCCTCCTGCTATTACTACTACTACTGCTACTACTACTACTTCTACTACTACTACTACTACTACTACTACAACCATTTCTACCACCACCACCACCACCGCCACTAATACTGCCACAACTGCTATTACAGCCACTTCTACCGCTATTAACACCACTACTGCAACTACTACTACTCGTACTTCTACCACTACCACTATTAACACTACTACCACTACTACTACTACTAGAGACACTTCCTAATAAAATAAAACCCTAATGGGACTGAAAGGGCTTCTTTCATTATCTTTCCTGGACTGTCTCTCAAATCCTCTTCGATTAATCACTCCCTCTCCCCCATTCTTTAAAATTTCCTTTCTTCAGTCAACCTTCTCTCTCTCTCTCTCTCTCTCCCTCTCTCTCTCTCTCTCTCTCCCTCTCTGCTTCCTGTCTCACTGGCTCACATCCCTCCTTTCTTTTTTCTTCTTTAAGTTTTGACTCTCCCACACTCTTTCTTCCTCCCTTTCCCCTTCAGCCATTTTCATTTTTTCCCCGTATTCTTTTCCTACCCCATCTTCCTTCCATATTTTTCCTTACCTGTCTTCAATATTTCAGCCTCTCTCTCTCTCTCTCTCTCTCTCTCTCTCTCTCTCTCTCTCTCTCTCTCTCTCACTTCCTTCTCCCTGACCTTCCTTGATGCATCACTGACCTAAAAATAACAGATGTTCCCAGAAGCGACCCCCTTCATGCCACCCTCTATCCTCTACGTACCCTTCCCCCCTCTCGGCAACCCCTCATTCCCTCTTCCCTCCCCCTTCCTCACCTACCTTCTCATCTGAGCCCTCCTCTCACCTTTCCCTTCCTGTCCTCTCCCTTCCACCCCATCTTCTGCCATTTTTCCTCTCCTGTTCCTTTCCATTCCATGCCATCACTTCACTTTTTCCAGTTCCTATCCTTCCTCCCCTTCTCATCGTTCATTTCTCTTTTTCCTCTTCATTTCCGCCCCTCTTATCCCTGCACCTCCAACCCCCACCCCACAGCTCTTCCTTCCCATCCCTTGACGTATCTTGCCTCCTTCTTCTCTCAGTCCCCTGTCACCTCTCCCCTGTACTCTGCCTTACCTTCTCCATGTTCTCGTTGCTTAAGTACCCTCTCCCCTCTCTCTCCTCCTTTACCTTGCTGTCCCCATGAGATCGTTAATCTTTTCTCTCTTCTTGCTTCTCATTTCCCCCATTTCTTCTGCTTACTTCCTTCCTTCCATCCATCTTGCTTTTCCTCTCTTCATCTCGACCCCCTCTTCCTTTGCCTCCTGTCTCTTCCTCCCGTCCTTCTTCTCCCCAATCCCCCCTGCCCTATCAAGCCTGCTCCTCTCCTACTCCCCCTTCCTGTCCTCACTCCTATGCTCCCTGCCATCTTTCTGCCATCTATCTTGCTTCCCCCTTCAGCCCTCCTCTTTGGTGTCCCCTCCCCCCTTTCCCCTCACTCGTCCCCCCGTCTCCCCCTCCCTCTTCTCGTCCCCCCGTCTCCCCCTCCCTCTTCTCGTCCCCCTGCCATCTGTGTGCCATCCATCTTGCATCCGTGCCACCTCCTCCCGGCCATCCACTTGGCCTCTACCCCTGTCCCATCTGTTCCCCTGCCTCACATTTTTCACTCCCTACTCCACTTCTCTCTCGCGCCCCACTACCCTCTCCCCTTACTCCTCCTTCCCCTTCCACTCCCTACCTGACTTACTTCTCACTCCACCTTCCCTCACCACCTTCCTTCTTTCCTTTACTTCCCCCTTCCTCCCTACTCCCCTGCCGCAGACGAATGGGTTGCGTCCCCCATCATGCACCAAATATCCTCGTATCATCTCTCCACCCTCGCTTCCCTTCCCCTCCCTACCATTTCCCACTTCTTCCCGCTTCCTCCTCCTACCTCTCCCTCTCTTTTCTCCCCTACCACCATCCTCGGCCCCTTATCAATCCCCCTTCCCCTCCTTCTCTTTCCCCTCCTTCTCCTTCCCCTCCTTCTCCTTCCCCTCCTTCCCCTCCTCCCTCCCTTCCCTCTGCCATCTGTGTCCAGGCATCCATCTTGCATCCTTTGCCACCGAGAGGCGGATTGGGCCCCCCCCCCATCCACCTGCTCTCTCCGTCATCCATCAAATATCCGAGTAGGGCCCCACCTCACTCACCCTCCTCGATATTCTCCCTAATATTACCTGGGGGAGGAGAGGGGGATACTCAGGCTTGTTAAGTGGAGGAGTTGTGTGTGTGTGTGTGTGTGTGTGTGTGTGTGTGTGTGTGTGTGTGTGTGTGTGTGTGTGTGTGTGTGTGTGTGTGTGTGTGTGTGTGTGTGTGTGTGTGTGTGTGTGTGTGTGTGTGTGTGTGTGTGTGTGTGTGTGTGTGTGTGTGTGTGTGTGTGTGTGTGTGTGTGTGTGTGTGTGTGTGTGTGTGTGTGTGCTATAAATAAAAAGCAGAAACATATAACATACACATATTAAAATTGTCTTGATTAACTCTCTCATTCTCAGCCTCATTAAATCGTCAGGCGTTAGCTGGAATATAACACTAGGTCTTCTATGGCTCTCCCACAGCTCTATAAAACCGTCTGAAATGAGCTGAAAGGGGATACTATGGGAGAGTTGTTCCTATCATGAAAAGGGTGGTCTGTATGGACGAATATTGCATGTTGTTGGTCTCGAATGCATCTCCCTGATCTCGTGACGTTAAAAAAACAGAGACGCATGGGTGGACGAGGACAGGTTAAGTATTGTATTGGGGTTTCAGTGTAGATAAGCAGATGTCGACAAGCGATTTACCTTTACACACCTGTCATTAGTAAATCTGTCTCCGAATTACGTAACCCTTTCACGCCGGTGGCGTTTTGTGTTGATTTATTTACTTTGATTTTCCTCTCCTCCTCTCTCTCTCTCTCTCTCTCTCTCTCTCTCTCTCTCTCTCTCTCTCTCTCTCAGCAGGAATTAGAAATAGAACTCTCTAAATTCCCAACTACAAAAACTTTCTCACTGAAACAGAAAAAAAAATACTGTCTAGCCGGAGCCAAAAAAAAAAAAAAAAAAAAAAAAAACGGAAAGATAATTATAGTACTGAAGAAATTACGAATAACATTCACTTTTTCATAACTATTATCATAACAATAATTTCGTAGCAATATTTTCGTAGCAATATTTTCGCAGCAATTTTCTCGTAACAATATTTTCGTAAGAAAATTTTCGTAACATTTTTTTTCGTAACATTATTTTCGCATCAGTATTTTCGTGACAATATTTTCGTAACAAAATTCTCGTAACATTTTTTTTTTTTCGTAATCATATATTTTTTAAAACTTTTCATAGGACGAGTGGCCGTCGACACTCTTTTTTTTAATCCGAAATTTTTACAGGGTATGAGCTGCGTCGAAATTCACAAAAAGAAACTTAAAATAGTCTTAAATTAGTTTTCCTTTTTTTCCTTTTTAATAAGACGAAAGGGAGAAATAGTGGGATTCTGGGCTCCTCTCTCCTCGTCCTTCCTGTAGAGAAAATTCTTAGTTACGACGGAAACTTAGTACATATACTCCTTTCACCCTAACTTGTCCAAAAAATTCGTGTCTTTTATTTCACGTACCACAATGACAGAATAAGGCAATACTCCCGCCCTACGTCCTGTCCATAGAACTTCTTCGTGACTATCATCGTATTCTAGTGTTGATCTATTGTCGAAGCTCAGCACTCAAAATAGAGACATGGAAATCTTAGGTCAAGTTGATGTGAAAAGAGTATAGTTTGTAAATATTGGTTCAGTACTTTTCCAACAAAAATACCAGCGTCTGTGTGTGTGTGTGTGTGTGTGTGTGTGTCTGTCTGTCTGTTTGTTTGTCTGTCTCCTTCTGTCTGTCTGTCTCTGTCTGTCTGTCTGTCTGTCTGTCTGTCTGTCTCTGTCTGTCTGTCTGTCTGTCTGTCTCTGTCTGTCTCTGTCTCTGTCTCTGTCTGTCTGTCTGTCTGTCTGTCTGTCTCTCTCTCTCTCTCTCTCTCTCTCTCTCTCGTCAAGCCTCCAAAGGCTTCTCGATGCATCAGTTATAACTTTCTTCTAACTTTTTCTACCTTCAGTTAATCTTTTTTTTATTACCAAAACTTTCGCTCGTCTGGAGATCGCTCTAACTTCTGCTATGTCCATATTTTATAAATCTCCTTCCTAACACCTTTTCCTAAGCGACTTATTTTACTTATTACACCTTATTGTTCAACTTCATATTCAAGAAATCGTTGTAATATTGCCATACTCTGCATAAGTAACATACCACCCATGTCCAAGAATAAGGAAGAGGTGTTAGGGAACTTCCATACCGGAGCAGAATACAACACACACACGCCAACATATTACATCTAGCTGTAATTTCGGTCAGAGTATTTTTTCGGATGGAGAGAGAGAGAGAGAGAGAGAGAGAGAGAGAGGAAGGAAGGGGAATGAGTGTGGGAGAAGGTGAGACGGTAGGAGAAAGGGTGAATGCGCATAAGAAAGGAAGAGAGGGGGGAAAAGGAAGAGAGGAGAGGACTATGTGAGGGGGAAGGAAGGGTAGGGGAAGGCAAAGGAGGAGGTTGGCAGATGGGGAGTGTGGGGTAAGGGGTTAACATAATAGGAATGTGGCAGAGTGAGCAGCCTGAGAGATGGCGAGGTGCGACTTCTGGTGTGGTGTGGCGGATGAAAGGGTTGGCGGAGATTTACGAGCAGGAGTGAGTGGCCCGGAGTCCACTGTCGCCCACTGGGGAGATGGATGGTTGGCTGGGTAGATGGAGGGTAGGAAGGAAGGAAGGCGGGCCCAGCTAGTAGTCAAAATCCAACTACATTCATATAGTCATTGTTAATAACCCCTATCGATCTGTACAATAGCGGGCCATAAATCCTGTACTCAGCTGGGATTTCTTTCTGTACAGTTCCGATCTACAATCCTCTTCACCCTGTACACTGGGGGTCTGTCCATTCTGCGCTGCTCTGACCCACAATCCCTCTACATACCAGTCCACCAATATCCTGTATGTTTTGTTCAATCGCAATCCATTATCCCATTATCCATCCATCTATCGGTCTGTTTATTTATCTGTGTGTGTGTGTGTGTGTGTGTGTGTGTGTGTGTGTGTGTGTGTGTGTGTGTGTGTGTGTGTGTGTGTGTGTGTGTGTGTGTGTGTGTTCTGCAGCAGACAATGGAGGGTAGGATCTATACCTGCAGACTGTACACGGGTAACTGAGGTGACAGTAAATATCTATAAAAGTCACAGTCTTCTCCTTGAACATGACCCCCAAAAGTCAGTTTACTAAGGGGTGGACAGGGACGAAATTACAGCAGTGACTATCTCTTTTCACAAACGCATAAAGACATACACATAAAGACACAGACATAGACACAAAAAAGACACGTATAAACATTAACACAAAGACACATAAAGAAACACAAAGAGACACACAGACAAAAATAAAGACAAAAACATATACAGACTCATAGACGCATAAAGACAAACACAGAAAAACATAAACATATGAAGACACATTGACATGAATACAAATAGACTAACACAAAGACATAAAAACATAAAGACAAAGCAAGCAATATCTCCACAGTGCTCACTTCTACTGAGCTGTCAACCTTAGCGTGGTAACTCTCCCAGCGGCAACAGACGAGCAATTGACTGTCCACTGTTGCTGTTGCCGTTGATGTTGCTGTTGATGATGGGATACTGCACCACTATACCCGGTATCGAAACATGATTGGTGCTGTTGCAATATTTACGTGAGGGAAATTGCAAAGTATATGCTCTGGTGCACTGGCCACGGTTCATTATATTTTGTGGGCCGCTCTATCTGCCCTGCTGTCATGAATAGTCTTTTTATGCATAGCCATATTTGTGTCTCTATCAATGTTTATATCTAGCTGTCTAAGTTTGTTTCAGTCTTTGCCTGTCTGTCTCCCTCTATCTGTCTGTTTGTCTACGTATCTGTCTGTCTATCCCCCTCTCCCTCTCTCTCTTAATCTATCTATCGAGTAAAAGGAGTACTGTTCGCTACAAGCCTCCATTCCTAATCGAACTTCGCCAGCATGGGTAAGAGTCTAATTCTCGCCACCACTTGCCCACCAGAAAGATCAGGAGTCTTACAGTGGGCCTAGTATCCTTTGATACAGACAGATTCAGATATATATTACAAGGGACAGTCAGCACAACACTACAAACTCCGGTATGATGGAGACAATGTAAACAGCCAGAACGGTGGGGTGGAACCGGAGACAGCACACTACTACGAATTGCAATGTGATGGGGAGAGTATAAACAGCAAAGAGGGTGGGGTGGAGCAAGAGACAGCACAACACTTGAAACTGCGGTGTGGTGGGGACAGTATAAACAGCCAGAAGGGTGGGGTGGAGCAGCTTGGCACCCTCACTTCCACGGCGCGGCGGGACGTGGAGGCGGCTGGCTGTATAAACTTCGCCAGTTTTCCTGTCCAACCCTCTGGTCAGCCCATTACCCTTACATGGTTAGAGCTGTGTGGGCGAGGGGGAGAGAGTGAGAGAGAGTGGAGGGAAAGGGGAAAGGGAGAGTGAGGGGAGAGAGAGAGAGGGAGAGTGGGTAGAGGGAAGGAGTGAGAAGGGGTGGGAATGCTGAGAGGAGGGACAGGATGGGAAAGTGGAGAAAGAAGAGACGAAGGGGGTGTAATGTAAGAGGGAGGAAAAGAGAGCAAAGAGAGGAAGAGAGGGGACGAGAATGCAGAGAAGGGGTGGAGAGAGAGAGTGTGAAGGGAGGGAGAAAGAATGCAGTGGGAAGTAAGAGTAGGAGTTAAGGAAGGGGGAGAGGGGTGAGTGAGGGGATGAGGGGAAGGGAGGGAGAGTGAGTGGGAGGAGGAGAGGGAGGGAGAATGTAGAGAGAAGTGGGGGGGGGGAAGGAGGAAGGGAGAGATGTAAGTGGAAGAGGGGGAGTGGGGAGATCAGGGAGGGAGAGTGAAAAAGAATGCACGAGAGCAAAACGCAATGAAAGTAAAAACACCAAGGCAATGATGAGAATGAAAACAACACGCCCTGCTTAAAATGTAATTGCCTGAGTTCTCTGTGAGTTTCGTAATGCACAATATATCTTTCTAGAAAATGAAGAAAAAAAATAGAGAATGAAATGAAGACATGTTGTTGTCAGGGCAAAAGCTGAACCGAGTCTGCCAGAGCGGGAATTTGTTATTTACTTCTTAACCCTATAAACTGTGATTTTTTTCTGTTATTATTATTATTATTATTATTATTATTATTATTAATTTTATTATTATTATTATTATTATTATTATTATTATTATTATTATTATCATTATTATTATTACTATTATTATTATTATCATTATTATTATTATTATTTCGCTGATTCTTGCGTCCTCCAGGTAATATAATTCAATGAAATTAATGAAAGCTATAACCTAATCCCCCCTGTTTCGTAAAGTCTCTCCTGATCTGAAGTCAATCCTCTGGAAATGACAAGAATAGAACATATTCGCTCCCCTTGGCGTAACAAACAGACAAAGACCAAAAGAGAGACAGAGACAGTCATACAGACACAGACACACACACACACACACACACACACACACACACACACACACACGTGTGTATATATATATATATATATATATATATATATATATATATATATATATATATATATATATATATATATATATATATATATATATATATATATATATATATATATATATATATATATATATATATATATATATATATATATATATATATATATTTGTTCATCTATCTCTATGTACGCATGTATCTATCTGTCTATTTGTGTATATAACTATCTACCTATCTATCTGTCTCACAAATAATGCTTCAGTACGAGTTTCTTGCATAAAAACAAATCATCTTAATTCTGTTTCTCTTTTAAAAAATCGACATCACTTCCGTCTAACCCTTTTGCCACTAATTAACAAGGTAAAGAAAAACTCAAAATTAGGAGGATCATCGCACCTGGAGAAATGCACCAGGAACCGTATCAGTCTTTTTCGAAGTCTTAGAAATTCCTTAATCACGTCCTATAACTTCTTGGCTTCTCTACGGCAATCTTACATAATTAGTGCTATAGTCTGTCTACTTTAACTTGGACTAAAATTACAGTATCTCCATCTTGAGTGTCCACCTGTAACAAGACATTATGATACCATTCAATCAACCAATAATTGCTGTGGAAAGAAAATAGACCAGTATTTTCGTCATATTCTGCGACTGAGTTACGAAAAATCAGTTGCAAAGGGACAGAAACCTCGTCAACTTAAGGTAAACGAACTGTAGCCAGAGCTTCACTTACGATATTCTTTCTTTCGTCTCCACTTTTCCCCAATCGTAATTTTAGTTTCCTCCTCCGATCCACCTTTTCGTAATTTTCATGTCCGTCGATTCCTTTGTGTCTCGTAAGCTTCCTTCCTCATTACCATATTTCTCAGAGTTTTACGTCTTCCACCTCCTTCTTCGGATAGCATAACGACTGGACCCTCTAGCGATGAAGACTCCTTAGTTTATTCTTAATGGTGTTTGAAGATTTGTGTGAAGATTTGGAGTGCACTCAGCTTCTCACAGACTCACACATTATCATTCTTCTCTCTCTCTCTCTCTCTCTCTCTCTCTCTCTCTCATTAGCCATTCAGCTTCTCCGCCTACTCTCTATCATTCATTCCCTCTCAGTCTCATTCACTCTTGTATTATCATTCATATTTATTCACCCCTTCAGCTTGTTTATCTTACTCAGCATCCTTATATAACTCACACTATTTATCTTGTTCAGATTGTTTAAATTACGAGAAAAAAAACCCTGCCGTACAATAAAAGACCTTGGAAAAAGCCCAGTAGATCTGTTGTTGTTCTTTCTTTCCCTTTTCTTTTCTTTTGTTCTCACCCTTGTCCTTTGCTTTCCTTCCTCCCTTCTCATTGACTTCCTCTCCCTTCTCCTTCTCTCTCTCTCCCATTCTTCCTCCCTGCTCTTAAGGATTTTTCTCTCTTCTCTCCTCCTTCTCAAACTTTTCCTACCCATCCTCTACCCTTTCCCTCCCTCTTCCCTCCATTTTTTTAGACCTCCCTTCTCACAGCTTTACCTCTTTCCTTCCCTTGCCTCTTCCTCTTCATTCTTTCTCTTCTCTCACTACTTCCTCTTTCATTATAGATGTTCCTCCTCTTTTTTCCCCACTTCTCTCCTCTTTTCTCCTGCCTTCTTTTTTCCCCTCTTTATTCTTCCTTATAGATTTCCCTTTTCCCTCTTCACTCCCTTCCTTCCTTCCTTCCATCCCATTCCCTACTTCCCTTCCTTCTTTCCATCCCTTTCCTTATCTTCTTTCCTTCTTTCCATCCTTTTCACTCACGTTCTTCCCTCCATCCCTTTCCCTCCGTCCCTTCTTCCTTTTTCTCTCCCTCCCTTCCTTCCCTCCCTTTTCCGCTCGCATCTATGGTCATCTTCAGCCCAGATCAATAACATTATCATACCTTCTATTTTTTCCTTCTTCCTCTCTCCTCGTAAACTTCCCTCTCCTTCTCTTCCAATCCTTCTTTTTATAAAGTCTTCCTTTTCGTCTCTCCACTTCCTTCATTTCCTTCCTTCTGTTCCTTCCCATTTCCTCCTTCCCAACACTCTACTTCCTTCCCTTCCTCCTCTTCCACATTGCTGTCTTATTTCCTTCCCCATTCTCTCCCTCATTTTCATCTTTTCTTTCCTTCTTCTTCTGTCTCTCTCCTCCTCATCTTCTCTTAATATTTTCTTCCTTCCTTTATCTCCTTCTTCCTCCATACAAGCTTCTCTCCTTCCCTCCTTCTTCCCTTCCTCCGTCATGACAACCTAATCCTCGGATCAAAAACATTACTGTATTAACTCCTCCTCTTCTTCTCTCTCCTTTATCTCACCATATAGACTTTCCTCCTTCCTTTCTCTCCTTCCTCCTTCCTTCTTACAGGTTTCTCTCTCTTTTCCCTCTCCTTTCCTCTCTTCAGTCTGGCTTTCCTTTCCTTAATCCACAGCCTCTTCTTACTTTCTCCCTCATCAAAGGCTTTCCTCCCTCCCTCCAAGCAGACTTTTTCCTCCTTCACTTTCCTCTCTCCTCCCTCCTCATGCCTTTTCTTCCTTCCCTCCATCCTCATACCCTTCCTTCCCTCCCTCCTCTCTCCTCTTCTTCTATCCTCATCCTCGGATCAATAACATCAGCGAACAAAACTCGGCGGGAATACTTTCTGGCGTAACTTCCTCGGGAGAAAATGAACAAACTTGGCTGGTCTGAGCGTGGCGACTGAGGATGCTCTTGACGAAGGGAAGAGGAAGAGGAACAGGAGGAGGAGGAGGAAGAGGAGGAGGAGGAAGAAGAAGAAGAAGACGAAGAGGAGAAGAAGAAGACGAAGAAGAAGAAGAAAAAGAAGAAGAAGAAGAAAAAGAAGAAGAAGAAGAAGAAGAAGAAGAAGAAGATGATGATGATGATGATGATGATAAGGAGGAGGAAAAAGAAAAAAAAGAAAAAGAAAGTCTGGAACTGATTCTTCTAATGTCCTTATCTCTTTCACTCAAGGCCAAAGTAAAGTTGGGAAGAAAAAGAATCGAGAAGAAAGAAAATACGATTCACTCTTACCTATATAATTATTTCCAAAGAATTATTTTCTGAGAGTCTGAGGGAGAGATGAATGGGGAGAGATTGAGAAAGATGGAGGAGGGATGGAGAAGAATGGAGAAAAGAAAGCGTCTATCTATCTATCAATAGGAACACGCCTTAATCCCGTAAGAGGTGGTCACAAACGAATCGCCTCCATGTCGCCTTGTCCCTTGCCATTTCGCTGTCCTCCCCCCAACTTGAACACCCCCCTCTCTTGTGAAATGCTTAAAATATGCAATTGAGTTCTTTCCATACCTTCCAGGATTTTTTTTTTTCCGTCTTCCAGGACTCCCTCTACACAAACTGGATGGAATTAGGGATGAAAAGGAGTAACAGGAAGTGAAAAATTGTAAAAAAAAAAAAAAAAAAATGCGATTGAATCTTCCATTTTTTTCCATACAGGTGGAAGGAAAAGTGGAAGAAGATGAGTTCGAAGAAATGGAAAATGATAAAAATAATAACTTCATCTTGTCCATATTCTCCACAACGGATCTCTACAGGTGGAAAAAGAGGTAAAAGAAGAAGTTGAGTAACAGGAAGAGGGAGGGGAAAAGTAACAATTGAATCGTCTCTATAGTTTCCAGGATTTTTTCAATATGAGTATCAGGAAGAGAGAGATGGAAAAAGTAACAATTGAATCTTCTCTACATTTTCCAGGATTTGTTCTATATAGATAAAAAGACGCGAAAAAAGATGAATAAGAGGAAGTGGAAGATAACAAAAATAACCATTGAATTTTGTCCACGTTTCCCAGGTCGGAAGGAGGATGGATGGGTGGATGGGTGGGTGACTGGGTGGGGTTAGAGGGTGGGTGGGTGGGGTAGGAAGGTGGAGATAGGTGGGTGGAAAGTCGGGAAGGTGGAGTCAGGGGGCGCGTGCAATATATTGGATTTTTCCTTTTCCGATCAGATGGTTTATGTCGCCTCTTCTCCCACGGTGTATAGAGCATCCTCAGACTCTCTCTCTCTCTCTCTCCCTTAGATTCGGTGTGGGTGTAATCCGACTGCGTAAAATCCGATGAAATCCGCGTGAAGTTGTTTTGGCAGAGTTGCGAAGAGGATGGAAAGATTGTTCGGTAGAGTGAGAGGTGATGGCAGGGATATAAGAGTGATATTGATGTGTGTATATCTGTATCTATATCTATGTCTGTCTGTCTGTCCATCTTATAATCTACTTACGTACCAAACTACCAATCTGTCTACTTATCTATCTGGTATCTAACGTAAGTTCAAAGGTAGACTGACAAAGACGTGTGTGAGAGAGAGAGAGAGAGAGAGAGAGAGAGAGAGAGAGAGAGAGAGAACGATGGATGAACGCTAGTAATGATGATATTCGGTATGTGTCATCATCATCATCATCATTATTATAACCGTGTTTATCTTACTCCTATTCTCTCTGTTCTTCCCTCTTCCTTCACTTCTTCCTCTCCTTCCTCCTCCTCCTCCTCCTCCTCATCATCATCATCATCATCATCATTATTAATATCCTAACCCTAATGACCTTACTTCGTTTCTCCTTTTCCCTGTAGACTGCATGCTAAAATGACCCTTCTTTCGCAGTCCATTCTCCTTTCGTGGGACAGGGAGGGGATGGGGGATGCTTGTATAACGGAACAGCTTCATCATCTCTCCCTCCCCCCCCCCCTCTGTCTGTCTGTCTGTCTGTCTCTGCTAACCACTTGTTATTTCTCTCACTCCTCTTCCCTTTCATTCCATTTTCTTCTTTATCTCGTCAACCTCAAACATACTTCCCACATCCTCCCTCCCCCCCCCTCTCTCTTTCTCTCTCTCTCTACTATTATGCTTCTCACTCCTCTCCTCCTTCACTCCATTTTCTTCTTTCTCTTCTCAACCTCCTGCCTAATATACTCTCTCTCTCTCTCTCTCTCTCTCTCTCTCTCTCTCGTTACTTATTATTATGCCTCTCACTCATCTCCACTCTATTTTCTTAATCTCCTCAACCTCTTACCTTATATACTCTCCCTCCCTCCCTCTCTCTCTCTCTCTCTCTCTCTCAATAAGCAGGGGCAAACATTTAACCTGGCGTCCGGACTGAGCCTTGTTTGTGCCAGTCCCAATTCTTCAGCATTTTTTTTTTCTATTTTTTGATATCACGATAGGTGGATGCCTCGATTTTTCCCTCTTGATTTTCAGTTTTCATTGTGTTTCATTATTTCTTTGTTTATTCTATGCTGCAACCACTTTTTTTTTTTTTTTGCTGTTTTTTTTTTTTTCTTGGCACAGACAGAAAAGAAGTTTAACTGTTGTTCACTTTGTCTGTGTCGACTTTTATCTCTTTATTTTCATTTAGCATTACATTTTATTATTACATTGTTTTTTCTAAGCTCCAACCACATCCTGTCTAAGTCCTGTCTTGAACTATCTAAATCCCGTCTTGAAATGTCTAAACCTTGACTCGAAATGTCTAAATCCCGTCTTGATGTGTCTAAATCCTTTCTCGAAATATCTAAATCCCGTCTTGATGTGTCTAAATCCTTTCTCGAAATATCTAAATCCTGTCTTGAACTACCTAAATCCTGTCTTGAAATATCTAAATCCTGTTTCGAACTATCTAAATCCTGTCTTGATCTGAATCCTTCTTGAAATATCTAAATCCTGTGTTGAAAAATCTAAATCCTGCCTTAAAACTATCTAAATCCTGTCTCGAATTAGCTAAATCCTGTCTTGAAATCTCTAAATCCTTTCCTGAAACATCCAAATCCTAATTACTGCTATCTAAGTCCTTTTTTGTACTACGTGCACTCAGTATAAAAGTATCCAAACCCGCTAGACTTTATTATCCGGCATTCAGTCCAATATCGTATCAGATTTTTTCTCCTAACTCTCTAATAACTTTTTTCTCTTTCATTTATACTGGGCTGCTGATGGTGGAATATGTAGGGCTGAAAAAAATATATGAAATTCTGTGTGTGTGTTTTTTAGGCAAATTTTAAATATTTTGGGTGGTGGAGCGTCCCTGGTAAAGGTTCTTCTTCATTACATTCATCCGACGAACATAATATTTTTACAACGTTGCTCTGAGTTTGGTTTTTCCTCTCTCTCTCTCTCTCTCTCTCTCTCTAAGTGATTAAGTAGGAAACACACACACACACACACACACACACACACACACACACACACACACACACACACACACACACACACACACACATTCTCTGTCTGTCTGTCTGTCTGTTTCTCTCTCTCTCTCTCTCTCTCTCTCTCTCTCCCTCTCTCTCTGTCTCTCTCTCTCTCTCTCTCTCTCTCTCTCTCTCTCTCTCTCTCTCTCTCTGTAAGTGATTAAACAGGAAACACACACACACACACACACACACACACACATACATTCTCTCTCTCTCTCTCTCTCTCTCTCTCTCTCTCTCTCTCAGGCGCAGTATTGTGTTAAGTTTATTGCCTATGTTTCCCTTTATTTAATCCTTTTGACTAGAGTGAGTATCTCTGGGATGAATGCAGATATTTTGATCCAGATGGAATAAACTGGAAATATCTGTAATGACGGCCAAAACACCGATTAGCATCCGTTTCTGCTGAACTGAGCGAAATTGTCTGACATTAGCTTAGAAAAATGAAAGATAATCCTTTAATCAGAGAGGTCATAAGCTGAGCAAAATAAATTGTTGACAGCGAAAATAAAATACTAAACACAATATCGCACTGAAGGGAATGTTGTGGTTACTTAACTCCGATTTGTCTGGCCGATCACACCCGTCGACCAGAGGTAACCATCGGTTTCTGTGGGGTCGTCTTAGAGATACGTTACGGTACATACACCGCGTAGGGATCCGGCACCTCCTTGTGGTAGACAGCATTTCATCAGGGTCGGATCAGTGCCTTTCCCGGGGGGTGAAATGCAAGTAAATATGAGGAAACTTGGCTCCCGTGTGGGTGCCGCAGGTGCTCTATCCAGGGTACACAGCTCTACCACGTATAGGCTCTTCGCCAGGGCCAGTGAAGGGGATACGAGCGATATGTCTTGCCTCTTAACCACGAGAGACCTCCCCTAAGTTGAAATAATCTGGCGGTATAAAGGAAAGAAAAAAATATACAAAACACAATAGCACGGAAGAGGTTAATGACTTGGTGGCTCAGGCAGGGAAGGGAGGAGCAGAGGTTCAAAAGAGGCTTCTAAGAATGAACTTCATCTCTTTTCTCTCTTTGTTCTTCCCGCCCATTGTTCTCTTCACCCTCACGAGATAGAGGGAAGAGGGAGGGAGAGAAAGGGAAGGGGAAGGAAGGGGAAAGGGAAGAGGGAATTACGGGGCAACGAGAGGAAACTATAAATAGGCAGAGGTGAATAGAGGATCTGGGAGGGAGAGGAAGATTAGGAGAGAGATCAAGAAGAAAAATCCTAAGTGTCTATTTTTATGTTATCTTAGGAGATATTCCGCGCGACAGGCCATAACAGAGGACGATAGAAGGTGTGTGTGTGTGTGTGTGTGTGTGTGTGTGTGTGTGTGTGTGTGTGTGTGTGTGTGTGTGTGGAGCGACCGGTCAGATACAGCCTTTCTCAACCTTTCCTTACAATAGGTCTCTCCTGTGTTTTATAAAATTCTTTGATAGCAACAAAATAATATATACAAAACGTTCTCTGTTTCTTGGAGACAAAATTTTCAGTGCGACGAGTTTTCCTCAATAAATAAAGTCATCTAGCGTTACCTGGAAGCAAAATTCAGTTACCATAAGTTTTGGACTAATCGGAAGTTGGAAGAAAAATATGGTTTTCAAAATGCGATGGAATTCTGTGAACTGAATGAAATTTTAGGATTTTAGGTGGATAGAAATGCAAAGTTACTCGTATTTTGAGGATAAAGGGATACAGAGAGGGCGAATTCTCACTCACTCACTCTCACTACACACACACACACACACACACACACACACACACACACGCCAACATATTACATCTAGCTGTAATTTCAACCAGAGTATTTTTTCCGGATGGAGAGAGAGAGAGAGAGAGAGAGAGAGAGAGAGAGAGAGAGAGAGAGAGAGAGAGAGAGAGAGAGAGTCCCTACTAATTCCCAAAATGCCACATTCCACTTAAAATTCATATGACCATGTGTAGAGCTATACAAACAGATTCATGACTTCATGGCTTCATCCACGCTCTCTGCATGCACTCCGTTTATTTTATTTATTCATTTATTTTTTTTGCGGGTGTACGGGTCAGATTTATTTACTGCCTGAGCTCAAATAATGATGGAAAAGTAATTTATTTTTTTCCGTGGTGATATCCAAATACTAGAATATATGGTGCTGACCACGAGGAATTGCTGTGGAGAGGCTGTGGAGAAGGGACTGTCTGATTCTGACACTGAGGTAAGGGAAATTGACTGCAAAAGGACGAAAATCACAGCCAGATTAAAGTGAATGAACTAGTGTGTGTGTGTGTGTGTGTGTGTGTGTGTGTGTGTGTGTGTGTGTGTGTGTGTGTGTGTGTGTGTGTGTGTGTGTGTGTGTGTGTGTGTGTGTGAGTGCACGTGTACCTCTTGCATGTCCACGTGTCCGGTAACGGACCCACATCCTCTAACAAAAGCTAATAAAAATTGATGGATACTTTCAGCTTATTACCCGCACAAAGCTGCTCTCTAAGGTGACCCCCTTTCAGGATGCTTTTGACCTGTCTATACCTGCGTACTCACCTAGGCTTGTTATTAATATTGTTTTAGATATAGCTGATTTAATTCTTGATTTAATTCTGGCCATGTGGAGAGGATGGAGAGAGAGAGAGACTAAAGAGGAGTGCGTACGTGAGTGAATTGGAGGGGTGGAGAGGGAGGGGAAGGCCGAGGATGAGGTGGAGGGATGGAGTGGAGAGGTATATGGGGAAGGGGGGTGAGCTGGGGGGAGGGCAGTGAAATGGCAGGGGACAGGGCGACAGGGAGGCGATTTGTTTGTGGCCATCCCTTACGGGATTGAGGAGTCTTGCAATAGATAGATATATAGAATTATTGAGGACTCTTTCTGTGTGTGTGTGTGTGTGTGTGTGTGTGTGTGTGTGTGTGTGTGTCTTCTCTCTGTCTGTCTCTGTCACCATGAAGGGTCAAAGTCTATATGTATGGGAGAGTTTTGCGGCCGGACTAATGGCAAAAACTACTGGCTTGCTCATGCTGCCCTTATTATTAGTCGCGTTCTCTTGCTTAGTTTCTTTCTTTTGGTCTTTCTTTCATGTTTAGTTGTGCGAGGCACTTAACTGATATCAACTAAGCTTTGACACAATGTCCAGCCTATGACCTAGTTGGGTCCTTAAAGTTTTGGTTGCCAGGCAACTAGTAGTTGCTTGGCAACAGTCAAAAACCTCTTTTCTCGTACTTTTCACGTTTTGAGCTGTAAAAGCTTTAATAGTGGGCGTAGAAAGCTCTGACTTCTTGGACATGATCTTGAGGTCATTCCCTATGGGAAGTGTGCCATCCATTTTCCTCTCTCTCCTTTAGTCTTCGTGTGGCAACCCTGCAATGATTGGCCTCAGAGTCCCTAGCAACCAGGACTGGTTTTCAGAAATGCTCCCTTAGTCCCCCAGCGGTTCAATGGATTCTAATGAAACTTTACATTCCTATAGACATTAACTAGTACTACAATTTTCTGTCATACAACTATGTGCTACATTGGCCAGGTCAGGGGTCAAAGGTCGTCAAATGTGAAAACGTTGATAATGACTAAAATCACGACTGTTTGCGTGAAATGCTAAGGTTCCGAGATTATTAAGCCAGGGTCATGATGCTTGGGTGGATTGATGTACTGGAGTACCTCCACAGAAAAATGGTAGCGTTGAAACTCACTTCCAGTCGCTGGCAGCATCACCTAGAAGTTGCACCTCAGGTGGGCCATTTCGCGAATTTCAAGTTCCCTAGCTTATAGATGCTTTTAGATATCAATGAGTACTACAAGTGTGCCTTGTATATACATGACCTATATCCTCCAGGTCAGGGGTCAAAGGTCATCAAATGCAGAATATATGACAAGCTCTAGTATAGACCATGCTCGCGCGAAATGGTAGGGATACGAAGGTTACTGACCGAAAGCCATGATTCTTGGGTGGGATTTTGTCCTTCGGTACTGCCATATAGGAGTGACTTCATGCTGAAACACTCACTTCCTGTTTTTGACAAAGCTTGGTCCGCTTAGAGCTGGCCGTCGTTGCCTACCGGCTTGTACTCATTTTATTTTAACTTGGCCTAAAATTACCATCTGTCCATCTTGAATGCTGAGTTGTAACAGTAGATTAATCCTGGAATGTGATGACAGTCACGAGGAAGAGCTACGAGAAGGATGTGGAGCGTCAGCATTGTCTTTCTGCCAAGGAACTGCGCAAAATAAACTACAAAAGGAGGAAAATCCAGGTAAAGTTAAGGTGAAAGAATTATTACACCATGAGAAGTTACGATTTATCTTAACCATATTCTTAAAACATGTCTGGTACTTCATATAAAATGCAAAATCCACTCACACCATAATAAAACCGAGCGAAAAAGCCCTATAATTTATTCCCATGTATAATTTACGGCACAAAATTCCTAAAGATATGTTTCCTTACGATGCCAGGGTGAAACAGGTGGCAGAAAATACTAAGATGGTGATTCAGTGGTTAGGAGATTTGACTCGCAACTGGAAGGACCCGAGATCGACTTTCGGACCACAAACGACTATTGTGAGAGGTTTTTATAGAGGAAGACAGGTACTTAGAAAAATCGTCCTCCATATTGACCTTCGTGAGTCGTAGGAGCTTTTTGAAACATTTAATTTACTGGGCATGAATATCTATCTCTACCGTTCTACCTACCAATCTATCTATTTATCCTTTTATCTGTCAAGCTACCTGTCTACTTATCTATAGTGTGGAAAGATTTGATGGGGATTTTATCGCTGCCATTTCATGCATTGTTATAATTATTTCTAAATCTGTTTTCTCCTCATGTGCATTTTCTCTCTTACAAAAAAAGTCTCTACGGTCTAGCCTCCCCCCCACTCTCTCTCTCTCTCTCTCTCTCTCTCTCTCTCTCTCTCTCTCTCTCTCTCACACACACACACAAATGGTGATAATGGTATGATAATCACATCCATTACGTTGTTCGTTCCTACTCCTCCACCTCATATTTGCTCCTAATCCTTACCCCCTCCCCCCTTCTCTCACTCTCTCTCTCTCTCTCTCTCTCTCTCTCTCTTTCTCTCTCGGTAGTGGCTATTCAGTTCATCACAACATTGCCCTCAGCGCCTCTCTCACCTCCCACCCTCTCCAGTACTCTCCTGCTCCCCCCCAACCTCTACCCCCTCTGTCTCCCTCCTCCCTCCCTCCATCCCTCACTCACTCTCTCTCTCTCTCTCTCTCTCTCTCACCTTGCCTTTCCCTTCCTACTCCTCTTTCTCCTCCTCCTCCTCCTCCTCTCTCTTACATCCCTCCTCCATACTTCCACTGCCCCAAGTTCCGTCACTAAATTGCCTCTAAGACGATATAATAATACTCTGCCCACAAATCTACCCCCCCCCTTCCTTCCCTCCCTTCTCGTGCTTTCTCCCTTCCCCCCTCTCTTGCGCCCCCTTCCCTCCTTTCCTGCGCCTTCTCCCCTCTTCTCCTGCGCTCCCTTCCCCTTCTCCTGAGCCTCTCTTCCCCCTTCTCTTGCGTCCCCTTTCCCTTTTCTCTTCTGCTCCACTTCCCTCTTTTCTTGCGCATCCTTCCCCCTTTTCTACGCTCATTGCCATTATTCTCTTGCTTCCTTTTCTCTCCCATCCCCAGCACCTCCTTCCCCTTTTTGCACAACTTTCCTCCCAGCCCCTGCTCCCCACTTCCCCCCATTCTGCGCCCCCTTCCTCTCCCTTGCCGAAAAACTAACCACTATCTCGGAAGAACCCAAGGAAAAGAGTATGATAAAAGTTATATATGAGTTTTCTTCTTCCCTCCCCATCTTTTGTGTGTGTGTGTGTGTGTGTGTGTGTGTGTGTGTGTGTGTGTGTGTGTGTGTGTGTGTGTGTGTGTCACTCTGTCTCTGTTTCTGCCTCTGTTCCTGTCTGTCTGTCTGTTTCTTACCGTTGGCATTACCAGAATCAACCACACAATCAAACACTATCCAACTTTTCTCAATTTACGTCCATTATTCCCACTACGAAAAGCTCTTTTTGACGAGTACTTTTCCAGCACTGGGGAATGTTGAATGCTATCACTCTCTCTCTCTCTCTCTCTGAAGGGAAGATTCGGTTCTTAAGTGGATTTAGAGTCACGATTAATCACTGCAATAATGTGTTTTATAAATCGGTTTTTATTATTACTATGGATGGAAGAGAAAGATAAAGTGATAGATATTAATAGACAGATAAATGGGTAGACAGACACAGGTAGAGAAAGAGAGAGAGAGAGAGAGAGAGAGAGAGAGAGAGAGACAGGAGGTACTCGTCGAAAGCCTCACAGCGATTATGTTGAGCTTGGTTCATTTAACGTCATAATTACCTTTTCAGAAAGATGGTTCGCCTCTTTGTGGAACGGGAGGTGAGGCGTTAAGATGAAGGCAAGATTGGAGCAGGCGCAACTCACTCTCTCTCTCTCTCTCTCTCTCTCTCTCTCTCTCTCTCTCTCTCTCTCTCTCTCTCTCTCTTTATGTGTGTGTGTGTGTGTGTGTGTGTGTGTGTGTGTGTGTGCCACTGTCTCTCTCTCTCTCTCTCTCTCTCTCTCTCCAGGTTTTCCTCGAGTTTTCATTTTCTTGTTTCTTTTACCCTTCCCTCTCTGTCTTTGTTTCTGTGCCTGCCTGTCCCTTCTCTTCCTTTTTCTTCTCTCACTCTTCTTTGATTGCTTCCTTCTCTCTCTCCCTCATCTTTGATATCCTGTCTTTCCCCTCTTCTTTCTTGGCTCCATTTTTCCTTCAAAATCTGCTTTCTTTATCTTTTCCTTTATTCCTGAAGACGTTCTCAGAGATTTAAGTCACTCTTCTATATGTGAAATTATTATGTTTTAAGCAGCTTCCCCCCAGACTCTCCCACGGGCTAACTATTTCTTTTTCCTTTTTCTCTTTTTTCTTTTCTTTTTTTCACCTTCCCAGGAAACTTAGTCACTCTTCTGTGTGTGAAATAATTATGTTTTAAGCAGCTTCCCTTCAGACTCTCCCACGAACTAACTTTCTTTTTCTTTTCTCTCATTTTCTTTCTTTCTTTTTCACAACTTGAGGATTCGTTTGAAGTCTTGCTTAGGTAAGACTTTTCAAACTGAAGGTGTTAGATAATGCCTAGACTTGTTAATTCCACTGACATCTTTCTAGTTTATTTTTGGTGCCTTCAGAGTACTTTATTTAGAATTTGAGAGACTTTTCGAGCTGATGACGAATATACGAAGATGATGATGATGATGATAACGATGATAATGATGGTGATGATGATGATGTTGATGATGATGGTGTTAATGACGACGCTAATGGCGGCGATGATGATGACAACGATGATGACGATGATGATAACGATAATGATGATAATGATGCTTCTCTGCGTTACTTCTCATGTCGACATTAAAAAACTCATACAAATATTCAGGATTTTTATACGGCCAAAGCCCCCCAGACTCAGTGGCCATTACCTGAGATATACGGGCAATACAACACTATTTCTATGTAAAGCAGGGGAATATAAATACTAATAAAACTCTAAGGCCAGAAATATGAACATAAACCCAGAAATAAGATAGTTGGGCCATCTTATCGGAATCTTAATTTTTTTTTTTTTTTACTTCTGCCAATGTAGTTTGACGGAGGCTATGTATTTACCTGTGTCTTTTTGTTTGTGTATAAGCTACTGTATCTCATAAAGCTGTTATCGGAATGTAATTATTGGTGTTGTTATTATTATTATTATTATTATTATTATTATTACTGCTACTACTATTACTACTACTATTACTACTATTATACTACTACCAGTACCATTACTACTACTACTACTACTACTACTACTAGTGCCCTTCTTATATTATCATCACCGAGACTCTAAGATAACGACCCAACTTTCATTACTTCAATTAGAGGAAGCGAAATCACACACACACACACACACACACACACACACACACACACACTCTTTTCAAGCTAGAGAGCCACTGTTGATGCCGAATTAAGGTCAGGCCAGCTGAATGTATAGCCATGCAGAGGGAGCGAGTGACTGAATGTAAACAAAGACCGTCAAAAGCTGGAACTGGCTAATGACTGGCTGTTGAAGAGGAGTGGGAGAATTGGGAGTGAAGTGAGGATGAGGATGGAGGATTAGAAGGTGAAGAATGAGGAGAATGAGTGGAGTGAAGATGGGGGCGAGGATGGAGGACTAGAAGGCGAAGAATGAGGAGAATGAGTGGAGTGAAGATGGGGACGAGGATGGAGGATTGGGAGATGGTGAAGAATGAGGAGAAAGAATGGAGTGAAGATGGAGACGAGGATGGAGGATCGGGAGAAGGTGAAGAATGAGGACTAGAAGAATGAGGAAAATGAGACATGGAATAATAACTGGGTTTTGGAGAGGAGTAGGAGGGTTGGGAGTGAAGTGAGGATGGGGAGAGGATGAAAATAAAGTATGAAGGCTGGAAGAATGAGGAAAATGAAAAATGGACAAAGGACTGCGTGGAAGAATGAGGAGAATGAGACATGGCAGGCTGGGTGTTTGAGATGAATGGGAAAGTTAGGAGTGGAGTGAGGATGGTAATGCGGATGAGGAATGGGAGGTGAGGAATGAGGAGAATGGGTGAATTGAGGATGGAGGTGAGAGTGGAAGAATGGAAGAAGGCGAAGAATGATGGCTAGAAGAATGAAGAGGGTGAGACTTGGAAGAATGACTTAGTGGCTGGGAGGAAGAGTGAGAGGAGGAATGAAGAGTGCATGAATGAGGGTGGAAGAATGATGAGAATGAGGAATGGAAGATTGACAGAGATGATACAGAATGAGAAGAATGATAAATGTAAGAATGACTGGTGCTTGTGAGAAGAGGTGGGAGAGTTAGGAGTGGGGCTAGGTTGAGAATGAGGAATGGAAGAATGATGTGTTTGGAAGAAGGTGGGGCATACAAAACAGAAATAAAAGTAACTGGTATTTGAGAGAAGGAGTGGGAGTGTAAGACCAAGGAGTGATTTGAAGAGAGAAGGGCTGAGGCTTAGAGGAGGAAGTAGAAAAGTGAGGAAGAGAGAAACGAGGATGAGGGAAACGATAAATGGAAAAATGATAGTGGAGGAATGAGGGAGGAAAAGGGAGTAATGAGGAGTTGAGGAATGGCTCAAGAAGTGAGAAGGAGTTGTGGAATTAAGTGGATGAATGAAAAGTGGAGGACAAAAAGGCGAAAGAAGATCGAGTGCTGGAGTAAGAAGCTCAAGATTTTGGCTAAGTGAAGGAACTATTGCGCGTCTTTAATTTACTAATGACGGCAGACAATACCGAGAAAACGACCCGCCAATACTTTTTTTTTTTTTTTTTCTGAAGGCCAGTGAAATTTAAGAAAGTTTTAACAGTAATTAAATGACCCTAGCAAAGAGCGTTTTGCTCTACTTTATTACACGGTGCCGACGAGGAACGCCTTCTCATGGTGCTACTGATATAACTGCCTGGTCATACAAACGTCCCTCAGTTACATCCCTATCCCCGCAAAGGAGGATGGTGAGCAGCAGAGGGCTAGCTTCATCCTGCACTCCACTGGGTTCACGTTTCAGATGAACCTGTGGCTACAACTACATTATTACACTTACGAGAGCATTCATAAATTATCCCAGTTTTCTTACCAATGTTATTATTTCTTAATATTTGGTAAATTATCACCATTCATTATTCATCTGGTATTCAGTACAATTTATTACTCATATGGGTTTTCTCTACTGATTTAGCGCTGATTTTATGCAAATGAGGTATGCAGAAAATGATACTGTTATATAAAATGTACTGGGCTTATGATGAAATTGCATTAAAAGTGAGTAATGCTAAATAAATAATTATTCTTATTCATAATGCTATTGTTGACAAACAACTGTCATTAAAGTAAGACTGAAAATCTGGCTGAAAGGTTGATGAAAGGCTAAATATTCATTACATATTCTTCTACTACTATTTCGGCGAAAACTGATACAACGCTTAGTTGATGATGGATATTTTAATCATCAACACTGGTTTCATTGTGGGCTTCGTTCATTTATCAGCGCTGACTGGAGTTGTACCAGAAAACTGTTTGTTAGATGGCTGGTTTAATATTAAGTGGACAAACATCATATCAACAATAATGAAGCTAATTATTGTCACATGTATCAGCGTTGATTAGCACCAGAATTGACAGGTCATAGATTCTGGGAACATGGAATAACAGGTTATTATTTGACATGAGCTGCAGTAGTGGCTGTACTATTCACCTTTCTGTATTTCTGAATTTATAATTTAAATATAATAACAAGTTGGAAACCTTGTCATTAATGAACTATTTAACCTAAGTCTCTTATTTTCCTCAGTTGTTTTACTGCTTCACATGGTGGTAGGTGCTGGCGACCATCATCCACTCATTTGATGATCTGCTTCCTTCTTCTTTGACCACCATCATTGTTTTTCCGTGTCTACCCCCTCTATCTATCTCTTTCTCCTATGCTTCTTGTCAGTTCTTATTATTTTGTACTCTTCTTTCCACTACAGGGGCCTAATGGTTTCTTGTAACCCAGGAAGCCATTTACAAGGATGGGTGGTAGCCATATAAATAAATAACGGGAAATTGTGGAGCCTACTTTGGTGCCCCTGTTAATCGGTTGGACAGACGCAAACCAAATCTCTACATCCATGCAGAGACGGTTACTTGACTGCGGTTGATGGGTCTGCTCTACCAGATAGTCCAGGATTACTCAACACTAACAAAAACAATTGTTTCACAGTGTTCCTACCTCCTTCCCCTTTCACTTACAGCAGTGTGCGGCCCAACCTACGCTCAGCAGTTACCGGTCCTTCTGTGCCCTAATTGCCAAGCAGAATATATTGGCAGAACCACCCATGCCTTCACACCAAACTGGGGTGCATGTGTAATAGCCAGACAGAACGCTTGCATACACAGGGAGTTTAGTTAGGGAATTTATTTGTGGAAGTCTATTACTGACGAAGAATTTATAGGACTTTTAGTTCTAACGTGGCATTACTAGAATGACTGCATATTGGCCTATATAAGAGGTCATAAGTCTCACACCTGTGTTATAAATTTATTACACACGGGCTCACAATAGCATGATAGGGTTATTGTCTTGTTCGGGGTGTTTCTCTCTCTCTCTCTCTCTCTCTCTCTCTCTCTCTCTCTCTCTCTCTCTCTCTCTCTCTCTCTCTCTCCCTGTAAAAGTAATTAGATTTTTGGCGTAATTCAATCATTGGTTAAAGGTCATAGGTCAATGTTAAAATTAAGAGTGCGGCGTCAATCAAGAACGCCTGATCATGTTCAAGGGGAAGAATAAGAGTCAGCAAAACCGAGTGTCTCATACACCTGCAGTTGACAGGCATACATCCATCCATCCATCCATCCATACATACATACATAAATATATACAAATATACATACATACATGCATACATAACACGTAGATATACAAAGTGGTCCACATAATTCAGCCACTTCGTGTGTAGCGGGGACGGCACACTCAGCGTTATCAATGTCTACCCTGCATCATTTATTCACTTCCTACTCCCATTGCCTCATCCACACCCACACCAGCAGACTCAGCCGTCCACGGAACACAAGAGATACCGCCAGCTGAGTTTCAAGGGAAGCGCTATTTACTTTCTACTGTGAATATTAAAAAAGAAAAACTAGAAAATAATTGTTAAGTATTTGGCGTCGCTAATAATGGTGACGGAAATTGGAAGTTGCACAGAGAATGTAAGCGAGGCAGTCTTTAAGGATGAGAGGATGGAGTAGGAAAAGGGGAGTGAGAGAGGGAAAGGGAGGGGGAAGTGAGTGTGGAGGATGGGACGGGTAAATGAGTGGGAGGGGGGTCAAAGAAGGGAGGAATAAGTGGGAATGTCAAGAGGGGGCAGTGAGTGGGGAGAGGGAGGGAGAAGGGGTGAGAGGGTCAACGAGGGGGAATGGGTGGGAGAGAGTTGGGGATAAGGAGGGGTAATGTGTAGGAAGACAGAGGTCAGGGAGGGAATAGTGAATGAGAGGGAGGGGTTCAGGAAGGGAGGAGAGAGAGAGAGAGAGAGAGAGAGAGAGAGAGAGAGAGAGAGAGAGAGAGAGAGAGAGAGAACGGAGAATGAGGTGTGTGTGTGTGTGTGTGTGTGTGTGTGTGTGTGTGTGTGTGTGTGTGTGTGTGTGTGTGTGTGTGTGTGTGTGTGTGTGTGTGCGTGGGGGGGCAAAACACCCTCCCAACAGACCCCTCTAAGTTATAATTGTGACACCGACTTCTAATCTAATTGCGAACTTAGGAATTAGCGTTGCAGAGTTGAGGCCGAACGTGTGTGTGTGGTTTCTGTGCGTGCGTGCGTGTGTGTGTGTGTGTGTGTGTGTGTGTGTGTGTGTGTGTGTGTGTGTGTGTGTGTGTGTGTGTGTGTGTGTGTGTGTGTGTGTGTGTGTGTGTGTGTGTGTGTAGCTTTATAATTACGTCTGTGTATTTTAGCATTTATCCTGGAGAGAAGTTATGTGTTATTAAAATTTGCTTTTTTTGCAATAAAATAAAATATATATATATATATATATATATATATATATATATATATATATATATATATGCCATTATTTGTGTGTAGTGGATTTTTTTCTCTCTCTCTCCCTTCCTCCCTCCCTCCCTCCCCTCCCTCCCTCCCCCCCCTCCCCCCTCCCTCCCCCTCTCTCTCTCTCTCTCTCTCTCTCTCTCACACACACACACACACACACACACACACACACACACACACACACACACACATGAAACAAACGTAAACCTCTTCAATCCGCTACTTTTCATAAATTTAAGTTTCTCTCAGACGATTTTCCTCATCACAGCATAAACTTCTTGACCTGGAGGTGTTAAAAATAGTCTTAACTCTCACTACAACACATCTCCTCTAGACTTGATTATATTTTTGGTACCAGAATGAACAGCATAAAATAATTTCCTTGGGGTGAGGGAGTTACACAGTGCCTCAAAACAGATTGCATTTGAATTCCCTGGCCAAGAAATCCTCGCCTTGAAATAATAATAATAATAATAATAATAATAATAACAATAACAATAATAATAATACCAATAATAATAATAACAATAATAATAATAATATTAAAAAAAATAATAATAATAATAATGACTAATTGCAATACTACCACCACCAAAACAAGAACAGCAAAAACAAGAACAAAACGATAACAAGTAAAAGAACAACAACAACAACAAGAACAATGACAACAACGTCAAATAATAATAATAATAATAATAATAATAATAAAACCTAACATCCAATCCATTCATACCTGGATGGGGAAGGCTAGGGGGCACAGAGAGAAGGAGGACACGAAGACAGGCTACCCAGTCCAGATCACTGACACCCTAGGAGACGAGCCCACGCCCTTAGCAGTGTTTTACGTGACAGAAAAAAAAAATCATTAGCCAGTTCTTGGATTCGAATCGTGGCGTGTTAGCTTTCCTTCCCACTGCCAAGTCGATTTTCTGAGGTAGAGAGCCTATGAAAAATTCTCTGCTATTGTCATTCGATTTTCTCTTCAGCTCTGGAGAGAAGAAAGTAGGATAAATGAAAGATTTGTTTAACCTGGGAAAATTCTCTCTCTTCGGCTGTATAAATCCGTCTCGTAATAGTGAGAATAAATCAAACGTGTCCTCATACGGAAGGGGTTATAACGTGAAATACAGTTCCCGTGAAAAGGGCCACCGACCCCACCCCTCCCCTTCCAACGACGCCCTCCCCTCCTCCTCCCACCAACTCCCCCCTCCCACACTGAGTCCAGAATATATAATTATGCTTCTGTTTGTCACGGCGGACCCGAAATGAATGTGTGTTTGTGTGAGGTGAAGGTCAGATGAAGACATTCACAAAGGATCCTAGCAGTCTCAGGCTCCTATGACTCACTCTCAGCTGAATTAAATCGTCTGGTGATATTCATAATAATAATAATAATAATAATAATAATATGAGGGGCCATGAAATGCTTATCCAATTTTTCCACGACTCCTTATCTTTTGGATTTAACCTGAACTGATTTTTTTTCAGAGGATAACTAGAGGAAGGAAAAACAAATATAAAAAAAAAAAAAATCCACACACCAGATTACAGGTGTCTTCTCCTCAAAAATCTGAATATTTTACCAGGCACAAAATTCAATAACCTCTCATTTATTTACTTACTCTGCACCATTATATAGTTGATGTTGTTGTCCCAGGTTCAATTAGACATGAACCCAGTGGACTAAAGACCCTTTTCTGCAGTCCACCGTCCTTCTTTCGAGGATAGACAGGGAGTTGAGGGACCTTTGCATAATCGGGCAGTCATATTTGTGTCAACACGTGATGGTGCCCCTCTCCGATACATTCATTCATCATTCATTCATTGCCAGACGCCATGTATCCCAAACGGGGTGGACAAGGGCTTAGAGTTAATTGTTTTTACAGGGAGGAGCACTAATCCTCCACCAACCCCACTTGACACGTAGGGATGCCAACAGCATCTGGTGTTCCCAGGCGGTCACCCATCCAAGTACTAACCAGACCCAAATAAACGGGATATTCACAGCATTAAGCACACTTTTCATATCATCCATCTAATCATCCGTCTATTCATCCAATCCATTTTTGTTCCATCAGGGGTGTAGGGGACCAAGACTGGGTTATTTCGTCTAGGTTTTTAGGCACAGGTGATCAGTTACTCTTCACTGAGTGGCGTCATATGAACAATATTTTTGTTTTAAGTTTTACCTTTTTTATCTTAACCTGACCCAGATTTTCATCCTTGTGCAGCTTATTTCCCCTAGCTCAGTGGTAGAATAAGACAATACACACCTCTACATCCTTCTCGCAGCATTGCATCGTGACTAGCATCGTATTCTAGTATTAATCCATCCTTGCAATTCAGCATTCAAGGTGGAGAAATAGTAATTTTACGCCAAGTTAAAGTAAAAAGAGTATAGTCCTTGAACTAAAACTCGCATGGGCCACAACCTTTCGGAGCGCCTTAACCCACTGAGTCACCAGGCGTGCGTTATTGCGCTATACGAGTACAGTTACCATCCAGCGCGGTAAATCGCATCGTGGGTTCCAGGAAACTACATCAGATGAGTGGATGGTAGTCTCTTCTATCTTATTATTATACCCTAGGTGGTTTATTTTTTTAGAGTTAAAGATGAAAGTATATTAATTCATAGCTCATCACAAGGACTTCAATCCTCTTAAATATTAAAATAAGTTAGTTTCGCTGGATCTCATTTACATTTAACACCGTGTCGAGGAAGCGGGGAAGTAGGATTGACCTCCACCGTACACGGCACCGAAAAATGAGAAATGCAACTCCTGTTTAAATGTTGCGACGACACCCACACGCAGCACGAAATATAATTATGATTCTCTTTGTCAGGGCGGGCGGATGTGTGTGTGTGTGTGTGTGTGTGTGTGTGTGTGTGTGTGTGTGTGGTCAGGTCAGGTTTCGCTGTATTATGAATAGGTGTTTTCTAGCGGCAGGTAAAGTTAGAGAAAAAAAAAAAAGTTAACAAACATGTAGTCCTCTTGGAACCTAGTGTTTCTGTTATTATTATTATTATTATTATTATTATTATTATTAATATTATTATTAAAACTTCCCACATCGCTCTGGGAAGTTTTCTTGTTTCTGTATTATTATCATTCTGGGAAAAATCTACATCGCTGCCATTCGCATACCATATGAGCTATTGCCTTCATTCTGTGTCATTTTATAGTACTGGTTGGTCGCTTCATCTGACCAAATATCATCCTGACCCGGCTACCGAAACCCGAATAGGATCCGGAAAGTGAGTGAACTTAAAGCTCAAGAACCACTCAAGTTAGAAAGCTGAAATAATTATGGCATATACCTGGGACATGGCCAGAATGCAGTGCTTAACATAGTCCAGATCGGATCGTTATTCTGAGATCACCTGTGGTCCAAAATTTTGGACTATTCCGGAAGACAGGGAAGTCATATAATTTTACACGAAAGAATAAAACTGGAGTCACCAAACTTGGTGGACTTGTAGAGTTTGATGACCTAAGGTGACATGTAGAAGATCAGTGACGTTGACCTCACGGTCCCTTTATAGCTCGGCTTTTACAGTAGGCAATGGCCGTGGGAATTTTTATCAAAACTGTTCTTGAACATTTATAAGTCGTTCTAGTTACGAGTATTATTATTATTAATATTATTATTATTATTATTATTGTCATTATTATATTATTATTATTATTATTATTGTTTTTATCATAGTCGCTATTGTTCTTGTTGTTGCTGTTGCTGTTATTGTCTTTCTGTTTTTGTTTGTGTTGCTGATGTTTTCGTTGTTATTATTCTTGTAGTTATTGAAATAATAATAATAACCAAAATGCAGATTTATTATTCATATTTCAGAGTAGCTCGGCATTTTAGGAAGACAAAACTCATTTATTTTATAGATGGAATTGAGGGGAAACTGATTTGCTATTTACATTCCACAGTGGCTTTGGTGTGCAAGTGCCATGAGAAAGAATAACTTATAGGTGAGAGGGGAAAATAGACTTATATTTTCCCCAGTCCGAGTCCTATAACCCACAGAAAGGAAGAAGGAAATGTTGAAAATTTATTGTCTAAGTTCCAGAGTTGCTTTCCATCCCAACAGCCAGTAGAAACAGAACAACTTATAAGAAGCAAACACAACAGATTTTTATTCTTTTCGTAGCCCACAGAAGAGGAAGATGGAAAGAAGGAATATTCTTTTCTGGATCCACAGAAGCGGAAGGCGGAAGTGGGGAGAAACTGACTAAATTTTCATATTCCTGAGTGGAGATACCTTGCCAGAAACAAGATAAACAGCATAACTTACAGGAGGTAGACACAACAAATAGACTTTTATTTTTTTTTCGCAATCCGATTTATTTTACTCACAGAAGAGGAACTTGGAACCAAGGAAAAGCGAATTCATTTTCCATATTCAATATTACTTTCAGCAGATCATGCAAAGATATAAAGAATGACTTCCCAAATACATACATACATACATATATATATATATATATATATATATATATATATATATATATATATACATACATATATATATATATATATATATATATATATATATATATATATATATATATATATATATATATATATATATATATATATATATATATATATATATATTCTCTTCATATCCAAGGACAAACTATTATATTTCTCGTTTGCCTCTTCCTGAACACAGCAATTAGTTTCTCCCCGCTGACGCAAGTGCCGAGAAAGACAACGCGGAAATATTGTCCTTCGCCCACCACACTGTTATTTCTCAGGCTGGTGGTGGGAGAGGGAAGGGGGAGGGGGTGGAAGAGAAAGGGGGAAGAAGTGGAGGAAGGGGAGGAAGGAGGGAGAGGCTGGTAGTGTGAGGGACGGGGGGAGGCGAAGGAAGGAGAGGCTAGTGGAGTGGGGGAGACGGGGCAGCGAAGGAAAGAGAGGTCGATCGGGTGCAGGGGAGGAAGACAGAGAAGGAGGGGGTCGGTGGTATGCGGGGTGTGAGGCAGGGAAGGTAGTGAGAGGGAGGAGAGGTCCTGTGGGGGAGGGAGGGGGAGTGCAGAACAAGGCAGTGTTGGCAGAAAGACAGTTGTCACAAGATGGGGTATTTTTCTGACCACATCCAAGTGCTTATCCAATTACCAGTCTATTTGTGGGGGATAGGCTTGGACCAGCGATAAATCCCTAACTTCTTGCAACCACCAGACGATTTTCTACTGCTAAGATACCAGTCTTTCTAATAGTCTGGCAGGAAACAGTGAGAAAAACCATTATATAAACTGTCATGAAAAAACACTTGCGAAAAGATAGAGTGTAAGATAAAAGTTGCATTAGGAAGAGTGAATAGCGATGTAGTCTGTGAGAAAGAAAAAGGCATATGAAGAAGGATGCTTAACGCTACTGTGCTGCTGTTGTATTCTCTTTGACTCTGATGATAATGATGATGATAATAATAATAATAATAATAATAATAATAATAACTTGTATTGTCCTTCCGTCAATGAGTGAATAGGTTGAACTGGTAATTAGAAGCAAGGTATTTATGTTAGCTCTTTCCATTCAGCTTAGCCTTCAATCTATCATCCATCTTTTCATCACCCAACCATTTCATCCTTTCCCATAAAGTGATTATCTCTTGTCTACCTCACCCATTCTTATTTCCTTACACACCTGACGACTCTATTTGTCTTCTGTTCTTTCATTTCTCCTATAATCTAAATTCTTTCCCACAAACTAATTCACCTTTCCCATCAACTTATATTTTTCCAATCTACATTTCTCTTAGTGCCACTTATATTCCTCTCTCTCTCTCTCTCTCTCTCTCTCTCTCTCTCTCTCTCAAAGCTCAAAACTTTTCAATAATCCCACCAGCACTCCTCCTACTCCCCCACCCCACGTTCCTCTATTATTTTTCCAGATCCTGCATTTCCCAGGGTACACTCAATTTTCCCTCCCTGTATAAATCTCGAGGCATATACACTCAATCTCTCTCCCTATGTAAAAATCAAGGAATATTCACTCATTCTCCCTCCCTTTAAATCTCAAAGAATATACATTCAATATCTTCCTCCTTATATAAATCTCGAAATACTTACACTCACTCTCCCTATATAAATCTCGAGGTATATGCACTTAGCCTCTCCCTATGTAAATCTCGTGTTATATACACTCTGTCTCCTTCCCTATATAAAAAGCTAGGTGTATATATGTAAAGAGAGAGAGAGAGAGAGAGAGAGAGAGAGAGAGAGAGAGAGAGAGAGATTTTCTGGAAACTGTATTGCTCTTCACCACCATCACCTCTCGCAACCTTTTCCTCTAGGCGAACCCAGCTGAATGGATTTCTTGATCTAAAAAAAAATGTATGTGAAATTTTCCCTTGCTGTACTTTTCATTTCTCTGTCTGTCTGTCTTTCTGCCTCTGTCTCTGTCTCTGTCTGTCCGTCTGTGTGTGTGTGTGTGTGTGTGTGTGTGTGTGTGTGTATGTGTGTGTGTCCCTCTCTCTCTCTCTCTCTCTCTCTCTCGCCTTAGTTAATATCTGGTTCTATGTGTAGTTCTTCGACTGCTTTTGCCAACAGATGTTGACATTTTTTTTCCCCTTTTTACCTCTTCGCTATCCATTTTCCCTTAATGATAAGAGCAAATGACCGAACGTTCGTCATTCCGATATCGCATTTTTCAACTCTAATTTCTCTAGTTACACAATTTTTTTCAAGGCAATATTTCCCTTAAGCATATGGTATCGTTTCGTTGACTGATGAGGCTAGATCTTGTGCTGGAAGGGAGATTTTATTTTTTTACAATACTGCTAAAGCAATTGCCCAGTCCCACACCTGAATGTTATCTCAAATTAATGGAGACAGGTGTACACATAGGAGACTTTAATATTGGTAATCTTAGTCTCAAAATGGTAATGTCAACCTGAACAATTTAATCCAGAGAATTAATCGGTAATCTAACTTAGGAAATATCACAGGAACTTAGGAAATATCACAGAGAATAATTTAGTCAAGTTTTTACCTGTATCTCTGTCCTACTTGTACCTGTGTCCTACCTGTGTCCTACCTGGCCAGCTAGACATCGACAGCAATGGAGAAGGAAGGGGAAGGGAAGGTGAGCATATTCGTGGAGGGGAACATGGAAGAGGGAGGCATGACAAGAAGGGCTGTGATGAAGATTATTCTACCTACTTACCTGTCTATCTACCTATCTATCAGCTTATCAACTTTATACATCTATCAATCTGTTTGTCTGTCTATCTATTTGTTTATCTGTTTATCTGTTTACCTCTATATCAATTTATCTATCCATCTAACAAACTCACTGTGTCTGTCTGTCTATATGTTTCTCTGTTTATATATTTGCCTGTGTTTCTCTATCTAATCTATCTATTTATTTATCTATCTCAGTCTCTCTATCACCTACCTATTTATCTCTCAATCTATCAATCCACTACTCATCTATCCGTCTGTCTATTTACTAACCTATCTATTCATTTATATGTCTATTTATCTATCTCTCTACAAGGAAGTCGATAGATTAGTAGAACAGCTGAGTATTAGAGTAAAATCGATTGGCACTTGTAAAATAAAAAGTAATCATTTTCTTGCATATATCCCAAATTTTTCTGTTGCCCAGTTGTTAGGACTCTCACTCTCTCTCTCTCTCTCTCTCTCTCTCTCTCTCTCTCTCTCTCTCTCAAATTTCTCATCGGTAATGTTTTGTCACGTAATCCATCTTCCCAGTAATCGTGAACAGTCAGCTCTCCCCCCTCTCTCTCCCCCCCTCTCTCTCTCTCTCTCTCTCTCTCTCTCTCTCTCACACACACACTCACTCACACACACACACACACACACACACACACACAGGCACAGACACACACACAGACACACACACACACACACACACACACACACACACACACACATACCGCTCGCTGGTGCAGTGGTAACGTTCCCGCTTGCCAACTGGTGGACGGGAGTTCGCGCCTCGCTCAGGTTGCGAAAAGTTTCACTGACGAAGTGGGTGGTTACTGTCCCCCTTGAGCAAGGGGACGGGTGTGTGCGTGTGTGAAGGTCACAGCCTTGCCCTTAGATCGGACTATATGAGCTCTCAGCTCCCTTCCGGGAGGGTAAAAGCTGACCATCACGACCATCAAGTGATCCTGACCGACCCGGTGAATTACACAGGCACAGACACACAGACAGACAGACACACACACACACACACACACACACACACACACACACACAGCACCAAAACAAAGAACACAGGACATCCACACCACTGAGTCGGAAAAATCCTTCACTTCCCCTAATGTTTGCTCTCAAGACGCCAACAAACTTCCGCACTGTTTTTCTTCCTAAGTGTCCTTTCTCAAACAGCTCTTCTCACCCCCTTCTTACGTGACGTCTGATGTGTCTGGAGAGGTATTTATGAAGATTCTTAGTCCCAGATGCCTTAAATATGTCCTAATAATAATAAGGGACAAGGAATCGTATCTTTACATTGGTACTTGGATTTGCTTATCACTCTTAGTTGGATTAAATATTTGGTGTTAAAGTGTACAGATTACCAGAGTTGCTTCTACCATGTGAGCGCTAATTGTGGCAGTAATAGCAATCTCAGGCCCATATTCTCGTTCCCTAGCACCTCTATCTCAGCGATTTATTTTTTGGACGGCTGGTTAAGGTCATATTGTACCATACTTATGCAGAATATGGAGATAACAGGATGATTTAAGGAACACAAAAGAAAAGGGTGCTTTACTATAAGGTGTTATTCACTGATAATAATAACAGTAATAATAATAATAATAATAATAATAATAATAATAACAATGATAACAACAACAATAATAATAATAATAATAATAATAATAATAATAGTAGTAGTAATAATAATAATAATAATAATAATAATAATAATAATATCAACAATACTACTACTACTACTACTACTACTACTATCAATACTACTACTACTACTACTACTACTACTACTACTACTACTACTACTACTACTATCAACGGTAACAGCAAGCCTTAGAACAATGCCTATCCACTGCATGAGGCACACTAAGACAATCAGAGTTGAGCTAAGGCCCCAGTCTTTATCCTAGAACATGACACGCAACAGTCGAACTTACATCCAGATCCCTAATTGTGTCCTGGTTGAGTGGGGACAAGGGGAATTAACTTTGCTTTACAGTCTGAGGGTCAGGGAAATCAGTCTCGAGTTCTCCCAGTTTCGCGTTGCAGATGCTAACCAATACACCACCGCAGGGAGAAAGAGGGGAAGGGAGGAAGATGATGGGTGGAGGGAGGCAAAAGCTGGAGATGGTGGGAGGATGGGGGAGGGAGAGAAGGAACAGAGGGGGCGATAGAGAGTTGGAGGGGCAGGGGTGGGGAAATTGGGGGTTGAGAGGGCTGGGGTGGCGAAACTGGGGGATGGAGGGGCAGGGGTGGGAGATGGGCGGCTGAAGAGGGCGGGGGGAAGATGAGGGCTTAAGGGGGGGGGTGTAGGCCAGTGGAGGAGGGAGGTTGGGGGAGAGAGGACAGTAGGATGCGGAGAAGGGGGCGATAGGGGGTTGGAGGGGCAGGGATGGGAGAGATGTGAAGTTGGAGGGGGTGGAGGGAAGATGAGGGCTTATGGGTGGAGGGAGAAGGCCAGTGGAGGAGGGAGGTGGGGGGAGAAAGAGGATAGCAGGAGGCGGGGGAGGCGGCGATGAGGTGGTGCAGTACCAGATATTAAGTTGCCGGCAAGTTATGAACTAATTTCCGGCTTCTTCTCAAGTTTACTCTAAGCCAGATAACTAAGGACAGAGCAAGGGAGGCTGGGAGGATTGGTGGGTGGGGTATGGCGTTTGCTTGTGCTGGTGCTTCTGTAATCCGTTCACCTTAAGTTGGCTCACAGAAACCAGTCAACAATAACCAATCCATAGAAATTAACTCACAGAAACCAAATTAGAGAAACCAACATATATCAACCGAGAAGAAAAATCATAAAAAAGGCCAGTCCACAGAAATCGACATGATAAAATGCAATTGACAGAAACAACTCACAAACAAAAACTAAAAGCAGCAGACTTGGAAAACAAACCACAGGGAAAGGGAGAAGGAAAGGGAAAGAAGGAAGTGGGAGAAGGAAGACGGGAGGAGAAAGAAAGGGAAAGAAGGAAGTGGGAGAAGGATGATGGGAGGAGAAAGGGAAAGAAGGAAGTGGGAGAAGGAAGATGGGAGGAGACGGAAAGGGAGGAGAAAGAAAGGGGAAAAAGGAAGGTAGAAGAGAGGAAAAGGAGAAGGAAAGAGAATGGGAGAAAAAGGGGAAGGGGAGAGAGCAAGTGAGAAGAAAGGGAAGGAGATAGAGGGAAATGGAAAGGGAGAAGCAAAAGGAAGGAAAAGAGAAAGAATGGGAAAAAGAAATGAAAAAAAAAAAGACAGAAGGAACGGGAAAGGGAAAAGAATACGGATAAAGTGTGAAGGAAAGGGAGACTGGAGGGAGGGAATGGAAAACGAAAGGGGGAGAAGGAAAAGGAACCTGAAACGAAGAGGAGAAAAAGAAAGGAGAATGGAAGAAAAAGAGAAAGTTAGAAGGAAACAGAAAGGGAAAAGCAAGAAGAGGAGGAGGAGGAAGAAGAGGAGAGGGAGAAGAAAGAGGATAACAAGGAAGTCAGTGAGTGAGGTTCAGGTCTCTTTATTAACGTGGGCTGTCTTTGAGTGAGGTAGGGGAGGAGGGAGGGCAGCGAGATCTTACTAAGGTGCCATATCCTGGGGCAAAATACGGAGGAAGGAGGGAAGGGGAGAAGGGGGAGGAGAGGGAGAAGGAGTAAAAGGAAAGGAGGAAGGAAGGGGAGAAGGGAAAGGGAAGGAGGAACGAGAGGGAGGAGGAAAAAGGAAAGAGGATTTAGGAGAAATGAAGAAAGAGGGGAAAGGGAAAGAAGGAGGGAGAGAGGAAAGAGAGAGAAATAAGATTGGGATGGGTAAGCGAGGGCGGGATGGGGGAGAAGGGAAAGGGGGAGGAAAGGAGAAAGGGAGAAGTCAGAGGAAAGGGGAAAGAGGGAGGGAACGGAAGACTGAAATGAATAGTGAAAAGGAAAGGGAAAGGAAAGAGAGCGAGGGGTAGAAGGAATGGACGAATCAGGGAGGGATGGAGGGAGAGGGAAAGGAAGGAGAGCGAGTGGTAGATGGAATGGACGAATCAGGGAGGGAGGGAGAGGGAAAGGGAGGATAAAGCAGGAGTAGACGGGAAGGAGAGGGGAGAGAGTATTGTTATGCCAGGGTGTCTTAAGGTGAGGCAGGGTGAGATGAGGGGAAATGAGATCCTCGGGCGGAATACAGACGAAGAAAGGGGAAGGGAAGGTAGTCTTAAGCTGGTGTTCTCACTTACTTTGGAGGATTTTAACACCTCTTCCTTGGTATTTTATTTCTGTATCTGGCTTGTTGATATGGTATTGTAGAGGCGACGAAAGTGAGGTCTCTACGCATCAGCTGAGATTTGGGTCAGTATTCTCGTCGGCTAAGAAGGTACCCTAGCACCTCTTCCTTAGCGATTTATTTTCCAAACTTCCCATTAACATCCTCTTTTTCTGCTTCTTATGTCTTTTTAATATCCACATAGTTTGCGTAACCCACAAGTATATAGTAAAGGAGCAGAATCAGAAATAACTCGGTAAAGATGTGTCAGTAAGTTCCTTCACCACATCAGAATACTTCTACTGATGTGCAATATTATGTAACTGCATCCGAAAGGAGGCCAAAATTACAACTTTGGTGGTTCAGACACAGTCTGCACCTGAGCTCTGGATGTAGTAGTAGTAGTAGTGGTAGCAGTAGTAGCAGTAGCAGTAGTAGTAGTAGTGGGAGTAGTAGTAATAGAAATAGTAGTTGCAGTTCCAGGTTCATCTGAACGCAGACTCGGTACACTGCAGGCTGAAGTTTCCTCCTGCAGTTCACCATCTTCCTTTTGGGGGATAGGAAAGATGATGGATGTTTACGTGACACGGCAACCAATGAGCTCACTTAATGTTGATGCCACCACTTGAAGTTCCTCTCTAGCACCAAAGGAATGGCAAAGACAAGGAAGTAAGGGGTAGGAGGGGAGGGAGGTGTCTAAATGTTCCCGAATATCATGGAGTGAGGAAAGGAAAGGGGAAGAGAGAAGAGGGCTTAGTACCTTGCTGTATTACTGGGCAGAACACAGCAGAGAGAGAGAGAGAGAGAGAGAGAGAGAGAGAATGGGAAGGAAAGAAATGATAGGAAAAGAGAGAGGGAAAGGGAAGTTAACAGAAGGGGAAGGAAGATAATTGAAAAGGGGGAGAAAGGAGAAAGGGAGGAGAGAAGTAAAGGGGAATTCCTCATAATAGGTTTAGAGATGAAGGTTAACAAAGGGGTTAAAGAGACCAGGACAGGAGTAGGGGGGAAGGGGAAGGGGAGGGAAAGGGAAAGAGAGGGAGAGGGAAAAAGAAAGGAAGGGAAAGAGAGTACGGGAAAGAGAGGAAGAGGAAAAGGAAAAGGGAAGGGAAGAGGAAGGGAGGGAAGGTGTCAATAAAGCCAAGTAATAAGGGAGAGAAGACAAGGGGAAAGAAAGGGAGAGAAAGTGAAAGAGAAAAGGAGAGATGAATGAGAGATGGATGGCGAAGAATGAGAGAAGTGGAAGGGGAAAGAGAGATAAAGTGGGGGAAAAAGCAAGAGAAAGGGATAGGTGGGAGAAACGGAGAGAGGGAAGAGAAAGGGAAGGCAATGGAGAGAGAGGGAAGCAGGAGAAAAGGGAAAGGGGCGAAGGAAAGAGTGTGGGAGGTAAGAAAGGGAAAGGCAGGAAAGCTCCCTTATTAATCTATAGAACTTAAGGGAGAGAAAGGGAAAGGGAGGGAACGAGAAAGCCCAACAATATGTTTACACACGAAGGTAAAGCAAGTAGTTTAGAGAGGCTATAGGAGTAGGGTTGGAGTGGGGTTGGAGTAGGGTTGGAGTGGAGGAGAGAGGGGGGGTATTGTGGTCCTCATTTGAATATCTGAATACAAACCGGTCTATGAATATCCCAGGTGTATTGTATGTGGGTAAGTCAAGTGTGGAAACGGCAGCAGTTGTGAGAGGGCCCCCTACACACCACCATACCTTCCCCTATGCCAGGTAACAAACACACGCTCTTCATTAACTCGTAATAACATAAATCCAGCATAAACACAAAATAAACTCTTAGCCGAATATATCTATCATATACACAGGCTTCACAGACGTGGAATATAAATCCAATATAAACACAAGAAACTCGTAAGCATATATATTTAGCATACACACAATCTTCACAGACTTACAGTTATACTAATCCACCATAAACACAGCTTTTATACTTGCATATATCGAAGGGCATGAAGCAGGTGGATTTCTTTTGCTCGAAATAATATAAATCCAGCATACAGACGAATTTCTTTGAGTTGCAGTGGGATAAACCTGGCTTCATAGATTTTTAATAATGCAAATCTGAAATGGACAAGGATTTTATGACCTCGCAATAAAAAAAATCATGTCTGTCTATTTATTTATCAAATCCATCCATCCATCTATCTATCTACCTATCCACCTACCTACCTACCTACCTGTCTATCTATCTATCTATCTACCTACCTATCTACCTACCTATCTATCTATCCATCCATCAATCTATTTGTCTATCCATCCATTAATCCATCTATCAATGTCTATCTACTTATTGATCAACCTATCTACCTATCTATCTATCTACATGCTTCATATAAATCCAAGAAACAAACAGGCATCCTAACCAGGTAAGTCAATATATATCCATCATACACACAGGCGTCATAAATTCTCACAACCTTCATACACTCTCACAGGCTTCATAAATTTAAACATGTATATCTCCAGAAACATACATGCTTCATAAATTTTCGCTAATACACCTCTAAACAATCAAACAGGCTTCATACACTGTAATTAGTATATGCCCAGGCCTCATAAATTTGCAGTAATATATTTGAAGGCTTCATACATTCTCACTAATGTATATTCAGGCTTAATGCATTCATAGAGAAATACTTTTATCTTCAGTGAACACACAGACCTCATAAGCTTGCACGCATACGTCTTCAGAGAGAGAGGGGGGGGGTGATTTATATCACTTTATGAATTCTTTTTGCGCTAATGGCGGAAACAAAATCGATACCAAAAAGAATATCAATAACAATAAAGAATATTTCAGGGTGTAATATGCAGAATGATTCGCAAGAGAAGAGGTGCAACGAAGCTTCCTGTGCCAAGAGGATACGATTCAAGGCCAATATCCTCAATGCTTTCTGTCTCCTGGATCTAATACTCATATCGGAAATTGAGGGCTGCATTATAATGAGTGTGTGTGTGTGTGTGTGTGTGTGTGTGTGTGTGTGTGTTGCGTTTAGGACAGCCTCTCCTTTTTGGAACGTTCACAAAAGGAGTTCAACACCATATCCTTAGTTTGCAGCCAAAGAACGTATTAATCTCACAGTACTGACACCCTCTATACTGGACTTGATTCCTCCTCTGCGAAACCTCCCCGAGACAACTTAGAGCATCGAGTTGGAGTTGATGACCCTCCAACTAAATCAATAGCAGATAGAGCCACAGAGCATAGTCCTGTTATTTGGTTATTTGCAGTGATCAGTCGGGGTCTCTGTATAGAAACCAACTGAATTACCACTCATCGATATATTGAAATCTATCGGCCCTGAATTACAGTCCATCGATATACTGAAGTCTATCTGGTTATTGGGAACCTCTCCAGCAAATAAAGGGACTGTTGCTGTTTAGTCTGTGGTTTAGGCTGTCTCTCTGTCCGTGGTAAGTCAATATGGGCTGCAATTTGACAGATTCCTATGAACCCTTCTCTTAGCATCATAGAGGTATTGTTGACTGGCTAGTATCGGATTCATGACTGGAATTTAAGTACTACTTCTAGTGTCAAGGCCAGATCGCCACTTTGGCGCACACACACACACACACACACACACACAAAGTTCATTTTATTTATCTGTTCGTCAGTCTGCTATCTGTCTGCCCCCCCCCCTCTCTCTCACACAAAGACTTAGATGGGGGGCTGACCCATGCCTTCTCCCCCCCCCCCAGATCCCACACTCTGCCTAAGAATTACCATATTAAGACTCTCAGCCTCCCCTTCCCTCACCACTGGCTTTCATCTGAGGTTGAAAGAGGAAAGGGGCCATTATAACTCCTTTATTCCTCTCAGCTTTGCAGGCTTTTCAGTACCTCTTCCGCTTTAATATTACACCTCTTGAACCTCTTCCTCTTTACTATTGCACCTACTGAATATTATGCCTATGAAGGAGAGGTGGTGAAGGAGAGGTGAAGGAAAGAAGATGAAGCAGAGAACATGAAACAGAGAATGGTGAAGCAGAAGAGGTGAGAGGTGAAGCAGAGGAGGTGAAGGAAAGATAAGGGAAGGGAGGTGAAGGAGAGGAGGTGAAATATTAGGTGAACTTTTGCCCCCCCCCCCAGTGTACAGGAGGGAAAGTGTGGGATGGAAACAGAACTTGCCACTCTTTCCACAACACTTTGCGGGAGTAGTTTGGGGTACACGGAGTCCAAATTCCGCTGTCAGAAACACTTAACACACACTATCCTTCAAAGGGGTGGATTCTTTGCGGATTTTAAGATCCCGTAATGCCTTTCTCATAGCGATTTAGTCTAGTATCTTAATGTCCTCTTGTATGTTACTGACGAGGAGTTTCATTATCGATGTCAAAGTTATTAAGTTTTCAGTCTACCATCCTCCTTTCATTGGCTAGGGAGAGGATTGAGGACGTTTGTACAATTGGGCAACTCCACCGTTTGGCCATATTGGTGTCACCAAGAGAAGGCGTTCCTCTGCAGCATCTTGAAGGATAAAAGATATATGCAGTGGAGGATGGTGAAGGATGAATGAAACAGGAAAGGAGAAATATAGAATGTCTAGCGAGGAGTTACTGGTTTAAGACTAAAATGGGAGATATGGAAGAAAGAAACGGAAAAGAGAAATCGAAGAGTAAAATGAGAGGGAAATAATAGAATGGACAAATGGAAAGGAATATGGGAGATAAAATGGAAGGGAAAACGGAAGAGGAAAATGGAAGGGAAAAATGGAAGGATTACTGGGAAATGATGGGCAGAGAAAAATAAATGGAAACATGGAAATAAAGTGCAGAGAGAGAGAGAGAGAGGACAAAAAATATAGAATGATTAAGAAAATAAAAGAAATCTAGACAAAAGCTGCAGTGGAAAATGATGAAAATAATGAAATAAAGATACTGAAAAAAATAATTGCGAATGATAGAAACTTCAAGAAGAGAATTATAGAGAAAAACGCAAAACAGGAAACGAAATACGGAAAGAAGAATGATACGCATAAAGAAAATGGAAAGTAAATAGGCACTGGAAAATGATGGAAGGGGCACTGAGAGAGAAAGGTCAGGGAGTAGGAAGGAAATTTTGGGAGATTGGAGTGGGGTTGGGAAGGGCAAGAAATCAGGGAATGGGAATGCGAAAATAGAATGAGAGATGATAAAGTAACTGGAGAGAGAGAGAGAGAGAGAGAGAGAGAGAGAGAGAGAGAGAGAAAGAACTAAATCTGAACAAGAAGGTAAAGAAAAATGATGGAGGCGAAAGAAAAAAAGAAAAAAATGAACAAACACAAAATAAGAGTAGGAAAAAATGAACGAGAAATAATAATGGGCAAATATACAATAAAATAAAGAGAAAAATGAAAGAAACGAGGAAAACTATGAAAGACGTGAAAAAAAAAAAAAAGGCAGAGATAAAAAATGAAGGTTGCAGAGGAAAACCAAAAGTAGAACAGAGGGTAAAAATATTCGAGACAAGAAAGAGGGAAAACAGAAACTGAAGAAAGCAAGACAGACCCAATGAAAATAAAATGAAGGAAAAATAACCCATAACTAAGATTGGGAAAAAGATGCCAAAATAAAACTAACGAATAACTAGACAGAAAAAGAGTAAAGTTACGAACTATTTTCATGAATCAGGTGACGTGTTTTATTTCTTTTCTTGGTATAATGGGCGATTTTCTTCAACCGAGGATAGAAATTTTGGATCGTGGGGAAATGGAGTGGGGGTATACACTGTATATATGTGTCTACCCTTTTTGTAAACGGGGCCACTGAGCTGCCTGGTTGTCGGTGTGACCACGTGAAGGCGTCCCTATTCAACACCAGTGACTGGCTTAACAGAAGTAAAGATATATTAAAGCCGAGAAACAGTAGTAAAGTCGAGAACAATAATAAAGAGATCAGAAATAGTCAAGAGAACAATAGTTAAGAGATATGAATTAAACTCAAGAGAACAAGATTAAAGAGATCAGAAGTAAAGTCGAGAGAACAGTAGTAAGGAAATCACAAAGTCAGTAGAACAAGAGTAAAGAGATCAGAATTAAAGTCAGGAGTACAACCGTAAAGAGATCAGAAGTGAAGTCAAGAGAACAATAGTAAAGAGATCAGAAATAAAGAGAACAGGAAAACATACACGGACTCACTAGAGATAAATGGGACAGTGGAGGAGGAGGGGCAGGGACGCGTTTGCCTGGGAGATGGTATTGCGAGTAGTGGTAGCCGTGCATCTTACTTGAGTGCCCTCCAATTTACGTGCCATTCTTCAGCCAGCATCGGAGCTATTGACCCCTGCATACTGAATAAACTACAAGGGACGGACACTAGGATGGATAGACACTAAGCTGGGTGGGTGTAAAACTAGACCGTACGGGGTTATGCTAGAAAATTTATGTTAACTTTCCATTCTGCTGGTCTTTTAATCAGTATCGAAGGTATTGCCCCCTACATGCTGAGTAAACTAACAGTATGGGATCAGCTCAGGGGTAGAGTATGTAAAACCACATATACATCTAAAAACCTTTGCCTTCCCGTTTCCTTGCTATTTTTCAGCCTACATCGAAGCCACTGACTCCCACATTCTATATGCGGGGCTTCAGGGTGTGTGTGAGAGAGAGCGAGAGTAAATATTTGAAAACAAGTGAAACCGAAGACGGAAGGACGAAAAAGATAATACAACACACACACACAAACTCTCATTTTCTGTCTATCTATACCACTGTCAGCCTCCACTAGAGTCCCTTTCTCGAAGGATTAGGACGCTTGCTATACTCTTTTCACCTTCACTTGGCCCAGATTTTCGTTCTTTTGTACCTCATTTTATGTGGCCGAGTGCCGGAAGACAATCATACGGCTCCACATCATTTTCAGAGCACTTCTTCGTGACTAGCATTACAATATAAAGTCAGTGTATTGCTACAACTCTGCATTCAGTGATGTGCCAATTGTACGCCGTTAAAATGGATAGACAGTATAACCTTACGATTTATTTTGATTTTGGTTAAACAACTATACTCATTCAAAATAAATCGCAAAGCAAATACACTTCTTCAGTGTGACTTTTATAAGAGTTTACTGATGATATAGCCGTAATAAAAAATAACACTACCGACACCACCCTCTTCAGTATAACTTTTATATGACTTTACTGATGACATAGCCGTAATAACTAATAACATCTTCAACATAGCTTTTATATGACTTTACTGATGACATAGCTGTAGTAAATAATAACATTAAGCTTATCGTCTACATTCTCATACAGAATGGTAAGAAAAATACTCTCTCTCTCTTACTTTGGTGGAAAATGGAGAAAAAGATAAAGAAGAGGAAAGATAGGAGGGAATAGGCAAAAACAATGCTTTAGCTGTAGTAAATAATAACATTAATCTTATCGTCTACATCCTGATATAGATTGGTTAGAAAAATACTCTCTCCCTCTGTCTCTCTCTCTCTCTCTCTCCTTTACATTGGTGGAAACTGGAGAAAATAGAAAGAGGAGGGAAGATAGGAGGGAAGAGGAAGAAACATTGCGTGAAAAATCGTACGTTTTCGTCTACAAATTTCTGGTTAGGTGATGTCAAGAAAGAGAGGGAGAGAAATGGAGGGAAACAGGAGGAAAGGGAAAGGAGGGAAGATGAAGGGAATCTAGATTCGAATGTTTACGTCGACAGATTTCTGAGTCGGTGATGTCAAGGGAAATTTAATGAGGCAAAACTTTCAGAGAGACGTCCCCTTGCTCTCTTTTTCTTCCTCTTTTCTCTTTTTCTTCCCCTCTTTTCTTCTTTCCTCCTTCCTTCTACCCCCTCTTCTTTCTCTTTTTCCTCTTCTTTCTTTTTCCTTCTACCCTTCTTATTTTTCAATATCTTTTCTCCTCTTTACCCTCTTGTTTCTCATCTTCCTACTTGCTCTTGCTTCTTCCTTTTCTACTTCCTTCAATTCTCCTCGTCTGCCTTCTTCATTCTTCTTCACCCTCACTGTTCTTCCTCCTCCCCTTCATTTTTCTATTATCTTCCTCTTCCTCCTCCTCCTCCTTTTTTTATTTCTGCTTTTCGTCCCTCGTCCATTTGGCAAAGAACTTAAGAGGGTCTTCAATTGCTCTTCTCTATATTCTTTCTTCCTCGTATCGCCCACAAAGTACAGTAAAGCAGCTTGAACAATTTTTATCCGATTTATCCCAAACTCTGTGGATGGGTTGAGGGTAATCCGATTTCGAGAACGGTCTAAGGTCAAAATCACAGGACAAGGTCAACTCAAGCCCTTTTGGTCTAATTTTGAGAAAGCTTGGTGGAAATGTAAAGGATCATGCAAGGAAACAGAAATTCGATTTTGAGAAGAACAACTGGTACAAGGTCCAGGTCATTTGCTTGAAGCGGGTATTGCATTCTTTGAGATGATCTTGTTCTTCGTCTCATCTTCCCCCTATCACCACTCTCCTTTCTTCTCTGACTACTCTCTTCTTCTGTCTCCTCCTGCTCCTTCCTTCCGTCTCCTCCTCTTACTCTCCCCTTCCTTCTCCTCCTCCTACTCTCCTCTTTCGATTCCTCCGCTTAATTTCCTCTTCCTTCTTCTCCCATTCTCTTCTTGCGTCTCCTCCTACTCCGTTCTTCCGTTTCCTCCTCCTACTCTCCTCCGTCTCCTCCTTCTCCTAATCCACCTTATCCCTTTAACATTTCCCAATTTTTCTCCTCCTCCCCGTTATATCTTCTCCATCGAAGCTCATGTGGAACGGAAGAGCTGAGAAACGTCGTCTGAATTTCTAGTTTGCTTTTGAAACCCTTTATTTTTTAATCATAAATCACTCACCCCGATCATATATATTTCTCATATACAAACCACGATCAGAATATTTAATTCAACTTCAAGATTTATGTGTATCCCCAATGCCTTGCAAAATCCCCTAAGTTGACTAAAAAAAAAAAAAAAGTTTGAAGATGGTCGGAACAGAAATTAAAAGAAGGATGTTATCGGACTGAAGGAGTTTGGGCAGACCTGTGGCAGTAGAGGCAAGGAAAAATAATACTCCACGAGGCTCACTTATTATCTTCACCATCAATATCATCATCGTCATTA
>NC_136981.1:5027413-5117413 GCF_032717465.1 Coenobita brevimanus
AGGTTAATTAGTATGAACGAGGCCTTTGTCTTCTAATAGGGTAATCTGTACTAATGAGGAACGCAATCATACCCGCGATAAGGTGGGGTGGGTGGATGGTGGGAGAGTCGTAACCTAAATGGGGGGAAATTAAGTGGGTCGTGAGTAACTGTGAGTGACTAGGCGAATATAAGTGGATGGGTGAGTATGAGAGTGATTTACGTGTCTTATAAATAAAGATTAGTGGGTGAATTAAAAGGTGAATGGCTAGTGAATGCTGGTGAATATAAAGGTAAATAAAGTGGTTCATGAATAAGGGTGAGTCAGTGAGCAAATCTAGAACAGGGGTGAGAGACATTAAAACAGCGAGAGTTTTGCCTTTTCTCCGATAACTCGAGAATCACGTTCATGATGTAAATTCGTGGTCAATCTCAGTAAGTAGGATTAAACCCAGTGCGAAATTTATTTGTCTGTCTATATCTATCCATCTGTCTGTCTGCCTGTCTCTCAAGCAATCTATCTATCTATTTATTGATCTATACTGAACAAGAAAGAGTATCATAAAGAATTCCGCCACTTCTGTCCCTCATGAATATCTTAATGTAAATTCAAATACATTTACTAGCATAAAAGCCTGCGTCTTACAGTTTAACTCTGAACATATGCCTACAAAAAAACTAAAGAAGGTATTGTTACCAGAATTATCACAGAAGTTTAATTATTCTTCTAAAGTTTATGTAAAACATGTCAAACTCTAGGTCATTCGGTCTCCTTCTGAAATTTACTGAGCATCGCTGACCTACGCAGTATCGCTTCTAAAAATATATTGGTGTTCCTTGAATCGAAAAAAAAAAAAAAATGCAAAAGAACAGATTGCTTACACTGACTCTAAAGCTTGTTAGATTTTTTCTTTTTATCGGAAATTTACTTGGGTATTCTTTCAAGCCAATTCTGGAATCATTGACATACCAACTATAGCCTCAAAACTAATAAATCTGAAACATGAAAACATCCATCGTACGTTGGAAAATGCTCTGCTTGGCAAGAGGGGAGAACAAGGAGCGGCGGAGGTCTGTGTCCAACTAGAGCAACTCTCAGAATGAAGTTCGGCGGGACCACAGAGGTTGGTTATATGAGCATGCACAGAAAAAAAAAAAAAAACGCGTAAAAACAAGTGGTACAGGGGTCACTGTGGCCCTGTACTACCTATCTAGGGTAGTAACTAGACTCGGCCTCTAGTTCATACCAGTCTGACGGTACATGAAGAAATAACAGAATGATGACTTAATATGAACCTTACCTCATTCTAAGTCTTGTTCCTCATCATCTTCGTAAAGGAATCATCACTCACTTATGCCTCCTCAAGTTCGCCTTCATCAGGGGGATCTGAAAAAAAGTAAGGTTGAGATTAAAACTCCTTATTTCCGGTTGACTGTCTTCTTACTTTTTTCTTCCTGCAACTGGACGATTTTATGTATCACTTACTGTAAAGGCATCTCACATGTATTTTAAAGCTATAACTATCCTCTCCAGTAGCAATAGTACTAATAGTGGTAGTAGTAGTAGTAGTAGTAGTAGTAGTAGTAGTAGCAGGAGTAGTAGTAGTAGATGAATTCAACCGTCAGGAAATGGACAGAATATAATAAAAAAAATCTCAGGCCTCAGTGGGTTATAAGTATCTTTGGGCGACTGAAAGATGGGTGTGTTTCATCCAGTGCCCACTGAAAGTATTCCCGTAGGACCAACATGTAGGGTGGTCCACACAACACTTCCTCTTCTCGTGTGTTGTGGGGACGGCATTAGAAGGTAATGCTAGTCACGAAGCGGTGCTATGGAAAGGGTGTAGGGCCGTAGCAGTCTTATTCAGCTGTTGAGCAACGTGAAATAAGCTTAAAAAAAAAAGAGAAAATCTGGGCCAAGTTAAGGTATAAGGAGTATAGCCTACTAAAGTAATATATATATATATATATATATATATATATATATATATATATATATATATATATATATATATATATATATATATATATATATATATATATATATATATATATATATATATATATAACTTCTCTTTACCCGAAATTCAGGAAAGGATCTTATTCATTCACTAAGCAACGTGAAATAAGCTGGAAAAAGGGGCGAAAATCTGGGCAAAGTTAAGGTAAGAGGAGTAAAACCTGTTAAAGTAAAATATATATATATATATATATATATATATATATATATATATATATATATATATATATATATATATATATATATATATATATATATATATATATAACTTCTCTTTGCCCGAATTTCATGAAAAGGAAGACACAATAATCCGAGAAAACAGAGAAATAGAATAATCTTGAGAACAGCATTTCCAGCCGTACCCCAAACCCGCCATAACCCGGGCGAAACCAATGAAATACAAGAAAATAAAGGGACTCTGTGTTTTTATAATGGCATAGTATTTCTCGACACAGGAAGCAAGGAGGAGGAAGAAGAGGAGAAAGAGGATGAGAATGAGGTGGTGGTGGTGGAGTAGAAGGAAGAGGGAGAGGCGGAGGAAGGATATTCTTATGCCTAATTCTCTCTCTCTCTCTCTCTCTCTCTCTCTCTCTCTCTCTCTCTCTCTCTCTCTCTCTCTCTCTCTCTCTCTCTCTCTCTCTCTCTCTCTCTCTCTCTCTCTCTCTCTCTCATCTACAGTAATATCTCTGTTTATCTATCTATTGCCAGACATCATAATCCCATAATGGGTGGCCATTTGACTCTGAATTATTTGTTTTACGGGGAGGGGCACTAACCCTCCACCAACCCACTTGTTGACACGTAGGGAACACGTATGGTTTGGTTATATGGTTACCACCCAGCGTTATAAATGGTTTCTTGGCTTACAGGAAATCATTTGGCCTGTCACTCAATGTATAGGCACCTGTAATGGAAAGAAAAGCAATAAGTGACAGGAAAGATGGGAGAAATAGAAAGAGAGGAGGGCAGGCACAGAAAAAGGATGATAAAGGCTAAGGAAGAAGTAGGCAGCACTACATCCTAGTAAGTTATGTGGTTTCCATTTATTTTCAGATTGTCCACACACACACACACACACACACACACACACACACACACACACACACACACACACACACACACACACACACAATGCTTCACTAATCCTTTTATTTACACAGCCATTTCCCCTGCCACTATACACTCGTCTCAGAGATTTTAAGAACTCGCGCTCTACGCCCCTCAAGCATCTCTAAAAAAACAAATCATCCATATCAGAAAAACAGTACTACATATGTTTTGGTCTATCCACCTGTGCCAATCCCCTTTATCTCACCCACAAAGCTGTTTTAAAGGGCTTACGCCGGGCACCCACCATCCATTTAAAGCCTGTTACCGAGTTAGATGAGTGTGTGTGTGTGTGTGTGTGTGTGTGTGTGTGTGTGTGTGTGTGTGTGTGTGGAGAGAGAGAGAGAGAGAGAGAGAGAGAGAGAGGGTGCTGCTCTGAATGAAATATTGTACATATCTCTCTCCTGGATGGGAACTACACCGGCTCACCGTAATTGCCTATTAGCATTTATTTCCAACCCAGCAACAAGTTTTTCCCATATATATAAATTCTGATTCTACAATTTCTCTTTTACCTCTTACTGATCGTGGATTTTTCAGAACTTTATGATATCACTGTAATATTAGGCTGAAAATTACCCCAACATTTCTTCATTATTCTTACAAGATATATGTGTATGTTAACTACGAGTGTTTCCGTAAAAAAATGGCACAAGCGATTTAGTCAATTATTACCATCCCTCTGTCCGCTCTAGAGTATTAATGAATGGTATAAACTGGTGGGATTTATAAACATATTGTAGAGGTGAAAAAGAACGTGTCCCACCAGGCGATGACAAGAGCTAGACAGGAACCAGAGGGCGGGCGCGACAACTTTTGCTTTTACCACCGACACCTTTTTGCTGAATGTGTCTGCAGCGTTTGCAAGTCGCGTCCATTTTTTGACAGCGAAACACGAGAAGTTGGACAAGGATACCGGGCGTTGTCTCTGGTCGATTCACTTCCCCTGAACACCTCGCTTTGACTCCCTCTCCTCCCAGTATGACATATTAGCTGGCTTTGCAATACACAAGACCGAGGTTAGCTAAAACAAGTGGGAAAATATACTAACACACACTCTATCCTCAAACCCTTACCTGTCCGGAGGTAATATAGCACCCTCTAGCCCAACGGATCTGAACTCCACGACAAGGTATCAGTCAAAATCAGCTATTCTTGAGACGCTCCGAGGAATGTCAGAGTTCCAATGCAGTAGTTTCGTTGTCTGCTCTGCCACATCTCAGTGAACGTCACATTTTACTGTCACTATCTCAGGACATCAGCATTTGACCAGCTAGCCCCCTTCATGAACAAACGTATCTCTTTATATTCCCACGTGTTTCTAAAGACTACAATTACTCCACAATATGATGGGTTATTCAGGTACAATTTTTGCAGTAAGAGAGAGAATTAGAGCAGTACATGATCAGAAAATTGCAACTTAATCAATGACGCCTTTGCACGATTAAACTAGTTGAACAAAATTATTCCAGATGCACTTCTCACCACCCACTACGAAACCATCCTTACCTGCACTCGAGGGTGAAACATTGGGAGAGGAAGGATCAGTTCTCCAGAACGAAAGTGCTTCTTGGTCCCGCATGTCAGCTGCCTTTTACATCTAATAAAACATGCATGGATATGGAAAAGCTGCCCATGAAAGTCAAGCGTGTGCAAACCGACCGCTAAAATCCATCCATCCATCCATCGACAAATACATAACACATAAATACATACATACAGTTAGACAGACAGACAGAAAGACAGATAGATAGACACAGATAAATAGACAGACAGACGCTCTAGAATAATGTCATTGTTTTGTTGTTCTTGCTACCCCAACTTTTTCTTTTTCTTTTTAAAGCCGAGGACAGACTTTTCGACGGGGAGGAGTGCTTTATGGTCTTTATTAACCCCTTCAAGGCAAGAGATCTCTCCTGAGCTTGTCTGCAGCAGTAATGAATCATTAGATATTGTTGATGTAGTGAAGGAATTGGTAGAGAAACGGGTAATTTAGTGACTCGTTGGTTCTGGAAAATAGCGCGCGCGCGCGCGCACACACACACACACACACACACACACACACACACACACACACACACACACACACACACACACACACACACACACACACACACACACACACACACACACACACACACATTCCCGATCACTTCTCGTCCACTATTCTTTCTTTCCCGTTTTCATGTTTCCCTCCCCCTTTCTCTCTCTCTCTCTCTCTCTCTCTCTCTCTCTCTCTCTCTCTCTCACCCAGCGTAGTAAAACCCGTGAGGGCGATAAAGCAGTAAATTACAGCCCGTCTCTTCCAAAAGTTTGCGACTGGGTGGGGACGAGGGGTTGGGGAAGGGAGGGGCGAGGTGAGGGGGAAGAATGGTGGAGGCAGAGAGAGTGAGGGAGAGATTTGTGAGGGAGGAAGGGGAATGGAGGGTTGGACTGGTGCGGTAGTGGTGGAGGAAGTTGGAGGGTCTCAAAGGAAAAGGGGAAAGTGGCAAAGTGAAAGAGATAAGGGTTGTGGAAGTAGAGGAAGTAGAGAGGGGTAGGAATGAGGGGTGGAGTGAGGGTGAAAGAGGTGAAGGAGTGAATGATATGCTGTGGGACAGGGGGTGGAATGTGTGGGGAGGAGAAAGGGCTAGTGGGGGGTGAGAAAAAATAGGGTAGTGGAGGACAAGGGAGACTTATATCCTTCGACACAGTAACATCTCTTTATAGTTAATTTTTTCTGCTTCCTGATGATTTTATTTAGCAATGCAGAGCTTCCTGGTTTAGCGAAGGGGTTAGTGAAGGCTGTATCTACGCTCTAAACTATTTCACATCTATCCTGTATAAAGAAACCGTCTGATTGTAAAGAGTCTAAGATGAAAATGAAGAGGAACTGGTCAAACCCTTATTTAGGACAGGCGAGGCATTTATATAGAACGATCTCTCTGACAAACGGGGGAAGCGACTAAAAACTAACTCCATTTTACACCTTCGTTAAGATGATATGAGGGTTTTAATCTTGCTATCCATTAGTTATTTATTTAGGTTAAGTTTAACCTCCCTGGTGGGATTTAACTCTTTGACTGAGGTGAGTTTTTATTTAGGTGAATAAAATCGTCCATCGAAAGCTGAACTGTCATATATATATATATATATATATATATATATATATATATATATATATATATATATATATATATATATATATATATATATATATATATATATATATATATTCTTTTCTGGCCCGGAACGTAACTGAATATTATTGACATTTTATCCTAACAGATTTTTATTCCATTTGTTTTTCTGAGCGTAACAAAATCGTCTGTCGTTTTCCAAAGCATCATGCAAAATAATTCAAAGCCAGAAGGTGTAAACAACCTCACTTTTTAACCTACTACCATATCACTTTATTTTTTCAGTTATTTTCTCTATCCCCACACGAATTTGCCGAGTTCAGAAATGGTTCATTGAAAGACATAGATAGGCGTAGATGACAGGTAGGTAGCTGGAGAGAGAGAGAGAGAGAGAGAGAGAGAGAGAGAGAGAGAGAGAGAGAGAGAAGAGTGCGCAAAGAGAGCGACACTGGAAGATAAAAGTGATATAGGGATCCTGAGTAAGACTGAATACACCTCCTTCCTCAGGTGTAAATAATTTCCATGAAAGTTTCCGGCCGGATGAATTGCCCTGCGTGAAGGACGACCGAATGAATGGAGCGCAGAGACAGCATCATTTAGGCCGATGGATGTACCTTTTATGGGCGTAGCTTCAGTATTGACGGTTCGTGCTGCACATTTATGAGATTGATGGTGATGGTGATTAATCCTGGGGGTGCTGGAGAGGGACGCCTTCACGTGGTGGCATCTCCATAACAGCGCACCTTCACTGACTGGTTTTATTGAGATGAGAGATATATGTGAAGCAATGAGGTATTTTCAAGTCTCTTTCCCACCAGATTTTATTTCAGTGGCGTTTTTGGTTCAGTAAAGCATATCTCGAAACACCTTATCAACCAGACGTTTTGAATCAGCTCTCTTATCTCAGACACTGACTTTATGACCTCAGTGCCAATGCCTCTTATCTCTTATCAGCAGTTAAGGCCGGAGGATTTTATTTGACTGAGTGATACCATTTCTGCCCTTGCGTTCCCCCTGCCTGTCTGTCTGTCTGTCTGTCTGTCTCTGTCTCTGTCTGTCTGTCTGCCTGTCTGCCTCTCTCTGCAGGCCTTCCCCCTCTCCTGATCCCCTCGGCTCATCATACTTTCATAAACTTGGGCATTTGGACCATTACTCTGTCAGTTACCCCTCTCCTGTCCTCTTTACTGCCCTCCTTTGTTATCTCTCTCTCTCTCTCTCTCTCTCTCTCTCTCTCTCTCTTGCCACATAATGCAAAGCCTCCTCTTTTCAACTTCTCTTTCTTCTCCGTTTTTTTATTTGCTGTTCCTTCAAGTCATCGTATTTTGTGTTGAAAGAATGAATTATGTTTATCACCATTTAGTGTTTAATTTTACATTTTACATTATTCACACCCACCTGCACACCCTCACTTGCACTCTCTCTCTCCCTAAAACACACACACACACACACACACACACACACACACACACACACACACACACACACACACACACACAAACTCCAACCCACACAAGCAACGACACACACACACATACACTCAAACACACTCACACACAAACTCCAACACACACACACACACACACACACACACACACACACACACACACACACACACACACACACACACACACACACACACACACACACACACACACACACACACACACACACAAACTCCAACCCACACAAGCAACGACACACACACACATACACTCAAACACACTCACACACAAACTCCAACACATACACACACACACACACACACACACACACACACACACACACACACACACACACACACACACACACACACACACACACTCACACAAACTCCAACACACACAAGCAACGACACACACACACACACACACACACACACACACACACACACACACACGCACATGCACAACTCTCTCTCTCTCTCTCTCTCTCTCTCTCTCTCAACCAGCAACAAATTCCCAAGGTGACACTTAGCAAATTAAATGCCACCTTCTCCCTGTGTTCTTCTTGTTTACCAGTATTTTGCCAGTTATTTTCGTTCTTCTTCGTTATTACTGGAAGAAACGTCGATATTCCTTTGTCTGTCGCTCTGTCTCTGTCACTGTCTGTCTGCCTGTCTCTCTGTCATTCGCTCTCTCTCTCTCTCTCTCTCTCTCTCTCTCTCTCTCAAATAGATACCTCTGAACAATGAGAAATAAGCTTGTGTCTAGAATAACCATCATTTCTCCTCTGTGCCAATGCTAAAATTTTCTCTACGTATCCTTTAAGGTATTTTTCCTCACTGTTTTATAATCACTCCTTTTTGGCCACCAGCGACACCTTTTCCCTGAGTAAGACTTTTTTTCAGTTTCATATACCTTGTTAGTCTAGTAAGAACATCTTGGAACTAAGAGAAAAAAATGGATATATTGTCTAGTTCTCCATTTTAGCAAGAATTGACCAAGAAAATCGTCTGGTGAGTCTAAGAATAACAACACCATCTGGAGAAAGCAAGAAGAAGTAGACACATCATCGGATTTAATGATTTATTAGGCTCAAAGAAATAGCCATGCACACTCAGACACTTCTTGGACTGGCCTGAGACGTCAGAGAGAAATGGATGCCTCTATCAATTTGTTATGAGACGGAGTGAGACAGAGAAAGAGAACCGATGTCACCCTGAATACTGTGTGGGAAGGAGGGCAATAAGAGTGATGAGTGTGTGTGTGTGTGTGTGTGTGTGTGTGTGTGTGTGTGTGTGTGTGTGTGTGTGTGTGTGTGTGTGTGTGTGTGTGTGTGTGTGGTTTGTTTGTGTGTGTATTGCTTCTGTTGCTTTTCTGTATAGGTGATGCTTGCGGTGGTGATGGTGGTGGTGGTGGTGGTGGTGGTGGTGTCTGTGTGTGTGTGTGTGTGTGTGTGTGTGTGTGTGTGTGTGTGTGTGTGTGTGTGTGTGTGTGTGTGTGTGTGTGTGTGTGTGTGTGTGTGTGTGTGTGTGTGTGTGTGTGTGTGTGTGTGTGTGTGTGTGTGTGTGTGTGTGTGTGTGTGTGTGTGTGTGTGTGTGTGTGTGATGGAAAGCCGCCATTTTGATATTGGTATTCCATTATTCAGGGTAAAAACACACGCTAATGGCGGGGACTTTGCGCCATCGCTTGGGGACCCGCCGGCCTGGGGTCCTGTTGGTTGTTGTTATTGTGGTTGTTGATTGTGGTGACTGTGGTGGTGGTGGTGGTGATGGTGATGTGTTTGTGGCTAAAGTGGTTGTTGTTGTTGTTGTTGTTGTTACCTTCACCACGAAATTGGAGGATGTTACGTATTCACCCGTGTCTGTCTGTTTGTGTGAAAGATATCTCAGAATTTTTTTTACTGGATTCGGTGAAGTTTGGTGGATAGGCGGGCGGTGAATCAAGAAAGAGTTGATTAGATTTTGAGGTGGAAAAAGATTCGGATGCAGGAAGTCATAAATTTTATTGGCTCAGGTGGAGGTGCTCGCTCCCTGAAATTGTGAAACTGAGTAAACGAAGCCCGCAGAGTAAAAATACTATCCAGACCATTAAAGTATTTGCCTGGTAGGAAGAGGAATTACAGCAGTACATCATAAATTTTTATCGGGTTTGCCTGGGATATGCGCTATGTGAGTGCTTTTTAGTTTCTGTATTTTTTTTTTTTTTTTTTGTAGCTGTTGTTGATGGTGGTGGTTGTGTTGTGGTTGGCAGAGACGGGGGTGGTTGTGGTAGTGTGGTTTATTGTTGACGGCAGTGACTGCGGCTGGTGTGGTGGTGGTGATGGGGAGTTGTGATGATGCTGTAATTGTTGTTGTTGTTGCTGTGTATGGTAATGGGAGTGGTTATGGTGGTGATGTTGTTGTTGGTGTTGTTCTTGTTGTTGTTGCTGTTGTTGTCACTGAATTGCATATGTTGCTGCGGTACTGTAATGTGTGACGAGCATGTGGCTGGTACACATACACAGACACAGACACACACACACGAGAGAGAGAGAGAGAGAGAGAGAGAGAGAGAGAGAGAGTGGAGTGATAAAAAAGAACTTCCGGGAAATGTAGGTCCAATCGTAAAGGAGAGAAAGAGAGAAGGACGGGAGAGGAAAGAGTTATTGGGGAGGGAAGGGGAGGGGAGGGGAAGAAGTGGTGGCAATGAAAGAAAAGAGAAAGAAGTGGCGAGATTGGATGCAAAGTAGGGGTCCTGATGAAAGAAGGAGAGAAGGTGTGGAAGGGAGAGGAGAGGTGGGTAGGGGAGGGGAGAGATGAGAGGGGGGAAAAGGAGGGGGAAAGAGAGCTGAGAGGTGGGGAAGAGAGTGGAGAGGTGGGGAAGAGAGTGGAAAGGTGGGGAAGAGAGTGGAGAAGTGGGGAAGAGAGTGGAGAGGTGGGGAGTGTAGAGGAAAAAACTTGAGGGTGTGTGTGTAAGAAGAGATGTGGGAATGCTACATGGGGAGCGTTGAAGGGAGGGGTGAGGGAAAGGAAGGAAGTGATGAAGGGCAAGGGAATGAGGAGCAGTCGGTAGGGAAGGTTGAGGTGGGGAGATGGATTAACTGGAGGTGGGAATAGACTGAAGCGGTAGAGAGGAAAAGAAAAGGGAGGACAGAGGTGAGGAGAATAGAAAGGGAAATAGAAAAAGAACCATGGGGAAGTGTAGGGAGGATAAGGAAAGGAATAAGGAGGCATAGGGAAACTTGAAGTGATGAGGGGAAGACTGGGGAAAACTATAGGTTGTGTGTGTGGGGAAGAATGTGAGGGGAAGTGGGGAGTGGAATGTGAGGGGAAATGGAGGGGGAGCCAATCTGCAGTAACTCCTATTGGCTGGTATACAGAGCAGGCGTGACCGGGGAACGAATGGGGACTTTGGCTAGCTTGAGGAATAGTCGTGTGGGGGGAGGGTGGGTAGGGGATGGATGTGGGGTTGGGAGAGAGGAGAGAAGATGGGTGGTGAGATGTGTAAGAGAGAAGGGGGGGGGCGAGAGCTGTCTGTGAATGATGGAGGGTAGGGAGGGGGAGGGGGAAGGTAGTGAATGAAGAAGGGAGAGAGAGTGAGCGATTTTTTTTTTTTTTTTTTTTTGAGCAAGAGAAGAAAGAGGCACAGACTACAAGCCAGAAAAAGTTGTTCTTTTCTCCCCGAGTTAAACAACAGACAACCAAAATAAAAATTCGTCCATTTCCAGATACCAAGATACATTGCTTTTAAGGGGCTTAAGGTCATAGGCAGAGGGAAATGCAGGAAAAAAAAAATGACAGTTCCAGAGCTGACCAGTTGCAAGCATGATGAACTGAGACCTTTGGCTGACCCAGTGCGATAAAAATATAGAAAAAAGAGTGAGAGGTGATGGTTGGGGATCGAACTGAAACGCCAAAAAAAAAAAAAAAAAAAGAAAAAAAAAAAACGGTAAGAACATCTTATATAATATTGAAAAATAAAATCACGTCCCGGGGAGAAATATCAGGGATCCTCCGAAGCGCATGATATTAAAATTCTAAAAGCAATTGGTAAGAGAAGCAAAAAAAAAAAAAAAAATGAATAAGACATTTGTTCAGACCTGATTGATGTCACTGGTGTTAATAGATAGATACATGTAACTGATAGCAATATATCAATCTCTTCTTTACCTTTTCTTTGCTTCTGGTTGCAGTCAAATGGTTTTATTAAATTTACTCAAGGATTATTGAAGACTGCCTGTAAAGCCACCCTCCAGAAGTCTCTCCTAAGTTGAATAAGGCTGTTTTAATATAACATGAACGTTATAAAGCGAGCACACACACACACACACACACACACACACACACACACACACACACACACACACACACACACATGCATGCATCTGTGCATGGTACAGGGCTGCAGGGTGTGTGTGTGTGTGAGAGAGAGAGAGAGAGAGAGAGAGAGAGAGAGAGAGAGAGAGAGAGAGAGAGAGAGAAAAGTGAGATGCAAGATGAATATATACATAAAAGTGATATTAGGAATGAATGGAGCAAAGAAAAATGTAAGAATAAGAGAAATGTGGACAGTGTGGGAAGTATGTGTGTGGGAGAGGAGGAGAAAGGGAGAAGAGGGAGGGAGGAAGATTAACGAACGCGTGGGATGTGAAGGAGGGGAGGGGTGAGGGAGAAGGATGGGTGAGGGAGGGAGAGGTGAAGGGGGAAGGGATGAATGAGGGCAGGGGTAAAGAAAGATGAATAAGGGAAGGGAGAGGTGAAGGAAGGAAGGGTTGATGGAGGAGGGGTGAACGAGGGAGAGAGGCGAGGAAAGAAGAAGGAGGGGGGAAGAAGAGGGGAGAAGTGACGAAAGGGGAGGAAGAATAATGAATACGTGTGAGATGTGAAGGGGGGGGGAATGGTGAGGAAGACTGGGGATGAGGGAGAGGAGAGGAAGGGACGAGGAGGGAGAAGATTCGGGGGAAGAGGGAGAAACGAGAAGACTGAGGTGAAGGGAGGAGTAAAGAGGCAGGAGGTATGAAAGCTTGGTATAGATAAAGAGTGTGTGGGACGAGAGAGGGAGAGAGAGAGAGAGAGAGAGAGAGAGAGAGAGAGAGAGAGAGAGAGAGAGAGAGAGAGAGAGATAGAGATAGATAGAGAGAGAGAGAGAGAGAGAGAGAGAGAGAGAGAGAGAAATAATGATCATGTATGTTGGGAAACGCTGGGATGAAGGAGAAAGACAAGTGTAGGGGAGAGGAAAGCAGTGGGGGAGAGGAGGAGGTAAGGGAAGGGAGGAGAGAGGGGTAAAGGGGTGAGGGAGGAACTAGAGGGATGGGTGGGGGAGGTGAAAGAGGTTTGGGGGGAGGGGGGTGACAGTGTGAGGAGACTGAGGAAAAGTCTGGTGAGGAATGGTCAGTATGTGCCGAAGACTTTGAGAGTGAGCAAGGAGAGTTTTGTGTGTGTGTGTGTGTGTGTGTGTGTGTGTGTGTGTGTGTGTGTGTGAAAGAGAGAGAGAGAGAGAGAGAGAGAGAGAGAGAGAGAGAGAGAGAGAGAGAGAGAGAGAGAGAGAGAGGTGGAATCAGGATTCCAGGGGCTTCATTGGTGAGTGAATGAGTGTGTGGTCCAGTTCTTAGGTGATACTGATTATTATTTATCCCACTTTTTTTGTTCGTTTTGCTTTTCATACCGTACCTCACCCAACCTGTGGATGGGAAAAATGGCCTTGATGATGATGATGATGATGATGATGATGATGATGATGACGAAGATGATGATGATGAAAAAAAATCCCTATTAAAGACCCTTACATGTCCAAAATATTCTTGAATATGTTTTGGCTGCCAAGAAAAAAAAAAAAGATCATGGTTTTGCAACGATTAATGGAGTCTCTCTCTCTCTCTGTCAAGTTAAGTAAGTAATCATACATATAAAAGGCAATAAAGAAGTGTTCCCAGCATTGCAAGTATCAAAAAGAACTTGCAAGAAACGAGAACTACAGTGATGGGAATATCAGTAACGTCTACTATAATATCTCTATCTTGAGAACGATAATATTCTATCATTAACGAGGGGTGAATGAAATCGTAAGGAGAAAGCAAGAACAGACTAACGTAAAGGTTTTCGATCTGGTAACAAGACCTTGAAGACCACCTATTCTTGCACTAACGAAGGTGGAGACATTTTTTGGACCCCGTGAGCCAGGCATAGAAGTAAGGAAGGAGTGAAGGAAGGAGGAAGGAGGGAAAGAAGGAGGAAATGACAGAAGGAGGGAGAAAGGAAGGAAGGAAGGAAAGGAAGGAGAGAAGGATGGGAGGAGTGCGTGGGTGTCATAGGAGCTGGAGGGATTGCGGAAGAATACACAGAGGACTCTTACAATTCTAATTTTAAGTTTGATATTTGTACTGTTTATACCTGTGCTATTTTCTAACTATTTCCAGTAGTTTTGGATATAATTCTCAAACTACAGGGGTTAGATAGAACCTTCATTAATCACTACAGTACGAGGGGGTTGTCCTAAGCTAAAGAAAGCCGACTAGGAAAGCAAGATAAAAGTAGGGTATAGATATTGGCTGATGAATTAGAGGATTAGATGAAAGTGATGAATGAGGGATAAATGAGTGGAAGGGAGGCATGAGAGATGGTTGAGAGGGATGGATGAGAGATAAATCAGAGAGATAAATGGGACGGGTGGTTGACAGGGATTGATGAGTGGAATAGAAGAGAGGAATGAATGTGAGCGAGAGATGGATGAGAGAGTGGTGGATGAGGGATGGATGAAGGGAATGGATAAGGGATGAATAAAGGGGATGAAGAAGAGGGACGAGAGGAGAGCGTGGGGGGAAGATGGTGATTTGAGTGATAGGGTGTGAGGGACCGAGGAAAATGGAGAATGGAATATACTCGCGGTAAGGGATGAGGTGGTTGTGGGCAGGTGTTGCGTATAGGCCTCGACATCCAATACCGCTGCGAGGCTGCTTGTAATCCGTCCATATCAGAGTCACTCCCACGTTGAGTAGTATTATGTGGGAACAGCGAAAATACATGGAAAATATCTGTCATTGTGGGTTAGAGGTTAAGGTGAAATGTTTGGTTTGGTGAGAGAGAGAGAGAGAGAGAGAGAGAGAGAGAGAGAGAGAGACAATGAAGGAGGTGGAGAAATATAATTGCCCTTCCAGTACTGTCCCACCCTTTCTCTCTCTCTCCTTATCTATCTATCTGTCCTTCTATCTATCTCTATTAATTCCATAACTAATAGGTCTGGATCAAAAATTCACATGAGGATAATTACAGCACTTTTTCGGGGTATAATAGAGGGGTATAATTCTGAAAAGTTCTCTTGAAAATTAACAGTATTTTCCAACTCTCTCTCTCTCTCTCTCTCTCTCTCTCTCTCTCTCTCTCTCTCTCTCCGCCTTTGCTAACACCTCAATTACAGCACAAACATTCGAGAATTGGAGCTCGCTCACCCGTAAAAAAAAAAAAAAAATATGCACAATTTCCTTTTTCATGCATTTCTCTGCTCCTTTTTAAAAACTCGAAATAATCATATGTTTTTTGTCCATAATTCCGGATTTTGCAGTAAGGTGATTTTTTTTTTTTTTCAGGAAAGCTTGAGGTATGAATGGATTAATGTATTGTTATGTAGTTTTTCTTGCGTTTGTGCAAACACACACACACACACACACACACACACACACACACACACACAGATTTATCTGTCTCTCTCCTTCTCCGTCTCTGCCACTGCCTCTGTCTCTGTCTGTCTCTGTCTGTCTGTCTCTGTCTGTCTGTCTGTCTGTCTGTCTCTCTCTCTCTCTCTCTCTCTCTCTCTCTCTCTCTCTCTCCCTTACGCTCAATATCCCCTTCGTAAGTCAGGTTTTGATATATAGGAGGGACAAGGAGGCTGTACAATCATCCTCTTTGACGTGTTCTAACTTCGTAAATAAAGCTAAAGTTACGATACGGAAATTACAGTAGGTTATAACTTTTTTTTTCTGCAGGAAGATGAAGGGAGGAGGGCAACATTTTCCCATTGTCTAGTGCTTCCTGTAAAATCATATCTATGTGATTTTTTCTGATGAAGGCAAAGAGAAGCCATAATAGAGATAGTCGTAATGAAGAGATAGATGAAGGTAGTTTGAAGCTTTTGCAAGTAGTAGTAGTAGTAGTAGCAGTAGCAGTAGTAGTCGTAGTAGTAGTAACAGTAATAATAATACCAACAATAACATTAATAATACTAATAATAATAATAACAACAACAATAATAATAATAATAATAATAATTAATAATAATAACAACAACAACAATAATAATAACAAATAAATAATAAACCAAAAATAACTAAAACGATAAGAAAGATATTTTCGGCAAGAAAATCATAAAAAAATAAAAAAGAAAAATAAAAGAAAAATAGAAAGAAAAATATAAAAAGATCTGTGTTTGCTGAGCGCTTCATATTTTTCCGATGTTATTTTTTTTTTTGGGGGGGGCTTTACTAACACCTCTCTCTCTCTCTCTCTCTCTCTCTCTCTCTCTCTCTCTCTCTCCCCCAGTGTTTCCAGTCCTTTTCACCTGCTCTGGACACACTTTCCAGTTCACCTTTTTCCTTTTTTTTTTTTGTCTGGTTTCTTTTCTGCCCCTTACTTTTAACTCACTTTGAACTTGGCTTTCTTTACTTGTGTTCCTCTCATTCTTTACGTGTGTGTTGCTCTCTTTTTCTCTCTTTTTTACCTTTTTTTAAAGCTTCATCCGGACACACACACTCTTTCTTATCTGCTTCCTTCTTGGCTGTTTCTCTCTCTCTCTCTCTCTCTCTCTCTCTCTCTCTCTCTCTCTCGTGTCTCAATCATTCTTCGACTTTGTCTCTTTTCCGCTCTTTCTTCTCTTCTTCAGTTCGTTCTCTCCCTTCCTTCCTCTCTCCTTGTTCTCTCCATCATTCTTTTTATTTTCGTCTCTCGTACACCAATACTCTGTTCAATTTCACTTGGCTTAAAATTGTCTTCAGGAATGAGCTTTAATAAGACATTAAAGATAGAATGCTGTGCTAGTCACGAAGAAGTGTAACGGAAGTGACGTGGAGCCGCAATACTAAGGAAGATAGGCTGCAAAGGAAGGAAAATCTTTGCCTAGTTAAAATAAATTGATCTGTAATTCATCTTTGGCCCTTTCTCCTCCTTTATTTTTTGTTATTTTCTCCTCCACTTCTCCTCCTTTTCTTCCCTCTCTTTTCCACTCTCCTCCCCTTCTCATCCCTCTTTTCCTTCGCGTTCTCCCTTCTACTCTTTCCTCCCCTCACCCCATTCTTCATTTTTGTTTCCTGTCATTCCTATCTCTCACCCCTCTCCTCCGTCTTCATTCTCTCACATTTTTCTTTTCCTTCTCACAGCAATACAAATCTCTCTTGTCTATGTCTTTCTTTATAACTTCTATAATTTTTCACACATGTCACTTTTTTTCTGTGACTCTTCTTTTTCTGTTTCTTCTTCTTCTTCATCATCATCATCATCATCATCATCATCTTCTTCTTCTTCTTCTTCTTCTTCTTTTTCTTTACTCCTACAATTTTCACGACTTTTCTTTCATGGCTGAACAGCTTATTTTCCATAGCCCAAGATTTAATATACGTGGAAATACAGTAAATCTTAAATGCAAAAGTTAAAATCCACGCTGCCTAAAAGAAAAAGGAAAAGCGCAAAAGAAAACACCATCATAAATAAATTCAAAACAAGGGCAGTTGAGCACTAAGTATGATCTATAGTATAATTCCTATTCATATATATACATCCCTCCAAGAATTATAATTTAATGCATCAAGAAAAACGTAAGAACATAGCCTTGCATCGTGTTATTATTGGCGTTGTGAAAGTATGGGCCTTGATCTGATTGCGTTTAGAATCAGAGAATAATTTACCTCTTTCTGTATGCATTAATTATTCTAGAAAATTTATCGTCCTTTACATGTTTATTTGTGTGAAAATAGGTGTATATTTATCAGTGTACTTAAACTACCATGACACTGTTTCATTAATTTCAAGTAGATTGTCGTCCTCCTGCACTTAGTTCCTTAGATTAGGGGCAGAATACTACAATACTACAATTCTACCTCCCTTCCATAGCACTTCTTCGTGACTAATACAATATTCTAGTTTTAATAATGCCATAACTAAGTCCTCAACACGGAGAGATGACAGAATAACACCTAGCTGAAGTGAACAGATTATAGTTACTTTATTTTGTGTCTCTTTGTACTTTGCGGCCTTATAACACTCATTTCTGACTTTCCTGCAAAATTTCCCTAAGGCTCTTATTCACTCAGGGGTTTACTTCTTCCTATATGTTTCCTGTACGGCTTCTTACTCGGAGGAACTGGAGGTTGGTGGAAGTGCTTCGGTGTTAGCCTTGTCATAAATTCTCTTTCTTCTTCAGCGTCTTCAGTACGTCTCTATTAATTATAAGATTTGACCACCTAAAGAGGAGGTTTGTGTGGTTCCGATTTCTCTCTCTCTCTCTCTCTCTCTCTCTCTCTCTCTCTCTCTCTCTCTCCACCCCCAGAGGCCAGAGAGAGAGAGCGAGGTCCGGATGTAACAATACATCTGGGAAACATACAGGAAGTCGCCAGCAATTATCGAGTTTCCTCCTTCTGTGTCTCCTTCAAGTTTCTCTCTCTCTCTCGCTCTCTCTCTCTCTCTCTCTCTCTCTCTCTCTCTCTCATCAAAGTTTTCTCCCTCTTCCTTGCAATTCCTCGCTCCGCTGAAGTTTCCCTCCGTTTCTCTCTCCTTTTGCTGCGATAGCTTCCTCCTTTTCTGCTTTCATCCTCCTCCTCTTCTTCCTTCTCCTTCTCTTGTCTTTCGTTTCTGCGTCCTCTGCTCACATCGAGTTTTCTTAGATCACTTTACGTCAATGATTTTCAGTTACTTTCGTTCTATTTGGGATGGCTCTATGCTGAGTGACAATTCTAATGGTTTTCTCTAACCCAGGAAACCATTTACAGCGCTGGGTGGTAACCATATAACCAGGTCAAGGGGTGAAATGGAGTCTGCTACAGTGCCCCTGTTAATAAGTTGGGGAGACGCAATTGCGGCATCCACCCAGAAACCAAACCTCCACACTTTTCCCCACGCAATTCGCTGTCAGTCGGAATGGAACATCGGTACACTGCACAGGATGGCCCTGCAGGTGCGACTGGTCGCTTGTGGTTATGGCTGTGCTCGGCCAGACAGACTTGGGTTGATCAATTGCCCCTATTTCAGACGATTTTTTCAGCTTAGGGAGGACTGCAGATAGTAAAGGGGTTTTTGATGGCCCCTGGGTGGTGCAGTTGGCAGCGCATGAGTATAATTTCAAGGTTGTGAATTCTATTCTCACTCGAGACAACCTTTCCGGGACAGTGTGGCTCAGTGTTAAAGTGTCTGACTCAAGACCGAAAGGTCGAGAGTTCGCCCCCGGCCCGGGTAGCCGCCCTGCTGGGAGAGTCAGCGCTCTCCCGTGACCTAGTGGTGTAGCAGCCGAGGCTCAATGAGTTGTTGTTGTTGTTGATGTTCTCCCAAGTGGTCTGACCGAACCACCCCCATCCTCCTCTGGGAAACAGTGGCCCCATAGGGCCGCCCAGGCGACCGAAGCCAATCCCAGGCTAGAGCGAGGAGGATGGAACCCGCTGGGGAGATGAGGGCATGAGTGTTTGATCTCGCGGCCAAGTGCCACGAGCCCCAGTCTACGTTACCACCACAAGGGTGGGGCCGCACTCACATCAGACTCGTCCTGAAGGAACCAAAAAGTGGAGAGAATGACATGCACATTACGGGGAACTTTGGCACCCCTCTTGTGCCGCGGGTTTAATGCACATGCCAACGGTTTAAGTCCAACATGTTACCACATCATACTGTAACATGTTCACTGGACATACAACAGTTGCTCTAGCCCAACAGGTTTGAGACATTGTACAGACAATACTCATACCCTGCACAGGGCATAGGCTCAATGAGTTAGAGCGCTCCGCTCTGGCCGAGGGGTCGGAGATTCGAGTCCACCCAAGGGTAGACGTCAGGAAGGGCATCCGGTCATAATGTGGTTCACACTCCAAAACTTAAGTGAGGGGCAACGCCTTAGCCCTTATCGAAAGTAGGGGACACGGCGTAACCCCCCCCAAAAAAAAAGAAAAGAAAAAAAGATAATAATAATAATAACCACTCCACCTAAAAGAATATACTCGTGATTATATAACACCGTCAGAGATAGCAAAAATATAATAGAGAAAAGGACAAAGCTTCCCCTTCAGCTTCTGTCCATAATCACTTAACCCTTCACCGCACACAAGGACGAATGCCTTCCACTTGGTGATAATTTTCAGATGCATCTTTTTGGTAAGCACTAATTTCTGAACTTAAGAACTTAGCGACAATGGACCGGTAGGCGAAGGGTGGTACGCTAAATACCTCCCAGGAAAATAAACATGAGGAATAAAAGAGGTAAATTTATTGGTCCCACTTGTCGACATAAATTTTCTTTAGCCCTTCACAATAAATCTCTTTCTTTGTTAAATAAATTCTCTGTGAGTTTGTCTGTCTCTGTCTGTCTGTCTGTCTGTCTGTCTGTCTGTCTCTCTCTCTCTCTCTCTCTCTCTCTCTCTTCCTCCTAACTTTACCCTCACCCACGACCAAAGATTTCCTTCGTTCCTCCCTGTCACCCAAGATTTCTCTCTCTCTCTCTCTCTCTCTCTCTCTCTCTCTCTCTCTCTCCCATCAGCCCAAGATTTGCTCGCTATGTAATTTGTCCTTTTCTTTCCTTCTAAGATTTATTCTCTCTCTTCCTCCTTGCGGTAGACTGCGGTAGTTTTGATTTCCTTCCTTCCTCCTTGCGGTAGATTTGTCCTCTTCGGTCCTCCTTGCGATAGATTTATTTCCCTTCCTTCCTCCTTGCGGTAGATATGTTTTCCTTCCTTCCTCCTTGCGGTAGATATGTTTTCCTTCTTTCCTTCTTGTGGTTGATTTATTTCCTTCCTTCCTCCTGCCTTAGATGTTTTCTTTCTCCCCACTTTAGATTTGTTCTTTTCCTCCATGTTGCAATGTCTTCTTCCATGCCGCAGTTTCCTCCTCTCTCTGTCTCTATCTCTGTCTGTCTGTCTGTCTGTCTCTTTGCTGTTTTTTCCCAATTCTCTGAAATATCATCTATCATCTGTCGCTAACTTTTGCCCTCCTTCCTCCTCAATATAATAAGTACGATGTAGTGCCCTTTGAGCCAAATTATTCTCTCTTTCTCTCTCTTTCTCTACTTCCATTACTTCTCGTTATTTTTCAGCCTGCCAAATGCTCTTCTTCATAGTTTTCATGTTTTCATAAAGCAAAGATTAAATCACAAGAATAAAATATAAATAAATATATATGGATAAATAGATAGATGCTGAAGGGTTACAGGCGCCAGGACAAGGGCCCATATTGTTGTCGGGTAAGGAAGCTCCGCAACATCTTTTCCAAAGCGATTTATTTTGCTTATTACACCTTAATGTCCTCTACCGTGTCAAGTAAATCCATCCAGTATCGTCACACTCTATAAATGGCATACAAAAGGATATTAATATAACATCCAAAAATAAATCGCTCAGGAAGAGGTGTTAGGGAGATGAGCATACGAACCAAGGACAGGATCTCCACTCTCTTGAGGAATTCCTGGATCTTGCACTGAGAAAGGGAAAGCCAGTCGACCACTTGCTGACATGGGCAAGGGATGTCGAAGTTTGCGGAGGACGTTGTTGTTGGGGGTGTTGCGGTGGTAAGGGAAAGGAGAGGAGGAAGGGAAGGAGAGGAGAGAAGGAAGAGGGAGGAGGAAGGGAAGGAGAGGCAGGAAGGAAGAGGGAGGAGGAAGGAAAGGAGAGGAAGGAAGGAAGAGGGAAGAACAAAAGAGACAGGAGAAGGAAGTTGGAAAATGGAAGGATGGAGGTAAAAATGGAGAAGAGAGGTAGAAGGGGGAGGCGGAAGGAAAGGAGAATAGGAGGGACAGGGGAAGAGGGATAGAAAAGGGAGAAGGAAGATGAAAAATGGAAGGAGGGAGGAAAAAATGGGTAAGAGAGGTGGAAGGGGGAGGCGAAAGGAACGAGGAGGTAAGGAGGAAGAGGTGAAGAGCTTGAAAAAAGGAAGGAGGTAAGATGAAGAATGGAGGGGGATGAGGAAGGAGAAAGAGGAATGAAGGAGGAAGCAAAAGGAGAGGTGGGGAGGAAGAGGGACGAAGGAGGAGGCAAAAGGAGGTTAGGAGGAAGAGATGTTGGGCTGACAGGAAGGAAGGAGGGACGAGGTACACTAGAAGGGGATGAGGAAGGAGTGGGGAAAGGAAAGGAGAAGGAAGGAAGAGGTGAAGAGCTGGAAGGAAGAAGAAGGATGGATGAAGGAAGGAAGGAAAGGTGGACGAGGAAGAGACGAAGCTCTTGAAGGAAGAGGAAGAAAGGAGGAAAGGTGGAAGAAGAGGTGAGGAGGAAGAGATGAAAAGCTAAAGGAACAGGATGGACAGAAGGAAAGACGAGGAGGAACAGAAGGGGAGGAGGAAAGAATGGGGGGATGGATGGATGGAGGGGGGGAATGAAAGAGGGGGAAGAGGGAAAGGAGAGGTGGAAGAGGAAGGGGTAGAACAGGCAGGGAGGAATGTCAGGTAAGATGGAAGGAGGAAGAGAAGGAGAAGGAGAGGAAGGGATGGAAGTTCCGTCTGCCTCACTCTCAAGTTTTGTGTGTTGCTGGAAGGACTTAGATTCTTTTTTCTTTTTTTTCTTTTTTTTTTTTTCACGAGAATACATTTCGTTAGCTTCATGAAATTACTGAACAATCATGCAATCAATAGATGTTAAAAAATAAAGAGGAATTAAAAGTAAAAGGTAAGGTCAGGCTGGAAGGGAGTGTAGGATCATGATGGAAGAAAGACTGGAGTTGGGATGGAAGGGAGAGTGGAACAGGGGTGAAAGGAGTGGGTTAGAATGGAAGGAGAGGTGGGTTAAGATGGAGGAGAGGGGAGGTAGGATGGAAAAGGGAGTTGGGTTAGGATGGAAGAGGGAGTGGGATCATGACAGTAGGAAAAGTGGGGTTAGGCTGGAAGGAATGTCAGTATAGAAGGGGAACGAGAACAGGATGAAAGGGGAAGTGAGGTAGAGATGAAAAGGAAGTGGAGTTATGATGGAAGGGAGTGTTTGTTCAGAAGAGAAATGGGTCTGGAATAAGATAAAATACGACAAAAAATAATAATGCAAAGTAAGAAGTCAGGATAATGTAAAGACAAAATAAACTCTAGAGGTCTTAGGATGGAGTGAGGTAAGAAGGGGCCTCGTGAGTCAGCTGAGGTCAGGAAGGGGATGGGTGCTGACGGAGTGGAATAATGGTGACAGGGTGGCGTAAGGGAGGGGAAGAAGAAGACAGGAGGGGAAACGAAGAGGTGGAGGGCCAGGGAAGAGAAGGGAAGAAGAAAAGTGAGGAAAGAAGAAGTGGGAGGTAAGGGAAAAGAAAAGAAAAAGAGGGTAGAAGAGGAAACGAAAAGGTGAAGGGCTAGGGAAGAGAGGGGATGGAGAAGACAAAAGAGAAAAAAAAAATTGGAAGGTAGGGAAGACAGGGGAAGAAGAAAAATGCGGAACAAAATAAGAGAGGTTAAACAAGAGAGGTGACGAGAAAAACAGACGAAGAAACAAGACGGCGTGAGAAGTAAGGGTAGAGAAAAGGAAGAATGAAGAATGCAGGAGAGGAAAGAATAAGACCTAGGGCTTAAGTAAGAGAAGTGAAAATGCAAGACAAGAAGACATGGAGGTAAAACAAGAGAGAGGAGGAAGGAAGACAGAAGAAACAAGAAGATACGAGAATTAGGGAGAGAGACGTGAAGGAAGAAGAAGACACGAGAAGGAGCAACAAGGAAACACGGAAGGTCATGCGTCAGACAAGGGTACAAAGGTGTTGGACAGAGTGTGGGTCAGGGAGGAGATGGGTGCTGACAGGGTGAGAAAAATGCGATAGGGTGAAGAAAGAGAAGGGGAAGAAGGCAAGAGACGGTATAAGAAGATAGGAGAAGGAGCAAGAAGACACTAGAGGATAGATGCTGTAAAGGTAAGTATAGAAGCCGACCCCACGTGGAATTTAGCCACGGTGCTCATCTTCCTATCTTATGCCTTTGAGACTGTGGCGGCACTTTTACCCAGTCTCCTGGGATACAAGGCCACCGCAATATACAGGTTATAACAGTTACCTCCCCATTTAACTAATCTAGGTACTCAGTTTACCTACCAACCCATAATGAGTGCATGGACACTTGGACTCCTAGATCGAGTGACACCAGCTGCCCACACTGGGATTCGAACCCATGATCATCGCAGTTTGCAACTAAGAGATTAGATAAGAGATTAGGTAAAAAAGAATAAAAAGGAAACGAAAGAAAAAGAGTTTATTCATCTGACAAACGAATAAAGGTGCTGGGAAAAACGTGGATCAGGAACTATGTGGGTGTTGACAGGGACTGTGACAGGGTGGAGCAAGAGGGGGGAAGAAAAAAGAAAAAAAAACAAGGAAGAGGAGGAGGACAAAGAGGAGAAGAAGAAGAAAAAAGAAAGAGAAGAGGAGGAAGTAAGAGGAAGACAAGGGACATAATATAGTACATCAGACAAGAGTACAATGGTGGTGACTGGGAGAGCGGGTCAGCCTCCAAAGTGATGGGGGGGAACACTTCTCTCTCTCTCTCTCTCTCTCTCTTTCAGTACCCCATCAAATCCAGTCATTTTCCACCCACCTATCAAAAGTTTTCATTTTAAATCGTCCCTCTTCTGATTTTTCTTTACAACTTTCTCTTTTTCTTTTTCCTCCCTCGTCATTTACCCCTCCCTCTTGCCAATCATATTTCTCTCAATCTCTCTCCTTCCATTACTTTGACTCCTCTTTTTTTTTTCAACGCATTTTTTTTTTTTTTCGATTTTCCGAACGCCTTTCTCTATGGATTTTTGTTTGCTTTTTCGATAGTTCATATTTTTCTTCCTCACTGAAAATCGGTGTATGCTCTTTCTTTTTCTCTGCTATTTTTCTCTCTTCTCTCTCTCTCTCTCTCTCTCTCTCTCTCTCTCTCATGTGGAGAGACACAATTGAGGCGTCCATCCGGGAACAAGACCTCCACACTCTTCCACATACCTCGCTGTGGCAAGGGACCATCTACTACAAAAGGAACATCAGTTCATAGCACGGGAACGCCCTACGAAAGCGGTTGTTTGCCTGCGGTTTATGGGCCTCTTCGGCCAGACAAAAATGGGTTACTCAACAATAGCTGTAAGTAGCAAAACGAAATGAAACACTAATAATAATAATAATAATAATAATAATAGTAGTAGTAGTAGTAGTAGTAGTAGTAGTAATCTACATTATAATGATCCGATTTCTATGTTTATTTCTTACCGTAACAGCAAAAACCGGCTCATGTAGCGAAATTTTTGTTAGAGCACGGTACCGTTAAAATGCTCTAACTTGAAGAATAAAACAATTTCAAGTCCAGTCGGGCCACCGGTTCCCGAATTATGACTGATTTCTGACCGATGATAGGAAGTGACTTGACCTCGCGGCATTTAAGTGAGTAATAAGAGAAAACAAATTCAGCGACTTAACTCATCACTTCCATGGCGTATATTTAATCTCTACTCCACATATATGCACTCCATAATACCTTTTACAGTAAGTCCGGCAACCACTGAACATAATATCATGGGAAAAAAAAGCAATTAATTAATGGTAGGACGAGTAAAAGACTGCCGCTTAATTTCCCAGGAAAGACAAGAGTTCCCGGAAGTCCTAAAATTGAAAGGCAGACTAGGGAGTTACGCTTCTCCTGGGAATAGAAATAAAAAAATGAAAAAAAAAAAATACGCTCAATACTGCTAGAAGTTTTAAGTCTTTAATTTTATGTGCCAGTTTTCATCACTATAATGTAAAAATGAAATACTGATTTTTGGGGGGGTTTGTGCTTATAATGAGGAAGTTGGATATGTTGAAAAAAATGCACATGAGCGAAAACGGGGCAAGAATTAATGATCCGTATCTGTCTGTCTATCTATATCTATCTGTCTATCTATTTCTTGCTATCTATCTTTATGTATGCGTATACCTACCTACCTATGTATGAAAATATCTATCTATTTATCTATTAATCTATCTATCACCTGCATGTATTTATGTATGTGCTGCCTATGTATGTAAGTATCTATCTATCTATCTATCTATCTATATCTATATCTATCTATTTTTAATGTAACTTTAAATGCACTGTGGCTCAGACGTGCTGGAACCAACAGAGCAACCAAAGAGTATCATTTCTTACCAGTCACGTACAGCCATCAGGAGAAGTGTGGGTGATGCCGGATTGGGGGCTGTTTATTCAGGGTAGTGTGTGGGTAGTGTGTGGTTGATTCCAGTGTGTTCAATCAACCACACACCACCTGAATGCAACCACACACCAACCGGAATCAATCACACACCGACCAGAAACAACCATACATCCACAACCAACCATACACCAACGAGACTCAATCACACACCACCGTAATCTACCACACACCATCAAAAATCAACCACACACCACCAGAATTCAACCATACATTTTGGAATCACTCACACATCTAGAACCACCCACACACCACCAGACTCAATCACATAGTATTCGGGTGGGAGTTAGAGAGAGAGAGGCGGGGTGACGACTGCCCTCATAGTGAACATTAACTGTTCACTGTTAACTTTGTCCCCTGCCTTCCATATTTCCCATTCCTTCCCTGTCTACATATTATATCCTTCCCCCTTATACTCTTTATCTGTGTGATTTATATTGTCATCATGTAAAAACAGTTCACGTCACCCCTTTATTCGTCAGAGTCAGCGGAGAAAAGGGGGTGAATGTCTACTCAAGCCTGAACAATACAGATAATTTTCAGCAGATTGTTTCTTCCTAAACGATGCAATAATCGTGAGTGGCAATCAAGAAAATTATAAGACGCAATCAACCTACTTTTTATACAAGCCCAAGGAACGAAGGAAGGAAAACAATACACCCAATCACCTTCTTTTCACACACACACACACACACACACACACACACACACACACACACACACACACACACACACACACACACACACACACACACACACACAAAGAGCGACAGACCCGTGCTAGGTGTGGGAGAGACAAAAGGAGAAAGGAGCGGGGGAGTGTGAAGGTTGCTTGTTACCCAGTGTTTGTTGAGGTGGTGTGTGGGCTCGTTAGAAAAAGATTACATTGCTGCCCAGGAGATTGTGTGTGTGTGTGTGTGTGTGTGTGTGTGTGTGTGTGTGTGTGTGTGTGTGTGTGTGTGTGTGTGTGTGTGTGTGCGACGGACTGAGAAAAAACTGTGTTCCTCAAATTGTTTTCGGAATAGTGGATATGAACGTATGCATATTTGTATGAGTGCATGCACTGTTGTATCTATGCATTTATACATGTATGTAACAATGTGTGTGCATTCATATATGCTTGTGTGTGTGTGTGTGTGTGTGTGTGTGTGTGTGTGTGTGTGTGTGTGTGTGTGTGTGTGTGTGTGTGTGTGTGTGTGTGTGCAGAAATAATCGTGGATGCATTGTACGTTTCTCTTTGTGTATATTCTTTGTGAGTAGGATGTTTATATGCGTGTGTGTGTGTGTGTGTGTGTGTGTGTGTGTGTGTGTGTGTGTGTGTGTGTGTGTGTGTGTGTGTGTGTGTGTGTGTGTGTGTGTGTGTGTGTGTGTGTGTGTGTGTGTGTGTGTGTGTGTGTGTGTGTGTGTGTGTGCAAATAATCTAGGATACACTCCACGTTTTCCCACGTGTATATTCTTAGTGTAGAGGGAGTTTTTATGCATGTGTCTAACGCCTGTCAAGAGAAAGTGGCCATGTGTGTAACAGTGTATGAGGAAAGTATAATTGTGTAAGGACAGGGAATGTGTGTAGGGACAGCGTGTATGGAAATTTTCTGAGGAAACTGTATGTGTAAAAAAAAGAAAGAAGGAAAGAATAGGGAGAAAATCTAAATAAGGACGTATATGGAAAGGTAAGGAGATCACGGTATATAAAGTTTTTTTTTTATATAGGCTATAGGAACTCAATATGGAAAATTTTTGAGGAAAGTATAAGGAACCGCACTGAAAGAATATAAGGATTTTTTTTTTTAAGGAAAATGCATATGTAAACTATAAAGGGAAAATATATATGAAAATTTTAACAGGAAACTACATATGGAAATATTACAGGAAAAGTATATTAAGTAAACTGTATAAGGAAACCGAATATACAGTTACAATGGTTAGGGACACGATGATGATGATGATGATGATGATGGTAATGATGATGGTGGTGGTGGTGGTGGTGGTGGTGGTGATAATGACCATTCCTTAATTCCTTCAGCCCATGGACGTTTGTTTTATTTTTTATTTCTATTTTTTGTTTAATATTTACTCCCATCTCCAGACGATTTTCTTTAGCTTAGAGATTTTTCTGACTGGAGGAGTTAGATAATTATAGCCTGCACTGACCCCTCTAGTATCAATAATTCCTTCACTATGACCTGTCCTAGATTTTCGTTTTTTCTGCAGCTAATTTCACGTTGCTCAGTGTCAGAGAAAAAAGTTATGTCATACCTCTCCATCCTTTCCAGAGCACTTCTTCATGACCAGCATCACACTGTTAATATACTGCTGCAACTCAGCATTCAAGATGGAGTGGGGTCGTAGTTATAGGTCAAGTGAGAATGAAATGTAATTTGTTTGCTGAGAATCTGATTAAATGGAAACATACTTCATCATAGTCAAATGGAACGCTAGATAAATATTTTTTTTCTCTCTCTCTCTCTCTCTTTGCTTCCCTGAGGCGAATATAATCATCCGGTGTTAGGCGGGGTAACATATTATATTGTAGGTCGTTAACCGTGGACTGAAAGTTAAGAAGTGTGTGTGTGTGTGTGTGTGTGTGTGTGTGTGTGTGTGTGTGTGTGTGTGTGTGTGTGTGTGTGTGTGTGTGTGTGTGTGTGTGTGTGTGTGTGTGTGTGTGTGTGTGTGTGTGTGTGTGTGTGTGTGTGTGTGTGTGTGTGTGTGTGTGTGTGTCAAACCTGGGATGAATGAAGGCTTTTGCTTTAGTAGTGTATTTTGCTTACATTGTGCTTTCCTTGGGTTAATGTGACGCGTTTTTCATATTTTTAAGTCAATAAGTTTATGTTTTACGTATATTTTTCACTGCTCAATGTATGATTCGCTTTATACACCACTCTATATCCAGGGCCGACCTCACCTGACCTCGCTTTTCCAGACGCCTTCACGTGTCACTGTCTGATTGGCTGCCACCTGCTCACCTCACCTCTGTAGTTGACAGCCAATCAGATTTTGACACGGAAGGTGAACAGTTGCGTGAGGTCCGCTCGGTGTGTGTGTGTGTGTGTGTGTGTGTGTGTGTGTGTGTGTGTGTGTGTGTGTGTGTGTGTGTGTGTGTGTGTGTGTGTGTGTGTGTGTGTGTGTGTGTGTGTGTGTGTGTGTGTGTGTGTGTGTGTGTGTGTGTGTGTGTCTGTGTGTTTGTATGTGTGTGTGTGTGTGTGTGTGTGTGTGTGTGTGTGTGTGTGTGTGTGTATTAAGGGTACCGGGATTTGTGAAATGATGACTGTGTAGAGGAATGCTTGGGTGCTCTGTCTCTCCCTATCTATTTTTCTGTTTCTGTCCCTGTCTCTGTCTCACACACACACACACACACACACACACACACACACACACACACACACACACACACACACACACACACACACACACACACACACACACACACACACACACACACACACACCGCAACACTTCACACTAACACATCTTACACCTCACATTCCTGCACCACTCACTACCACATCATACACAGCCACACCAGACTCTCCCACACCTCACACAGCCACACCTTACACCACCCCCACCCCCCCTTCCAGGAAAAAAAAAACACGACAGCTCACATCCCACTGCTCAAGCTGCCACAACCCACAGAGCCACACCTCACACTACCACACCATGCCCCGCCATACCTCACACGGCCACACCCCACACTGCCACACCTCACACTCACACGGCACAAGCAGACACTTTTCCAATACTGTTTATAAAGCTACAGTTTACCACGTATACAGTACTTGGCCTACACTCCACAATGACAGTTCTTTATCTTTCCAATTGTAAGAGAGTCCTATTTTATCTGTGCCCCCCTCACTTGCGATAAAGAATTCAGAAATAGAGCCAGAGAATCAGGAGGGCCCGAGCCGCCCAAAGAAAGGGAGGCGAAAGAATGGCTTTATCGGAAGGGGAGACAGTTATTGTGCCATCAGCCTGAAATAAAGGTAGAGAGAGAGGACTGGCTGGAATTGGATGAAATATTTTTAGCAAGAGGTCTCGTTCGCTGCCCCGTGCTTAGATAGGGAAGACTCACCACACTTTAAGGAACACTCTAAGGATGGAGAAGATTACGTCAATTTTTGGGCGAAGAAACGTGACCAATTATGGGAAGGAATTTGAAGTGACTTTTAGCCTTTAGAGCGTTATGACTTTTCTTAATAAATATCTGGTATTATTCTGAATTAAATTTATAAGCGAGACCGTAGCAGCGAAGGGGTGTTGAGAACTTTCATGAGAGAACCCCTTCGCGACTATGAGCTGGTAGGCGAAGGAAGGCGAACAATAACTACCCCTCACGCAAAATTTCACATGCAGCAACTTTATGTAGAAATGAATAAATCAAGAAAAAAAACTGACTGCCAGGATTCCACCAGATTCAGCACATAGTTTGTTTTAATTTGAATGAATAGCTTAGTGAGTTGCACAGCCATGAAGAGGCTAACAGGGAGTCGGGTCACGCTTTAACCCTTGACTGTTAGCATTTCTTTTAGCTAGAAAAAAGAAATGATGCTAGTACGAACAAACTGACCAAAGGTATCCACGGTAACGAGAGGATTAAATTTCTTCTTTCGGCCTATGAGTCTGTCTGAGATGAAAGTAACTGTTTGGCTTTACCTGGAATAAAATGAATAAAAAAAAAAGAGTTCTCCTTTCCTCGTCGAAGTATTTATTATAGAAGTTTTTAATATATTTGTCATGGTAGGTTCTCTAGAGGTAAATAAAATAGTACAAAGTCAGGTAAATTAAACTATGAGCTCCATTTTTGCCATCCAAAATGGTTAACCTATTAAATCCGGTGATGCCCTCTTTAATTTCGTCTTGTTCGAGGCGATTTTATTCAGTTCTAGGAAAGGCCTCTGTTGCATGTAGTAGTAGTAGTGGTAGTAGTAGTAGTAGTAGTAGTGGTGGTGGTGGTGGTGGTGGTAGTAGTAGTAGTAGTAGTAGTAGTAGTAGCAGTAGTAGTAGTAGTAGTAGTAGTAGTAGTAGTAGTAGTACTTGTTGTAGCAGTAGTTCCACATTCACCTAAAATGTGAACTAAGTAGACTGCAGGCCGAAGCTGTACTCCTCCTGCAGTCCACAATCCCTCTTACAGGAGATAGGGAGAGCTTTAGGGACAGTTTTATAACCAGGCAGAGAAGCCACCTGATAATACCGGTGTCACCACAAGAAGGCGTCTCTCTCCAGGATCATCAGTATTACTAAAAGAGGTTAGGCAAGAAATTGTTCCTGTGATTAATAAAAACCATACAACAGTAACAATAATAAATAGATATATATATATATATATATATATATATATATATATATATATATATATATATATATATATATATATATATATATATATATATATATATATATATAAATAACAGTAAATAAATAATAGAGCCTGTGTAGAGCAAGTAAATAGATAAAACAGAGCTTCCGTAGGGCCCACAGCAGACACATTAACCCAGCCTCTCGCAAGCACCCACAATCTCCCGGCAATTATCCTGGGCGTTAATAACCACTTTTTACGAGCCCTAAGAGTCTCGCCTCAACTTGTGGGAGAGGAGCAAAAAAGCACTTTATTGGGTAAGGAGCGGAGGAGGGAGGGAAATGAGAGAGAGAGAGAGAGAGAGAGAGAGAGAGAGAGAGAGAGAGAGAGAGAGAGAGAGAGAGAGAGAGAGAGAGGTGAAGGGATAGCGTGGTGGCGAAAGGAGAAGAGAAGAAGGGGTGGAAATGGAGGGAACGAGGAGAAGGATGGGGAGAAAAGCATCAACAATGGGAGAGAAGGAAAAAGATGGAGAGAAAAGGAAGAGGAGGGGAGAAAGAGGAGAGAGGAAGAAAGAAGAATGGAGAGGGAGAAGAGAGGTGAGACGAGAGAGTAAGAAAGGAAAGGAAGGAACAGGGAGAGTCAGGAAAGGGAAGGAAGAACAGTGGGAGGGAAGGGAGTAAAAATGAAAATGGATGGAAGGAGAAAAGGGAAAGAGAAGGGGAAGGAGAAGAAGGAAAAAAAGAGAGGAAGGAAAGAAAGAAGGGAAGGGGAGAGGATTGCGAGGATCGAGGAAAGGAGGAGATGGGGATGGATATGAGGAAGAGGGAAGGACGGAGGGGATGGGTGAAAAGGGAGGAGGAAAGTGGAAATAGTAGAGAAAGAGAGGAAAGAAGAGAGAGGGGGAGAACAGAGAAGTGAAGAAAGAGAAAAAAGGCAGAAGGAGAGAGGAGAACTAAGGGGACACAGAAAGTAGGGAAAGAGTAAGGAAAAAAAAAAGAGAGAAGAAGGAAAGGGTAGGAATGTAGGAAATGGAGGGAAGGAAAAAGTAGAGAAAAGAAGAAAGGGTGAAAAGGGAGAGGGAGAGGAAGGAGCAGAAGGAGGTTAGGGTGGAAATGAAAAGGGGGAGGGAGGTGCAGAGAAGGAGAGAGATGGGTGTAGGAAGGGGGTGGAGGAGAGGGATAGGGCAAGAGGGAGAGGGAGAGGGAAGAGGGGAGAAAGAGGGGAAGGGAGAGGCAGGGGAAGGGGAGTGGCAGGGGAAGGGGAGTGGCAGGGGGAGAGGGAGGTCGAGGTGCGAATGAGAGAGGGGAGGAGGGAGTGGGTGGAGAGGGTGTTAACGAGTGAAGTTCCTGAAATTCACTCACTCACACGCCGCACCCAGCCTGCTTTTCTCTCCTCTCTCTCTCTCTCTCTCTCTCTCTCTCTTTGTGTGTGTGTGTGTGTGTGTGTGTGTGTGTGTGTGTGTGTGTGTGTGTGTGTGTGTGTGTATTTTCCCCATCAACATCCTTATTTTCCCCTCTCAAAAAACAGTTATTGGATTTTTTTTAATAATCTTTCCCACCACCTCCTTTAGAGATCCTATTGCCTCTAAAGCATTTATAAACGTTCTTAAAAGCAGGATTCAGTGCAGCATAAGAGGCTTCGTAACTCCTCTTCCTTAGCGATTTATGCTGTTTAATATACCCAAACACTCTCTGGTATGTTATTTATATCTCTTACATATGGACATCGTTTACATGGAAATTTATATACCGAACTATTCAATGTTTTATACTAAATCGCCTAGGAAAAAGTGTTACGGATTATACTAGACCTTGTTTTTATTTCTATCCTTGTAAATAAGAGAAAAATAAAAGGGAGCTTATATAGAATAACTAATAAGGTGAAAAAATACGTCAGTACTTAATGACTCATGCCTTTACCTTATTGCAATGGGCGTATTTTTAAACACTGACGTTGGTTAAGTTTTCCTCCTCTCTCTCTCTCTCTCTCTCTCTCTCTCTCTCTCTCTCTCTCTCTCTCTCTCTCTCTCTCTCTCTCTTTTATATATATCTAGGACCAGACTCTTGCCTTGTGTAGACATGATTTATTGTCACTTTATATTGTTAGCATCTAGAGGGTTTGTATTACTTTGCATTATTATTGTGGTTATTATTATTACTGTATTATTATTATTATTATTATTATTATTATTGTTACTACTACTACCACTACTACTCCGGCCATCATTATTATCGTCATTTTTCTTCTTTGTCTTCATCTTCTTCTTCTTCTTCTTCTTCTTCTTTTTCCTCCTCCTCCTCCTCCTCCTCCTCCTCCTCCTCTTCTTCTTCTTCTTCTTCATCTTCTTAGCCCCATTGAGTCACAGTTATTTCTCAGTATCACCGGGTACTGAGGAAAAATCCCAGTCCCTACCCTAGCTACCTATTACAGCAACGAGGAGTGACGGGTTAGTAGGCGAGAGAGGAGGGCTGTCTTGTTAGGGTACTGACTTGTATTCTCGTCTGGTAAGGAAGCTCCCTAACACCTGTCCCTTAGCCATTTGTTTTTGGATATGTCTGGTTAATATCTTTTTCTACGTTATTTATGCAGGACATGGCGATGTTAGAAGGATTTATGCAACACTGGACAGTAAGGTGTATTAAACAAAATAAATCGCTCAGGGAAAGGTTGGGTTGTATTTAGGCTTCGTAGTACCTCCTCCTCTGCTATTTATTCTGGTTATTATATCATGCCATTTTCTTTTGCGATAGTATTATTCTCGTATCGACATACATTAGAAGAGGCAACTTAAGTGTAAAATGGAGAATAAATCGCTAAGGAGAAGGTGTCAAGAAATTTCCAAAGTCATTCAGAATGGGATCCTACATCAGGAGACGCTGCATGACCAAAGTCCTAAAAAATCCGGATCTTAAGTAAAAATTCCTGTAGACCTAAGAATATCGCTAAATTCTTGATTAGAGAGAGAGAGAGAGAGAGAGAGAGAGAGAGAGAGAGAATACCTCCCACCTATCTCCATTGTGAGGGCCCAGAGACGCAGGGCTTAGCATACGAGTGAAATCGAATTCCCGAAGTTTTGTTTTGTCTAGAATGAAATTATACTAGAGTACCTTTGAGCCAGTGGCGGGTGTCTCTCTCTTAGCTATTCCCTAAGAGAGAGAGAGAGAGAGAGAGAGAGAGAGAGAGAGAGGTGTAATAAAAGCAGATAATGGTGAGTTTGATGTCAGAAGTTGAGCTTGGTGTCAAAAGTTCTATTATTGGAAGTGTCGATATATATGAGTATATATATTCAGAGAGAGAGAGAGAGAGAGAGAGAGAGAGAGAGAATATTTTCCTTTTGTCTTTACTGTGCAAAAAGGAAGAGTAAAACTAGATCAAAGTATTCAGTATTCTCTCTTGTATATCATATGAAGCCACCTTTGAAGTAGGATCTCTCTCTCTCTCTCTCTCTCTCTTTGTTATTACTCCCTATTTCCAGCAACCTCGAATCAGAAAATATAAAGTTTCAAAATTCCCTAATTATTACAAATGCAACACAACTAAAAAGAGAGAAAAAAAAAATCGTAATAATACTAAAAAAGCGAAAGAAAAAATCCCTGAACCATATTTGAAAATTTCCATAGCATTTCATAGGCAGTTGTTTCGAATCCAGAGTAGAGTCGAAGCTTTAAAAAAAAAAATGCGTAGGAGATATTGAGAGAGATGTAAAAAAAATGAAAAAAAAAAAAAAGTATATATGTATAGCGAACGGAAGGCTTCTGGATCCGGATATCCTCGGGTTTCGACTGTAAATCCTCGCAGTATTTATTTTCTTCTCTCTCTCTCTCTCTCTCTCTCTCTCTCTCTCTCTCTCTCTCTCTCTCTCACAAAGACTCCTCCAGTTCAGTATAAATACATCTTTTGCTGTGAAAAAAATGTGTATGTGATAAACGATGGATGTGGATGGATGGATTAATGGATGGGTGTATGTTTAAGTGTAGAACGATGTGGATAGATGGATGGATGGATGGATGGACTGGTGGGTAATTATATATACATGTAGAAAGGATGGGTGAAGAGAGAGATGGATTGATGGATGGATGGATAGATGGATGGATGAATTGATGGATGAGCGTATATATATGTGTAGAACGATGTGGGTGGATGGATGGATGGATGGATAAGCAGGAGGGAGGATGGAAGGAGATGTAGTTGGTGGATATGGGATATTTTTAGATGATTACTGAAGAGGAGGATGAGACAGAGAAGGATGACGGAAGGAGGTGAAAGAAGACAATGATGGATATGGCTAAGAGAGAGAGAGAGAGAGAGAGAGAGAGAGAGAGTTTATGGTTTTAAAGGAAGAGGAAAGAGACAGATGAGCGAAGAGGACAAAAGAGGAAGAGGAAGACACGGATGATGGATGCATAAGGGGAATGAGAGAGATAAAGAAGAGGACATCTGAACTGACACTGCATTGGATTTAAAAAGAAAGAGGAATAAGAAGAAAGGTAGACAGATGAGAGACGAAGGGAGGTGAGAAAGAGACTATGATGATGGATGTATGGAAGATGGATGCAAAGAAATGGAGTGAATCTGAATTGACACTGAACTGGTTTTAAAAGAAAGGGAACAAGAAAGAAAGGCAGATGATGGGAGAGGAAAGAGGAAGACGATGATGATGGACGTCGATGAGAAAAGAGGCCACAGAGAAAAGGAAAAGATATAAATGGAGCTGGAATGGTTTTAAAAGAATGACAATTAAAAGAGAAAATTTAAAATGTGAGAGAAAGACATGATGATGAAGAATGTAGAAAAAAAGAGAAAGAAGGAGAAGAGGAAAAGGGAGAAAGGAATGACGAAAATGAGGGATATAGAAGAGGAAAGAGAAAGCATGAAAAACAAGTGGCTGGGGCTACAGACGATTTCAGGCCCTGAAGTACTGTGATTTTTTTTTTTTTAACTTTTGTTGCATTCTTCGGTTTTACTTACCTAAGGAAATACAATCCGGATTTAAGTGGTTAGGCACAGTTCACTTTAACTCCTTCAGTGCCGGGTGTCTTTTCTTGTTTTGTTTTTGGCTCCTCCATATCATTGTATTCAGTTTGGGAGAGACACCCCCCAAACTGGAGAGGTTAAAGAAAAAGGAATATGAAGGAGTACAAAGGAATTCAAGCAGCGACAGAAATATTGATCTTTTCGGGTCTGTTTGTTCTGGGATAAGCTATAACTAATGTCTCTATTACGTGGGTCATAGACAATGATAGCAGGAAGACAGGAGAGATAAAAAAAAACTGGAAGGCTCCCCCCACCACCAAACGCTCCAGTCAAAGCCAGCAGGAAATACTGAGAAGGAATGAAAAAGACAATTGAAGGAAGGAGGTGAAAGAGAAGGATGATGCATACGAAGGACAAAGAGAAGTGATCTGAATTGGAAATGCAGTGGTTTTAGGAAAGGAGGCATAAAAAGCAGACTTACGAGGGATGAAGAAGACGCAGACGAATATGAAAAAGAATGAGGGGAACAGAGAAGACGAATCGAGTTGAGCTGATAGTTCTTTGGTTTTAAAAGGAAGATGAGGTGGAGTGAGATGAAGGAAAAAGGAGGAAGAAGGCGGTGATGAAGGGTATGGAAACGATGAGGAGGAGGGAGAAGAGGAAGAAATGAGAGTAGGGATCTAAAGTTATTTAACGGAAGAGAAAGAAGACAGATTGATAAATGAAGAGGATGAAAGAAAATTGTGATAATATATAGGTAGGAAATATAGAAGTATGAAGAAGAGTAAGAAATTTTAATTGAAATTGTATTTTCTTAGAGAGAGAGAGAAAGTTGCTACAGTGGGAGGGGAGACAAGGATGAGGGATGAAAACAGAGGGAGAAGGAAGAAAAAATGAGCAATTGGGGCGTAGATGTAGCTCTCTCTCTCTCTCTCTCTCTCTCTCTCTCTCTCTCTCTCTCAGGCAAAAAAATAATGCCAGGGAGAGGAATGTAGATAGCAGAGTTATGGGATGGGCGTTACGTATGGGGAAGACCGTCCAATAACAGGGGGAACGGAGGGGAATTGGAGGAGCTGGCGGGGTGATTGGGAGAGGGATTGGCATGGGGAGGGAAAGGGGAGGGAGGTAGGGAGTCGCAGGGATGGGTGTGGTAGAGGCTGAGGGAGAGAGATGAAATGGCTGAAGATATGGGGAAAAAATCAAGTGTGTGTGTGTGTGTGTGTGTGTGTGTGTGTGTGTGTGTGTGTGTGTGTGTGTGTGTGTGTGTGTGTGTGTGTGTGTGTGTGTCAGAGAGAGAGAGAGAGAGAGAGAGACTTCATGATAACAGGAAAGATTTATTACATGACAAAAACGAAAGGATGAAATATTACATAAAAGGGAAGGTGAAAGAGTGAGGCCAGCCAGAAGAAAAAAGATTATGATAAAGGGATAATAAACAGAGAAGGATGAGACTCTGTGATTTACGATTTACAACGATGAAATGTAAATGAAAACGAAAAATAGAAAATACAGGAAAACAGTAAACTTAAATACATAAAGGAATAAAAAATGGGAAAGAGATTTAGATAATGTGGCAAAAAATAAAAAAAATAATACTTACTCTTGATATCTCCCTCAGCTCTTACCCTATTACTACCCAAGATTAGTACGGGTGGGGTTTTGCATACTATCCTCTGCCTATTGGTTCATATTCGCAAAGCTCAGTAGTTCAAAATGAATTCTAATATGGTTATCTGCACTGGGGGAAGAGGATAGGGGGCTTGCTAAGGTTTCCATGGTGACCGTTTTTATGAAGGAAAACAACACTGCTAAAGGTAATACGGAAATCGGCTAAGAAGATTTTGCTGATTTGCATGTCTAAAGAAATAAGAAAGAAAGAAAAGACAAGAAAGAAAAAGAAACGCAGCTCTTGTGGACACAGAGAAGAGCAAAGAAGATTTCGTTGACTGGCGTCCCTAAAAAAATAAGAAAGAAAAAAGAAAGAAAAGAGAAGAAAGGAATAGCAGAGATCGTAGAAGAATCCAATGGCCAAAGAAGAAAATGACCTAAGAAAGTAAAACGTAGAAACCTCAAGCACTTCATATGCAAGGAAGACTTAATTCTAGACACAAGCAATCAGACCCCCAAGTCCAGCCAATAATTTTACATTCAAGGGTAAAAATCAGTGAAGTGCTGTTGAGAAAGGTAATAAAAATCCACTCTTGCGTAATGGAGCCGAGGGTAAAAGAATCTGACAGGAAAAAGGATAAAGTAAAAAAGACCCATGATTTTTGTTGGTGGGTGAGCAGAATTAACATCAAGCCTCTCAGTGCCACAATTACTAAGAGGATCGGGGTATAGCGACTGACTCCTCCCCCCCCCCCACTTCTTTCCCTCTCCTCTCCACACCACCCCACTAAACCCCTCCCCACCTCCCCTCCGCAAGCTTCACCTTTCCACACCCCCTCCCCTTAGTTCCCCCAATCCGCCCTACTTCCTCACCTTCCCTGATCCCCCCTCGCCCCTTCACCCCCTTCATCCCCCTTCGTCTCCTCACCTCCCCTCGTCCCCCTTTCCTTTCATCCTTCACTCTAACCCTCCCTTCCCTCTCTCGCTCCCTCTCTACATCCTCCTTCTCTCAGCTACTTCCCTAATCTCCAGAAGGGAGATGGTGAAAATTAGGAAGGAAATTCAAGCTAGCAGTCCACCTATACAGATGAGCCTGGAACTGCAGATACTATAGACCTTTTACCTTAACTTGGCCCAGATTTTCGCTTTTTTGCAGCATATTTCACGTTCCTCCATCACAGAATAAGACAATACTGTGGCTTTGCATCCTTGCCACAGCACTTTTTCGTGAGTAGCAACACATCCTGCTGTTATTCTAGTGTTACAAGCCAGTATTCACGATGGGGAGATATTAATTTTAGGCCAAGTTAGAGTAAAAGGAGTATACTACTACTTCACAATAAGCATAATTTAGCCTTTTTTTTTTCTTTTTTTTTTCGTAAGATGTGTGAGAAGCGTATCGCAAGACTGTACTGCCACGTGGAGAGCATGCACGTGGAAGGAAGAGCTGCAAAAAGGGACTAGTGATGATAATACGAGTGGAAAGCGAGGAGGTGAAAGAGGGTCTAAGAGTGAGAGGAGGAGGATCAAAAGGTAACCAAGAGTGTGTGTGTGTGTGTGTGTGTGTGTGTGTGTGTGTGTGTGTGTGTGTGTGTGTGTGTGTGTGTGTGTGTGTGTGTGTGTGTGTGTGTGTGTGTGTGTGTGTGTGTGTGTGTGTGTGTGTGTGTGTGTGTGTGTGTGTGTGTGTGTGTGTGTGTGTGTGTGTGTGTGTGTGTGTGTGTGTGTGTGTGTGTGTGTGTGTGTGTGTGTGTGTGTGTGTGTGTGTGTGTGTGTGTGTGTGTGTGTGTGTGTGTGTGTGTGTGTGTGTGTGTGTGTGAAGTAAGCAGACGAAGAAGGTGGAGGAGAATGGAGAGAAAATAATTAGCTGAAGATAGAAGGAAGAGAAGAAGGATGAGAGGAAGAACGAAAAAGAGAAGAAAATGGGAATGGGAGGGATGCTGATGATGCTGATGATGATGATGATAAGAAGGAGGAGGAAGAAGAAGAGAGAAGAGAAGAAGGAGGAGGAAGAAAGTGACAGGTAACTGAGGGCGAGGCAGTGGAGTGCGTAACCTGTATTTAGCTGGCGGAAGGAGGGGAAGGAGGAAGACGAGGAGGAGGAGGAGGAGGAGGAGGCGAAAGAAGAAGGAAGGGAAGTCTAGGGGGAAAAAGGAAGATGAAGGAAGAGAAGAGGACAAAAGGAGAAAAACAGAAAGGACAAGAAGGAAAAAAGGGTAAAGAAGTATAGAGGAATACGAAGGAAAGAGGACAAGTAAAAAAAATAGTGGAAGACAAGGACGAGGAGGAGGAAGCGACGGGCAATGACAAGATAATGATAACAATGATGAGGCGTAACCAAGGGATAGGCAGCCAGGTGTGTGTGTGTAATAATGCTCTGACCTGTATGGGAATTAGGGAAGGGATGAAGGAGCATTGCCAAGCTGAGAGAAGGGAAAGATTATGCTTCCTGTATAGTAGCGTGCGAGAGCCAGACAAGCTTCTTATATATGGATGAGTGCGCTTATTTTTTTCTTCTATACTAAATGGGAAAATGTGATGTATTTACTATCTCTTTTCGTCCGTCTTTTTTTCTGCCCGTATTTATTGATTTATGTCTGTTTTACAATATACTCTATCTGTTTGTCTGTGTGTCTGTCTATCTATCTCTGTCTAACTATGAAAGGATCAGTCATTCAGCCAATCAATCAATCAATCTGTGTGTGTGTGTGTGTGTGTGTGTGTGTGTGTGTGTGTGTGTGTGTGTGTGTGTGTGTGTGTGTGTGTGTGTGTGTGTGTGTGTGTGTGTGTGTGTGTGTGTGTGTGTGTGTGTCTGTCTGTCTGTCTGTCTGTCTGTCTCTCTCTCTGTCTCTCTGTCTCTCTCTCTCTCTGTCTCTCTCTCTCCATTTACGAATCCAACCTTACTTTCTTATCCCTGTCTCTGTCGTTTGTCTATTTATATTCCAACACATGACTTCGATAATCTAAAAGAGCGAGAGAAAAATCATTTACATATTTATTTTGTTTTATTTTATTTCTTACAGTTTTAGATACACACTTCAGGAACTTCACCCTCCTTTCACGCTCACAAACTTCTCACACTTACCGTAGTCCTCAGGCACAGAAATCGTTCTCTCTCTCTCTCTCTCTCTCTCTCTCTCTCTCTCTCTCTCTCTCGGTGTCACGGTGAGCTAGGTTCCCGCAAGTGTCGTAAAGCCAGTCACATGACACCTCCACCCTCTCTTGCACAGGGGTGAGAGAGAGAGAGAGAGAGAGAGAGAGAGAGAGAGAGAGAGAGAGAGAGAGAGAGAGAGAGAGAGAGGAAAGGAGAAACAGAATGTGAAGAGAGAGGGAAAGCGTAAGAAACTTGAAGAGAGGTGTGGGAAGAGAAAGAAGGGAGAGAAGTTTGGTGGAAAAGAGGCAGTGGAGGAAAGATAAGGGAGGAAAAATGAAATATTTGAGGAAATTGCGAGAGAAGAGGCGAGGGAAAAGAGTTGATAAGGCTGAAAGTGAGGAATGGGAGGTAAAGAAAAGAGGAAAATAGTGAAGTGAAATGTGTGTGTGTGTGTGTGTGTGTGTGTGTGTGTGTGTGTGTGTGTGTGTGTGTGTGTGTGTGTGTGTGTGTGTGAGAGAGAGAGAGAGAGAGAGAGAGAGAGAGAGAGAGAGAGAGAGAGAGAGAGAGAAGCAAACAACATATGAGCTAAGGAAGATGAGAAAAGAAATACGGAGAGGAAAACAAGTAGACAAAATATGTAATGAGCAGGAAATAAGGAAGGAAAATGGAATATAAAAACAAAGACGAAATGGAGAAGAGGATGATGGAAGGAGATCGACTGCCGAAGTAAAGGAGAGAAATATGAAAGGAAAACAGGGCAAAATAAAACTAAAAATGAGGGAAATAAAGACAATAAGAAAGAATAAATAACAGGGGAGAGTGATGATGAAGCAGGAAGGTTAAGAGGAAGGTGAATATATAAAAAAAAATGATTGAGGAAAATACGAAGACAGGAGGGAAAAGGATGAGGGAAGGATGAAGATGGGTGAGAGGAAGTAGGTGGGACAAGACTGACGAGTAAAAAAAAAAAAAAAAGGACGAGAAGAAAAAAAAAAAGAGGAGAGAAAATAAGGAAGATAAGCGACAGTATGCAGAAAGATGCGTGAGAAAGAAGGGAAAATGATGGAATGAAGGACGTGGGTGGAGCGAAACACAGAAAACTTGAACGAAGAAGGAGAAAAGAGATTAACGAAAAAGAAAAGGGGAGGTTGTCCGAAGTGGCAAGAAATATACGAAAAAAAAAAAGTTGAAACTTAAAATACAAAGGAGGAAAGTGAACTATTTTAACTGCTGTTGATAACCTAATACAACAATAAAATAAAAATATAATTGAAGCCAGTAAAATCGAGGTACAAATAATACTTGGTTAATTAAATGAGGAGCGCTTTGCCTGAACTCACATTCCGCCGACCATTTCTAGATAAACATTAATATTACTGATGTTATTGATTTCAGTAATGTACGGTATAATGATATTTTTGTTGACATGATACAAAAGTAATTTTTAAGATATTTCAGTGAATAATTTATATATTACTATTTCTAATGTGGTGTGCTGCTAATGATCATGGGTTAAAATTGAATAATAAGCAACAGAGATAAATACTCTCTGCATAAATAAATTGTCAATGTGTGTTACTTAGCACTGTTATATCAAGAAACTCTTGTGCAATGATTTAGTATTATAATGTAGAAATGTAGCGCCTGATGATATTAAAATGCTCTTCATACCGAACGCAGTATGAGGGAATTACAGTGCTCGATGATATTACAGCATCCTATCATTTAAAAAGTATTATTTTCTATTTATTTCTTTTTTTTCGTAAAGGTAATGTGCATATTATTTAGCGTTCCATTTGGGAGGCACCTGCGTCGTCAAACGTTGAAGGGGTGGAGAAGGTATGAAGAGAATTTATATGTGTATGTATGTGTATGCGTGTGTGTGTGGGGGGGGGGCTGGTGTCGCACTCCATCATTTTAATGGAGCCTCATACCATCACTTTCCATCCATCTCTATAGCCCTTCCCATCCATCCTTACCTCCACTTCACTCACCCTCCTTCACACCTTCTCACCTCCTTGTCAACTACTTCAACTTCCCTCGTTCAACTTTCCTCTCCTTTCTTTTAGTCCCCTCCTTTCAGTCAGGATTCTCTCCCCCTTCCTTTCAAATATTTATTTTCCCTCTCTCTTCCCTTACCTATCCTTACTCACCTCCATTCGTCTTCCAGTTCTTCTCCTCCCTCATATTTCTTACCTTTCTGACAGCTAAGAATTTGGTTTGGTTACTGTGGGTAAAAAATCCTCAGATGGAAAACTGGAAAGATAATCAATTCGTTCACTTCGATGACGCCATATTTTACGTCAGTGTTGCTGCTTCCAGTCAATTATATTCAAGTTATGAAAGATCTGCAGTATTAAAGTGCATTATGAGTTCTTTACAGAGCATCATTACCTCAAAAATTCTCTCAAAACCTGATCAAAATCGTCAATAAATCTTATATCGAATGTATTTGTCATTTCTCTCCCCTTCTTTATCTCTCCTCTCTCCTCTCTTACTCCTCTATTAATTCTTTCTTAATTCTTCCTTAATCCTTTCTTTTCTATACATATCCTTTTCTGTCGTTCCTCTCCCCTTCCTTATCCTCCATCTCCCATCTCCTACTCTTCCATTTTCTTCCTTATGTCTTTTTTTTTTCTTTACACCTTTTTTGCTGTTATTCCTCCCCCCATCCTAATCCTCCGCCTGCCGTCTCAATATTCCTCAGTATTCTTCTTACAGTTCTTTCCCCTTCCTTACACTACACTTTCTTCTCCTCCTATCACCTCTGTAAGCCTCTCATAAGCTGAAGAAAATCGTCTGGAATTACAAGAAATAGAAAAGACAGTTATCAAGGTAAAGAGAGAATTAAGTCCCCACACCACAGACTGATGATCTACTGAATTTGTGTCTTCAGTTTTTCATCTCTATTCTTCTAAACACTTTTTCGTTTTCTGTCATTCCTTTATTTCTTCACACATTCTCTTCAAAATTGGTATAATTCTTCGTTGGGCAATCCCTCTCCAATCCCTCTTTCATTTTTAAGCCACTTTAAGGGCTTTGCGAGGTCAAGGGTCAAAAAAAGAAAAAGAAAAAGAAAAGGTTTGGAATCCTCTGCTTTTGTATATTCATTAACTGTTATGGCAATTTGCACAAAAGTACGTCAGTTTAATGTAGCCGTGTGGAGACCATCTTGCATTCCCTTGTAAATGTTGGCAACGTTTATTTCTGGACAGCGCTTGCTCTGCTGCCTCATCCTTCCCAAACTAAATTTACTTCCAAACTTATTTCACACTTTCCTCGCACCCAACGCAGGCTGCACTGGAAAAGTAAACATTTATTTACTTATATTTTTTCCTCTGTGCACCTTCCTGATTGCACTTCCTCTCTTCCTCGTCCAATCTCTCTCTCTCTCTCTCTCTCTCTCTCTCTCTCCTTTCCCCATTCTTGCTTCTCTCTTTCCCGCCACTCTTGCTCATCTCCTCTTTCTTACCCATTTCCCTTCTCCTCTCCTCCCTGCTAACTTCCACGCCCCCTCTCTCCATACCTCTCTCCCTCCTTCCCATTTCCCTACCTATCTTTCCCTACCCTGTCTTCCACACTTCCTCTCCTTCTCCCTCTCCCTATTTCCTATTCCCTTCCCTCCCTTACCCTATCTCCCCTGCCTTATTCCACTTGCCTTTATCCCTCCCAAACACACACACACACACACACACACACACACACACACACACACACACACACACACACACACACACACACACACACACACACACACTCACACACCTCAACACCCACGGAGAATAAACCCGGGGTGAGTAATGGTCAATTTTGCCAGACGGATTATAGGGCAGTGGGGGTAAAGGCAATGCTGGCTTGACTTGCAAATGTCTCCTCCTTCGCCCCCCCCCCTCTCTCTCTCTCTCTCTCTCTCAGCACTAGTCCTTCATTCTCATTTGTCTTTCTTTTTTTATGCTTTTGACTCAGTGCATAGACTCAACGACCTATTCCCTGAGCCCAGCATTCCTCCTACGTACCATACACCTTCCTCATGTCACCATTTCAGCGCTATCAACCACCGTCCATATTGAATACATTATAGGACCGTCTCTTACAGAAATGAGGGTGTTTTTACAACTAGCTGGCAGGTCTTATGATAGATCAGAAGTCTGCTTTAACGAAATTTATGAGGGAGGTGTGAGTTGGAGAGGACAAGGAGACATGGAGGTAATTTGTTTGTGGCCACACCTTACAGAACTAAGGCATCTGACAATATACAGACAGACAGAAGGATAGAGAGATAAATAGAAAGATAGATAAACAGACAGCAATATGTGGACTATCGTGTATTTCACCTCTGGCTGAATTTAGCGATACATTTTTCAATGACCTCTCTCAAGTTTGTATTTGATATTCGTTTAGTGACTCTCTCTCTCTCTCTCTCTCTCTCTCTCTCTCTCTCTCTCTCTCTCTCTCATTTCACGCGACCCACTTCTGCAATTTCATCCTTCTTTAATAATCTCTCTCTCCTTGACTCCACCCACTGCATTTCCCGGGAATCGTCTCTCTCTCTCTCTCTCTCTCTCTCTCTCTCTCTCTCTCTCTCTCTCTCTCTCTCTCTCTCTCTCTCTCTCTCAAGCACTCAGAACTCATTTCCCACTCCTCCTCCACTCTGCCCCTCTTACCCCTGCCAGCACTCTCATTCTCTTCTCTCACTTACAGCATCCACCACTTTCCCTCCCTCCTCTCTCCCTCCCTCCTTCCCTCCCTCAATTCCTCCTCCTCTCTCTCCCTCCATTTCGCCTCCCCTCCCCTTCTCTTTCTGTGTGTCTGTGTGTCTGTCTGTCTCTGTCTCTGTCTCTGTCTCTCTTTCTCTCTCTCTCTCTCTCTCTCTCTCTCTCTCCCCAACACGATAATGGGCTATTCTCCCCTCGCGTGGTTTTTCTTTCACGTCACTATCCTCCTCCTCCTCCTCCTGATCCCATTACGTCTAGGCCCACTCCTCCCACCCCCACTCCGCCCACCCCATCCCATCCCCTCACAGAACAGATTACTACTTTCCCTTTCTCTCCCTTCCCTTTCCTTCTCTCCTTTCTCTTCCTTCTTTCCCTCTTTCCTTTCTCTTCTTTCTTTTCCCTCTCCCTCTCTCCCACTCTTTCCTTCTTCCCCTTTCTCTTCCTCTCACCCACTTTCTTGCCTGCTACTTCTATGTTCCCTCTTTGCTCTTTTCTTCACCTTCCTCTCCTCTTCTCCTCCTCCATCCTCTTTTTTTCTTTTCATATCACTACTCCTTCCCTCTCTCTACATTTCCTTCTTTTTATCGCCCACTTCCTCCATCCTCTGCTTCCATTCCTTCTCTTCACGCTCTCCTCCTCTCCTCTTCCCTCACAGTCTTGCATCTTACCTCTCCCCACCTTTTCTCTTTCCCTTTCCCTCCTCTCCTCTCCTCCTCCCAAACCATTCCTTCCCTCTCCTCTTTCCTCTCTCACCAAATTACCACCTACCCCAGTTCCTCCCTCCCCATATCTCATCTGTTACCTGTCTTCTCATTCTTCCTTTCACATATCCCTTAACAAGCCATTCCCTCCCTCTCTCTTACTTCTTTTCCACTACTCTCTCTCTCTCTCTCTCTCTCTCTCTCTCTCTCTCTCTCTCATTTACTTCCCCTGACACAACATTACAACTACCTAACTTTTTCACCACCTCTCATTCGTTATCTTTTTTCCTCTTCGCCACTCCTCTCCATCCTTTCCCCCTCCATCCACCCATTCTCACATTTATAACTACTTACCTTAGTTCCCCGCTCTCTCTACCTTCATCAACTCTCCCCTTCCGCTTCTATGCCTCTGTTCTCTATCCCATTACCACTCACGCACCCTCTTCACCCACTTATCATCCTCTCTCCCTCCCACCTTCTCTCTCCCTCGAACCCACTATCTTCTCCTCCATCGCATTTTCCCTTCTATTCCCAAACAACATTACCACCTGCCCAAGTTCCCCTCCCCTCAACTCCATTCTCCCCGTTCTCATTTTCTCCCCATTAGTCAAGAAAAAATATATAAAACAAAGCGAAATGTTGGACACTACGTGCTTATCACCTCTCTACTTCCTGCTTCTCCTTTTTCATTCACTCCCCGGTTCTCAGTTGCGACCCTGTTCTCCTACCTCTCATCCACCCTCCCTCTCACTTTGTCTCTCCATCTCATCCACTTTTTCTTCCCCCCTCTCTCACTTTTCCTCTCCATCTTCCGCACTGTCCCTGTCCTACTTAAATTCTCTTTCCCTTCTCACTCCATCACCACATACCCAAGTCTACCCTATCCTCTCTCTCTCTCTCTCTCTCCACCGACACAGACCCTCTCCCTATCCCCACTCCCCAGACACCAGTAAAAAAAAATAAATAAAAAAAGGCAGTCACTGAGTAATTATCAAGGACCACACCCCACCCACCCACCCACCCACCCAGCCCATCCCGCTCACTCCTCTGCGCCCGCCTCTGGTAATCGGATTTGCCAGGCGGTTTTTTTAATTTCCAGGATGCTGCTCATCTCCACGGGCTCCGGCGTGGTCTTAATGGGCTGGGCTGCTGGGTAAGTGGGACGCCGGGAAATACACCCCGAACGACAGCAGCAACACCAAGGATATTAATTTTATGTTTACGGGAAGCATGTTTCAGGAAATGTATGTGTTTCAGGAGGTATATTTATGCTTCCAGAGGTGTGTTTCAGGAAGTGTATGTGTTTCACGAAGAATATATATATTTGAGGAGGAGCATTTAAGGAGTAAGGCATATACCAGGAAATAAATTTTGGGAAGCACGGTTTCTGGAAGTAAATTCGTTTCAGGAAGATTTAAGACGGTATCATGTCATCACGCTTTAACCACGAATCACTGTCTTATGACTACACACACACACACACACACACAAGTTAGCAGGTTCTACAAAGGTTTCAATTTTGCCACCAACAGTGTCGTAATTTAAACATGGCTCTTCTCTCTCTCTCTCTCTCTCTCTCTCTCTCTCTCTCTCTCTCTCTCTCTCTCTCTTTCTCTCGCTCTCTCTCTCTTTGCCAACACCCCACCTTTAATCCGTCCACCCGGAAGCACTCCCCAGCTTAATAAAGAGGTATATAATTAACTCTCTCAGGCACCTCTGACTCACTCAAAGCTGAATAAAATCGTCTGCCGTTCAATGGGATAGAGCTGTTCCGAGAATGAGAGGGTTGTCTATTTATCTATCTATTTATCTATCTATTTATATCGCTAATTAGGTTTCATTCACCCTTTCACATAAATTTCTACCTAGTTAGATTAATTTGGGTTGGTTTAGGGATATTCAAAAGCAATTAGGTTGATTTAGGCTAGTTTAGGGCCGTTTGATCGACTTAGGTCCTTTACAAGACGTAGCAGGAGAAGAGGAAGAAGAAGAAGAAGTAGTAGAAGAAGAAGAGGAGGAGGAGAAAGAAGAAGAAGAAGAAGAAGTAGAGAAACATGAGGAGCAGGAGAAAGAAGAAGAAGAAAAGAGGAGGAGGAGGAGGAGAAAGATGATGATGACGATGAAGATGATAAAAAGAAGAAGAATAACAAGAGGAGGAGGAGAAGAAGAAGAAGAAGAAGAAGAAGCTGTTGATGATGTTGATGATGATGATGATGGTGATAATGATGATGATGATGATGATGATGATGGTGATGGTGATGATGATCAAGAAGAAGAAGAAGAAGAAGAAGAAGAAAAAGAAGAAGAAGAAGAAGAAGAAGAAGCAATATGAAGAAAAAAAATACATTAATAATTCGGAGCCAGCAACACGAAGCCCAAACACGGAATATAATCAACACACACACCCTCACTAAACCAGCCCTGTAAATCATCCCGCGTGGAACTATTTCTTTTGGAGTCAGAGCAAAACAAACATCCATCAGCATAACTCCACACTGAAGGCTCTCATAATACGTCCCAAGGGCTGCGCGTCAAAGGCATGGAGGGAGGATGATTTTGTAATTACCTGTTCTGCGTTTTTGGCTGATTCGTGAGAGGGTGGGTTTAGGAGAGTGGCGCGTGCTTAGTTTGTTGTTGCTCATACATACATACACACTTAATACATACATACATACATACATACATAACCATATCACGACCCACCACCCAATACCTAACCTGCTCCTTCCGCCCACTCCTCTCCGTCCACCCTTCACATTTTCTACCCTCGTCTCCCCTTCCATCAAAATATCGTAATTTTAAAGACACATTTGTTCCCGCCGTCAACCCCGACCCTCATTTAAGGCCCATTTTAACAGCGTGTGCTCGTTCCATCCACCATCCTCGCCGGCCATACCATACCATCCACCCCTCTCCGCACCACACTGAGCTTTTAAATAATCCACCCTGTCATCACCAACAACGTCGCTTCTCATACAAAATTCATCTTCACGGGACATAGTCGTTCCAGAATTTTTACGTTAATTGATTGCATGGTTGATTAATAACTTCACGAGGCAGACGATGTTTCTACTCTCCCCAGACAAGCAAAGTGAGCCGTCCCCGCAACACACAAGGCACTGGATATTAGGAAACAGGCCACATGTGCACAGTAAATCCTTCTGTATGTTGGTCATGTAGTAGAAGAAAATCACAACTTTTTCATACATCTCGTTTTGTGAATACATCAATAATGTCAATAAATAAGGCTTGTGGGTAGGTCTGGGATTTCATTCCCGAGTTTTCCTGTAATTGATGTGACCGTGACCCCATAAATCCGAGAGCATGTTCCTTCTTCCTTCTCTTTTACTTTTTCATTTTCTCTTCTTTTTTAGTAGTCGTAACAGAAGCAGTAGTAGTAGTAGTAGTAGTAGTAGTAGTAGTAGTAGTAGTAGTAGTAGTAGTAGTTGCACTGTAGTAGCCATAGTAGCAAGAATAACCTGAAATAATACGTAGTGGCAATGCGAAACTTGATTCACTTCTTCCCTCTTCACCCTAATCATTTAACTTAACCTACATATACAGATTTTCTCTATCCATCTTCCTCTCTTACTATACCCTACTTCCTGTTGCCCCTTCCTACATCTCTCACTGGATCCCCCATTCTTCTTCTCGAGTTATATCCATCATTTCCTGTTATTTCCTTTTCCGTTGGCCTACATCTGTGTGCTTTTCACTGTTCCTTTTTTTTCTTAATTTCTATGCCCAACCTTCCGTTACTCTTCATTCTCCTCTCATTCACTCTCCCATGCTTCTTCCATCATCTAATTCACCTTTTCCTTTCCTTTCCTTTCCTTTCCTTTCCTTCCTTTCTTTTCCGTACTTTATTCTTTGATTTCTCTTGCCTTCCTTTCCTATCTTTTCTTCTCAGTCTCATTTAACATTCCCAACGCCTGCATACTTTCCTCCACAAAATTTTTACACCGCACTGTTTCAACTTGTCCTCCTTCTCTCAACATTTTCTCTTTTTAACTTGCTCTCACAGAGTTCATCCTTTCCTTTCTTTTCCTTTCCCAAACAGCTATTGCACCTAGAACACACCTGTATATTTCCACCTTTTCCCCTCAGTACTCTTTCCTATATTATCTTTCTCTTCTTATTCACTTTTTCCAACTAATCAACACATTTCTTTTCCATCCCCTTTATACAGTCTTTCCCATTTCCCCCCTCCACCTTCCCCCCCCACCCTTCCTGTTACCCCCCTTCTCTTCCTATTCTCACCTGCCTTATTTCTCCTTTGTTCCATCTTTCAGAGCCAATACACCTTTTCCTTTCTTTCCCATCCAGTTAATCTACTTTTTCCGTACCTATCCCACTAACTTTCATATCTCCATCCTTTTCCCCAAGCACTCTTTCTCACTACCCTCCTTCTTGTCACATTCACTCTTCGCACTTCCTAGTTATTCATCTTTTTCTCCACCTCTCCCATTTACCTAACCTTCCCCACACCTGTATACTCTCTCCCAGTACCATTTTCTTTCCTCTCTTTCCAAAATCACACTCCTTATTTCTCCTCTCTTCCTACTCTCACATGCCACAGTCGCACACATCCCACCCCCACCTCCCTCTCCCCCACTGCTTCTCTTCGCTGTCATACTCCCATCGCACGCACAAGCCCCAAAACCCAACATTGTCCCCAAATCCCACATGCACTCCATCTCGCTCCACATCTTCCCCCCCTCTTCCATCCCCTCCTACCTTCCACCTGGTCCTCTCTCCACATCCTTTTTATCTCCTTCCACTAGCTCATCTTTTTATCTTCCACTCCACTTCCTTCTTTTTCCCATACTTCTCCTCCTCTCTTCCTCCCTCATGACATTCTCTCTTCTTCCCTCACCCCGGCATTCATTCTTCCTCGTACTCCAAGTTCTCTCTTCCTCGCATTCCACATCCTCTCCTTCTCCCATTCCATCACCTCCTCTCGTCCTCCTCCACCTCCTCCTTTCCTGCTTCATCTCCTGTCCTCCCACTCCACCTCCTCTCCACTTTTTCCGCCATTTCCTCTCCGGTTACCACTCTACCTTCTCACCTCCCAAAGTTCCTCCCCCTCCCCTCCCTCATTCCACCTCCTCCCCTCCTTCCACCGACTGACCTACTTCCACCTCCACGCACGCGAGGTGGGGAGGCCCTAAAAGTGGTTGTTTACCTGCCCTCTGGTCTGTTATTATTGGGAGCGTCAACACTACCCTCACTCTTACCTGCGCTACTCACACACACACACACACACACACACACACACACACACACACACACACACACACACACACACACACACACAGCTTAAAACTTAATCACATCAACACAACACCTTCTTTTTTAATATTTTATTTTGGAAACGTATGACAAATTTAATTCAGCTGACGATAAAGTTTATAATAGGGGTTAAAATAAGCCTTCAATATTCCTCTCAAAACGTCTGTTGGGTAGAATAAATGAAATAAAAAAAAAATAATCTGGTCTTACGGAGGAGCTTAAACACCAGCTCGAGAATGTAATCAATCAATCTATCTATCTATCTATCTGTTTAAACCAATCAATCAATCAACGAATCTCCTTTGTCTTTTTATCATATGTTTGTCAATCAATCAACTCTATATTTATCTCTATTTATATTTATCTGACAATCAATCAATCAGTCGGTCAATCAGCCTGTCCGTATTTATCTATCAATCAGTCAATCAAACAATAAATAACCCGTCTATCTATCTATCTATCTATCTACCCAAGAAAGTCGCTGGGAGTCATCAGAAAATTTAAAGACGATGCTCATGTCTTAATGGGTGTAAAGCCTCATATCTTAACCCCAAGGAGTCTATTTCATGATGTTTCTTTAATGTCAAAATACCTGATTCATTTAAAGAAATCGATTGGCATTCTTAACCATCTTCTCCTCCAACACTCATCTCTCCACCATCTTCTTTCTCCACCACTCAAATCTTTATCTTCTTCCTCAAACACTCATTTCTCCATCATCTTCCTTCACCACACATCTCTCCATCATCTTCTTCCTCCACCACTCATCTCTCCACCACCTTCCTCTTCCTCCACCATCTGTTTATCTTCTTCCTCCACCACTCATCTCTCCACCATCTTCTTCCTCTACCACTCATCTCTCCACCATCTTCTTCCTCCACCACTCATCTCTCCACCATCTTCCTCCACCACTCATCTCCCCACATCCCTCCGCACGCATACCAATATCTCAAATGACATCCCCACGCACCCTTCTAATCGCTCCAGAGTACGTGAGGGACAATATTCTCCCTCTCGTGGTGTGTGTGTGTGTGTGTGTGTGTGTGTGTGTGTGTGTGTGTGTGTGTGTGTGTGTATGTGTGACCCTGACCCCGTGATATTCAGTCTCACTGGGTCTTTAAAGTGGGATGAGAAAGACCAGACGTGTGCAATGGCTTCGGATCCAGTGCATAGATAAGGGAATTATTACAGTGCAGGTAAGAGGCTTCAGGTTTCGTAGCTCCTTTTTCTTTGCGATTTATTTTGTGCATTACACGTCCCTATTGTCTATATCCTTTTTTATCTCTAACTTGGTTTGAAATTGCCACCTCCCCATCATGAATGCGAAGTTTTAACAGCAGATTGACACTAGAATATGATGCTAGTCACGAAGAAGTGTTACGAAATCTGCATAAGCCACTTGTAATACGACCCATAACAAGATGGAAATTGCCCAGTCGTGAAGGCCGGGATGAAAGGTGCAAGATCACCCCGTTTCTCAGATCCCCCTCTTTCTGATCAGTCTGTCTCTCACTGTCGCCTACTTTATGTCTAGCTTGTTGAGAATATGTCTTCCTGAGAATATGGCCCGGAGATGTAGGGAACCCTTTCGTTTATTTATTTATTTATTCAGACGTCCATGATCTAAGAATGAAAAGAACACCCCTTTCTTTGATGGGCATCTCTCTGGTTATACTGTCTTTGGAGCTTACGTTTTGTTTGGCAATGAAAATAGTCTTGCTCTGTGAAGCAGGGTGATGAAGGGCGCGAAAAAAATATGATCTTTATTATTATTTTTCTTTTTTGGTTCAGACCTATACGATCTAACAAAGAGCAGTGTGCAAAATAAATCGCCAAGAAAAACATGCTGGAAAGCCTCTTATGCCGGGGAGAATACAGCTTTATGTCAGATTTTACCTCGGTGTTGCTGGGTCTCGGTGCACAATAAAACAGAACATAGAGCAGGACAGACAGAAGGCACCGTAACACAGAATAGCACAGAGCAGAACAGACAAAGAACAGCATAACACAGGACAGCACAGACTAGGGCAGACAGAGAGCAGCATAACACAGCACAGCACAGCATAACTCAGTCTGCGTTTATTATAACTGCTATGTTTTCCAAAAATTTCTCTGCATCTGAATATAAAATGGCACACACGGTAAATATAATGATGCTCTTCCTCCAGCATGGAACTGAATGGGAATCATACACACACACACACACACACACACACACACACACACACACACACACACACACTCTCTCTCTCTCTCTCTCTCTCTCTTAGGCCCATAGAGAAAGGTATCACCAGACCATGTTATCATCTCGTCAATGTGTGGCAGCGTGGAAAGGACCATATGGAAGATGAGAGAGGAAGGAGGAGGAGGAGGAGGAGGAGGAGGAGGAGGGGGAGGGGGAGGGGGAGGGTATTAGGAGAGGAGATGGAAGAAGAGAGGGGAAGATGGAGAGGGGGCAAGAAGAGAGAGAGAGAGAGAGAGAGAGAGAGAGAGAGAGAGAGAGAGAGAGAGAGAGAGAGAAGGGAAGAGGGAGGAAAAGGAAGGGGGAAAGAGTGGGAGAGGAGAGCGGGAACTAGGAAAGAAGGAGATGAGACGAAAAAAAAGTGGGAAGAGAAGGGAACAGAGGAGGGGAGCAAGGGAGAGGAAATGATAAGGGAATGCTGAAGAGAGGGAGAGGAGAAAAAAGGCAGCACTAAGGAATGGTAGGGGGGGGGGGGAAGAGTGGAGGGTGATGGGAAGGAAAGGAAAAACAAGAAGGCGGAAGAAAGAGGGGAGAATATAAAGGGATGGGGAGAAGGAGAGGAGAAAGAAAACAGACTGAAGGAAGGGTGAGGAGAGAGAACGAGTAAAGGCAGACAAGGAGGAAGGAAAAGGGAATTTAAAAAGGAAAATCGAAAGGAAAGAACAGGAAAGGGAAGCGAGGACATGGGAAGTAAGGAGGGAATTTCGGAAGGCAAGGGAAAGGAAGGGGGTAAACAGGGACATGAAACAGCACGGCAAGAGATAAAGAGGACACGAAATGAAGGCAACGAGGAAGGGCGTATGAAAGAAGGAAGAGAGAGACAGACAGTTGGGCAAACGAGAGAAGAAAACAAAAGAGAGGAGAGGAAATGCGAGCTAAGAATAATGAGAATGTATAAAAAACGGTGGGTTAGAAAGGGGAGAAAATAAAAAAAATGCAGGGAAGAAAAGGAAAAAGGAGAAAGGATAAGAGGAGAAGAAAGAATGAGTGGGGAAAAGGAGAGAAAGGTAGAGAAAAGAAGAAGCAGAGGAGAGAAGAGTTAAGGGAAAAAATACAACTTTGGAAAAGAGCCTGAAGAGAAAAGGAGAGTGGAGAATGGGGAAGGGAGAGAAGAAAATAAGATACTGAATAGAGAGTGACGAAAAAATAAGGCATTACGTATCAATGAGAAGAGAGGGAGGCCATTGAAAAGACAGGGGGAGAATGAAAAGAGAGGGACGGAGAGGAAATGAATGATAGATAGGAGGGAGGAGAGGTGGAGACGAAGGAGAGACATGCCGAGGAGGGGGGGAGAGAGAGGAGAAAAGGAGGATGGAAAGAGAGAAAAGAATGAATGTATGATTAAAGGAAAGAGGGGAGAGCAACAGAAGAGAGAGAGATGTATAGAAGAATGGAGAGAAATTAATGGAAGCAGGAGAAGGGATATAGATGGAGAGATACAGAGATAGACAGATAGGTATAGATACACAGTTAGACAGATTTATAGATGCAGTAGCTAGAAAGATAAAGAGAGATAGAGATTGACAAAGAGACAGAGGCAGAGACAAAAAACAGACATCCAGAACCAGAGCCAACGACAAGGAGAGAGAGTAGACAGGAGATATGACAGGTCCATCTAGGCAGGTTATTACCACCTGTGATGAAGCCTCCTACCTGAGATGGATAAAGGAATGAAGGGGAAAAAATAAGGGGTCTGGGAGTGTGGGTGGCATTTCTATCTCTCTGTCTATCTGCCTGTCTGTCTATCTATCAATCCATTAATCTATCTCAGTCATTGGATCAATCAATCTATCCATCAATCTATCTAGGATCTATCTACCTAATTTTCTATCGATCGATCTATTTATCTATCCATCCATCCACCCATCTAACTGTCTGTTTATTTATCTATCTTGTTTTCTATCCATCCATCTACCTATCCTTCTATCCACCCATCCATTAATCAATTCCATGTATCAGTCTATCAATCCATCTATCTATCTACCTATACATCCATCCATCAATCAGTCTATCCATCTGTCTATCTATCTATCTACCTATGTCACATTTTCTTACATACCTATACTTACACTGTCATTTACGTATATACTTATTATTAATGCATATGTTCCAGATATTAGAACACAGTGTAAGTTGTGGAACTACATAACACGCTTTAAGTTCGTCTCTTGCACAGAACACATTCTACATTCACTATCTCATATCAATATTCAGATCCTGGCATGCAACATTTATGCAGCCCATCCAGCGTACGTCAGAGCCAGATCATTTCATTCAGCCCAACATAGTTCCATTATAGTGCAAAATTTAGACATGCAATTATTTACTGCTAAAAATTATACCTCCATACTGACCCTGTGCTGTCTGTAAACTCGGAGTGAATCTGCTTTTTCCCTCTCAATAACGCAGTGTTTGTGTATATATTCTCCCATATTGACTATTGGCAGGGTTTTGAAATCAAGATTATGTGATTGCTTATTAATTTCTTGGAGTTACTAAGGAAGGGCAAAGGTCAAGGGAGAGAGCAGTGGAGATAAGCTATATACGAGAGAGGCATGTGGAATAACGTGGGGCGACTGAAAGACAAATGGGTAAAAAAACGAAACTTTTCCGGATATTCCGGATGTCACCTAATTTTCCACAAAGGATTAAAACCAAAGGTGGCATGCACAAGCTGAATGACCTTGACCTCAAGGTCCCTTTACAGCTCGGCTTCTAGTAGGTAATGGCTGTGGAAAGTTTTTCTTTATCAGAATTGTCCTTAGATAGTTTTACGGTGTTTCAGTAAAAAGATTTTGATTATTATTATTATTATTATTATTATATCATTATTATTATTATTATTATTATTATTATTATTATTATTAATTATTATTATATTATTATTATTATTATTATTATTATTATTATTATTACAGCCACCATTTCTGACATCACACACCAGAGCAATACGTAACCCTGTCACAAAGTAATTTCCTGGTCCTGTTCAATCCTTTCCTATCTACCTTCCCATCCTAATTATACCTCCCAGTCCTCTCTCGCAGCCCTTCCCTCTCTCCTTTCACTCACCCCTCAAACCTATCCGCCTCTGCTACTCATCACAGGCTTCCCATTCCTCCTCCCCTACCTTACCCTAATTCCTTATTCACAGTGTTTCTTGAGGTATGTATAATTTTGCTCATTTATGGTATCATTCACTGTGTATTTACTGTGTTTCTTGGGCCTGTGGTATGTATGTATGATTGTTTGGCTGTGTCTTTACTGATGCAGCTACTAAAGTGGAGAACCGAAGTATTAATAATGATAATGATAATGATACTGATACTACTACTACTAGTAGTAATAATAATAATAATCAAAGAAATAATAATATGAACAACAACAACAACATATACTACTACTACTACAACTACTGTACTACTAACAATAATAACAACAATTAATATCATCTTCAAAATGAAAAAAGGACTTTGCATTTTATCACGGCTATTAAAAGAAGCCTCCATTAAAGTAATTAACTGCAACCAAGCAAATTAATTTCAGATAAAATTAACTAACTCTATAGAAATGTGTTAATCATAAGAGAAGGATAGCCATTTCCAAGCATACGTATTCTCCACTATACTGGCTAATCTATGACGCCTCTGTCTATCTTTGGGAATATCTATCGCACTGAAGGGTTAATTAAAGCTATATTTATTTCTGTCTATTGTCCAAACCACCGTAAATATTTCTAGAGCTGAATGAAGTCATCAGTTAAGGAAGCTCCCTAATATTTGCTCCTTAGTGATTTATTTTTGGATGTGGCTGACTAATATCTTTCTGCACGCTATTTGTGCATGATATGGAGATATTGGAAGGGCATATATAATGCAGAATAGGACAGTAAGGGGTAATAAGCAAAATAAATCACCAAGGAGCAGGTGTTTGGGAGCTTCCTTACCAACCAAACATATGAACCTGGAGGAAAAATATATACCAGTCAGTACGTTCTCTGTTTCATAAAATTTCCGATACTTTTTTTAATGAAGGGATTAGTGAAGCCAATAACCATATACGGAAAAAATGGGAATAGACGAAAAGAAAAAAAATGTAATTCGTCGTAGTAGTGAATTGAGAGCTAAGATTTTCTCTGAATTCTTCGTTCCTGTGTCGTCTTATTAGTGAGGGTGTTGACTCAGGGAAGAGGGTGTGGCTAGGCATCTCTCTCTCTCTCTCTCTCTCTCTCTCTCTCTCTCTCTCTCTCTCTCTCTATCTATCTCTCTCAGCCGAAGATGGAGGAAATAAGTAGAAATAACAGAAAAAAAAAAGGGGGAAAAAAAAAGGGAGGTTTTGTGTAGTTAGATGGGGAAAATTTAGAAAGAGGGGAAAAAAGGGGTTACTTGGTTTTCTGTGTCTCGCCAGGTATAAATAGCAGACGAAGAAGAGAGGAGAAAATTAGAAAGAGGGGAAAAAAAAAAAACAGGGGAAGAAAATGAAGGAAGGGGAAGAAAATAGGAAGAAAATAGAAAGAGAGGAAGAAATTTGAATGGGGGAAGAAATTAGAGAGGTGGAGAAATTAGAAAGAGGGTAAGAAATTAGAAAGAGGGGAAGGAAATAGAAAGAGGGGAAAAAATTAGAAAGAGGGGAAGGAAATAGAGAGAGGGGAAGAAATTAGAGGGGAAGAAAAATCTCCTTGTTCATTTTCTCCCGCCACCAACAAACGCTAGAGGAAGATGAGTGGAAAATGAGAAAGGTGAGGAAAGAGAGATTCTGTTTATGGACGAAGAAGAGGAAAAAATTTAGTGTTTTTCTCTTGGCAAAAAAAAAAAAAAAAAACTTGGACGCTGAGAAAAATGTAATGTACTACTGGGAAGAAAATAATGGGGTAGGAATAAAAACTTAGGTAAGGAAATAAAGATGATGTACAAGAGGAAAAAAGAAATGGGAGAGAAGGAAAACAGACATTAAGTGTTGCTGAGAAAATGGCGAAAAGGTGGCAAACGAGAGAGAGAGAGAGAGAGAGAGAGAGAGAGAGAGAGAGAATGGGTAAGATGGTTGGAGGGGGTGTATACTTAGACGTGTGTGGAGGCTGAGTGTTTGCGGTGCTGGGCTCAAGACGCTAGGGTGGCTAGGTGGTAATGGGTGTTGACTAAGGAAGGAGAAGAGAAGTGTGGGTTGGTGTATCTTGAGGACCTACGGAGAAGTATGTGTGTGTCGGGGGGTGACTGTGTGTGGGTGGGGGAGGCGAGGGGGGGGTGAGTGTTTGTGTGTGTGTGGGGGGGTGAGTGTGTTGGAATGGCAAGTGTGTGTGTGTGTGTGTGTGTGTGTGTGTGTGTGTGTGTGTGTGTGTGTGAAGATAGCTATGTAGTAGGATGGGTGGCTGTGAGACCTTAAGGCAAAAAGGCGTGGAGGACCTAGAAAGAAAATTGGTATGGGTGAGGCTCACTGAAGGACTTCAAGAAAAGTGTGGAGTTACTAAGACTTCCTGAAGACTTTGAGCGTATTGATGTATGGCCAGGTATTTTAGGAGATTTATATGTATTTGGAAGCCTTTTTACTGGGTCTAGATAGTAGTGGGGTGTGAGGAATGAGGAACAAGGGAGGATGGTGGAAGCTCAGGACTCTCTAGGGCCTGACACGGTTTATAGTGTAAAAGAACTATTGACTTCAACTGTACAGCCATGAGCATAGTTCGTTGCCAGTCCTTTGCCAGCGTTGTGTCCGATTTCAATATTTCTCCTTCCTGCCCATACGACAAACAGTATCCTTCGTTTAGACTCTTTAATTGTGCTTCATGGTGCTATCATGTAAAAAGAGTTCATATAACACCTTCACCAAAAATATGCCTTCACGTCAAAATAGCTGCATGGGATTGGGTGGGAACTGACAGCAGCTTCCACATCAGACAGCCGCACCGAGAGCCACCGACATGCACTCCCAGCAAGCAAGGGTCACCTAGTCTCTCCTGAGGGTCAGACTGAATTGCATGTCGACTGATTGAGCTCTTTTACTGACGGGGAGCGGCGACCAGGCAGGGGAAAGAGGGACGGGAAACAAGGTATTCACGGTTCACAATACCCACTGGATTGGAAACGCACCCCGATAGGTCATCCCCGTCGCTGTCATCAGGCCACCTCCTTTCCAACCCTAGCAATAGAACCTTAACCCCGTTTTCCTGAGACGTGAAAACAGAGGATGAACAGGTGGACATTGGTGAGCATAGTTAGTATGTTTCTTTGGCTGGTCAGGCTGAGATAAGATTAATATATACGCTTCTTATCATCTGTACAAGAAATAAGGGGGATAGCTGTTTAACAAATCTATATCTTCTTCGTCCTTGTTCACTTAGGGGTACAATTGGGAACCTTGAAGGAACATCGATTAGTGCGTGTCTAGGGGAGTATTATGACTTAGAAGGAATGGACTACCTGACTCAAAAACCTTCGTGTAGTCAATAGTCATCGATCAATGCTTTCTCTCTTAACCATCCCTTTTTGGTCAGTGGGAATTTAGTATTACTGTCATGTTTGCGTTTCAGAAAATCATTAACCATATTAAATTACTGGCAGTAGAAATGTTAAACTCCGTCTAGATTAACATTTTGGAAAGAATTATGTATTATCTATCTATCTATTCATCTACCTACGTATGTACATCTATCAATGCGTTTCTCTGTCTTCCTCTTTATCTGTCAACAAACATACATATGTATACATACTCATCGTGGCTGGCATTAACAACACACTCGGGGATATTACGAGGTTCTGTGCAAAATAAATCGCCAAAAAAGAGAATTAAGTAATCAGCCTAAGCAGACCAGATTACGACCCCAAATCTCTCTCTCTCTCTCTCTCTCTCTCTCTCTCTCTCTCTCTCTCTCTCTCTCTCTCTCTCTCTCTCTCTCTCTCTCTCTCTCAGCATTTTTATTTGCGGGTAAAGTAAAGACAATTTGATTACCTGCGCAGGGTTGGCTGTTGGTTCAAAACAATTAGAGATGACCGTGTTGCCGCGAGTTTGGCACACACACACACACACACACACACACACACACACACACACACACACACACACACACACACACACACACACACACACACACACACACACACACACACACACACACACACACACACACACCACTAAAAATATTTCTATCCCCTTCCTTCAAACATCCAATATCCACCCCCCCTCCTTTCTTTACTCCCACCAAGAATTATTACTCAGCTTAGGAAAGATTTTCTGATTGGAGGGATATACTATATATATATATATATATATATATATATATATATATATATATATATATATATATATATATATATATATATATATATATATATATATATATATCTGGATGATGGGTGATTGAATGAATGCATGAATAAATGAATGAATGAATGGTTGTATATATTTATGAACAAATAAATAAAAAAGGTTCTGTTTACACTATAAGAACGGTCACACTCCAATCAAAGGACGGGTCCACTCCGCTCAAGGTGCTAAGGTATTCACTGTTACAACTCAAGATCCAACCCAAGGGCCAGCCACGATCCGATCACAGTTTCAGTTGTAGGAGAACCACTGCCGGGAGTAGATGAGTAATTTTTGTTTTCTAAGCTGAGCTGGTGATGATTTGCCATTGCTTTGGAGGAGAAGGAGGAAGAACGAAAAAAAAAAAAAAAAAAAAAGAGAGAAAGACAAAGACAATCGGAAAGACGCAAAAAGTCAGTCGGAAAGACGTAAAAATACAACGGGAAAAACGTAAAAAGACAATCGGAAAGACGCAAAGGACAATCGGAAAAATGCACAAAGACAATCGGATTTTGGGTTCATCCGATGTTACAGCATAGGAGTGAAGGGAAATATTAGATCAGGCGCCCTGCAGTGTAAGCTGTAAGAACTATTTTGTTCATAAATGCTCAAAATAAAATCAATAATGCCTTCTAATAATATAGCTACCTTTATCTTAATCCCACGTGGCTAGTTTCGTCTTATATTAATCCACGTTTCGAAAAGACTACTCCGAAAACAAATCTTGACCTCACTCACTGACGACCGAAGCAGGACTGGAGCATAGTTGGGTCGGATTCACGTTGCCTGTTTGGTTCCGGATGTGCCGCTCACGGTTCGGCCTCGCTCCGGTCCAAATAGCTCTCTAACGACCGTCACCTGTGCATGAGCGGACCTTGAATTGAGCGTGACTGCTAATATGGATGCTTCCGTTAACGTGGATGTAATAATAATTGACTGGGCCGTGACTGGAGTGAGATTTGAGCGTGATCGTCCCTCTAGCGTGAATAGAGCTTTAAAGGACCGTCACCTGAGCGTAAGTGAACCTTAAACTGAGCGTGACATAGTGTGGACGTTCCAGTTAACGTGCATGTAATAACATTTGACTAGACCGTGACTGGAGTGAGGCTTGAGCGTGACTGCCCTTGGAGTGTAAACAGAGCCTGAATTAACAGAGCACGTCGTTGTATGGAAGGGTCTGAAAGTAATGAAATCGTCTGGCGGATGCAAGAATAAAGACGAACGAACCTTACTAAAAGAGGCCAAATGTACCCACTATCTCTCTCAGCTAAACACACACCGCCTTCTTGAAATGATGAATAAATCTTGGAAAAATCGTCTGGTGGTAGCAAGAATACCAGTGAAGCAGGAACAGGCTTCACCGTACTGGGGAGATTAAATTTGGTCAGCGTTCTGTTTCACCCCATAAAAATAAAAATCTGTAGGGTAGGCCTGAAACAGAAAGAAAAATGGCCCCCGAATTGGGACGTGGTCAGAAGTGTCAGATTAAGTTAGAGAGAGGGGACATAGGCAGGACCTCCCCCTCCCTAGCCTTCTCCCTCCCCCTCCAATCACCACCACACTCTCCACATCTCTCTTCCATTCTACCCTCTCCCTCCCTCCATACTCACCATTGCCACCCCAACCCCAGCATCACCCTCGGCTCCACATTCCTCTATAGCTCCTCTCTTTACACCTTCCCTTCCATCACTATCATCCTTAACAACTTACATCCTTACTCTTTGAAAACCTCGACATTTTCCCCCTACTCCTCCTTCTATACTTCCCTCCCCTCCCATTGCACATTTTACTTTTCCTCCCCTCTTCTACGCCTCCTTCGCCCCCTCCAGATCTCCCCCCCACCCCCACCCGCTGCACCCCAATACGCAATCATCGCTGGACGAAATCACTCTCACACTTTTCTGTCAAACTCTCCAGTGCAAGAATCAACCTCTCTCTCTCTCTCTCTCTCTCTCTCTCTCTCTCTCTCTCTCTCTCGCTATTTATAGAGAGAGTAGCAGCAAAAACCTGGCTTCTCTCTTAAACACCTGACAGGTTGACGGCACATCAGCGCAAGAAGGCAATGTCGGGCATGAATGAGAGGCCACTTCACCAGACAGACGCACGCTAGACAGGGAAGGGGGCTGGGAATGGGAATGGGAATTGAAACCGAATGGGAATGGGAATGGATATGGGAATGGAAATGGTAATGGAGTGGGTTGTTGGAAGCGAGAGGATTGTGAGATGATGGGTATTAAAGTGAGAACAGGAATTAACTGCTTTAGGAATAGACGGTGATAGCCAGATACACTATTATTAGGCATTACGTATTAGACAGATCGATAGACAGATAGTAAATAAATAGATAGTAGACATATAGATAAACAGATAAGAGTGTGCAATATTTGTATCTATTCCTTACAGTAATGGGATGAAAGAAACAGGAGTGAGAGCGAGGATGGAGTTAGGAAGTGGATAAGGAAGGATATTGAGATGATGGGAAAGGAAAGAACAAGAACTGGCTTTATGCTCTCTTTACAATAACTTAGCCTAAAACTGCAATATCTCCATCTTCAAAACTGAATTATAACAACATATTAATACTAAGTTATGATGCTAGTCACGATGAAGTGCTGTTGAAGGAATGCAGACCTGTAGTATCGTCTTTTGCTGTCGCTGAAGTACGTGAATTAACCTACAACAGGGAAGAAGATCTGGGCCAGGTGAAGATGAAAGAACTATAGGCGTTGGAGACTGAGAGGCAGTAAGGTGATGGGAACGAAGTGGGAATGAAAATGGGATTAGGATTTGGTTTAGGGAATACTAGGTTGAAATAGAAGCTGACACATCTCCACATTGTATTAATATTTAACCCTTGAAAGGAAGAGGGATTTCTCTCTGTGAAAAAAAGGATAATATAACCAGACTAGAATATCCCAGTCTGGCCCTACCCTCTACAGGATTAACTGAGAGAGACCACAGGCCTTAGAAGTCATGGCTTTTTCTTAACTACAAAAAAGACGCCTGGAGGCAGCGATAATGAAATTCCTGTATGAAATTCCGTCCTCTGAGACAAGGGACAAGATGGTGGAGTATAACCATTTCATGCGGGAACCAAACCTCGTGCCTTCAAAAGATTAAAAAAAAGCTTTGTTTATTTATTTATTTATTTTTTTTGGGGGTTAAGGTGATATCTGAATACCTATGGCAACTATAATGCAAGATATGATGGTAGACCTCCATATCACTGATAAGAAGACGAGCGTAACCCAGAAAAGGATGAAAATATGGTGAAAAACTGATAGCTGAAGCTGCGAGAGAGCTTCCTTTTCCCAAGAGAAGGCCCATTGAGGTCTTTGGAATCATCTGTTTTATTATTATTATTATTATTATTATTATTGTTGTTGTTGTTGTTTTTGTTGTTGTTGTTGTTATTGTTATTATCATCATCAGTGGGCACAAATTAACCCGCCCACACTCTGACGTCACAGCAAACCCGCCCACACTCTGAAGTCACAGCAAACCCGCCCACACACTCTGACATCATAGCTTTCCAACCCACACTCTGTCACAGCATATAAGATGAACGCTGCCTTCTCTGTCTCATATTACATTTACCCCATAATTATTCATGCACGAGAAATCTTCCTGGGGTAATTAGTGAGACAGTTGAAGTGTATTTACTAAACTTCTATTTCTCATTTTATATTATCAATTCTACAACTAATAGCGAGTGTATAAATAAAGGTGTTACTGATTTTAATGACCTAATGAGAAAATATGATATCGTTTCATGAGACAGTGTTATTTTCTGCATGTAATAGTGGATAATTATAGACGTGTAATATCAAAGCTAATGAAAGTTAGAGCTTTTATTTCTAATCTATGTATTTATTAATTTATTTTTACTGAGACCTACTCGTTTAGTTTCAGTGACATTTCATACTGCAGGATTTTTACACGTGCCATACTCTCCCTCTCTCTCTCTCTCTCTCTCTCTCTCTCTCTCTCTCTCTCTCTCTCTCTCTCTCTCTCTTTCTAGTATAATCCCTTAGTGGAAAGCGCCAGGTGATATTCATGGAAAATAGTATCAAGGAAAATCCCGGAAGACGGCATCACTCCTCCTTTAAAACCAGTATATGTGTGTGTGTGTGTGTGTGTGTGTGTGTGTGTGTGTGTGTGTGTGATGGCAAAATTGCGAGTGTCGGCGTGTGGGAGAGACGATATGGAAGCTGTGTGTGTGTGTGTGTGTGTGTGTGTGTGTGTGTGTGTGTGTGTGTGTGTGTGTGTGTGTGTGTGTGTGTGTGTGTGTGTGTGTGTGTGTGTGTGTGTGTGTGTGTGTGTGTGTGTGTGTGTGTGTGTGTGTGTTCATTGCAAGCAGTAACCCAGTCTTACTGATGCTGCAACTCCACGTGCTAATTAACCTGGCATATTTCACCACCTGACAAATTTTTATAGTTCTCTCATCATGGAGTTCGTCTCCACCTCTGTCTTCTGTATGTCACTTTAGATAGTTAAGGTGAGGTTATTTAGAAACTGAGGTTAGGTTAGGTTTAGATACGATAGTTTGTTTATGATGATGGTGAGGATGATGATGATGATGTAATGCGGCAAGAAAAGTCTCTGCACATTAATCTTTCTGAGTCTACATGCTGACACGAGTGATACACAATTTACTACACACACACACACACACACACACACACACACACACACGTAATTAGTACATACGGTCAGGTGCTTCAGGTGAGGACAAGAAGCAGTGCCAAGGCACAACAAACCCATCCCCGGCAGCCATTCTAGTGCTGACGTATATTCGCAACAGGATATCTAGTCAAAGATGTCACACATCGAATTTGGAGTAAATCGGGAGAAAATTGAAGATTTTATGCCCATTTGAAATTTTAGGCCTGACCCACCTGACACTGACCCCCCTATCGCTAACTGAGGGATGACCCCCCTGATGTAATGAGACATGTTATAGGACGCAGATTTGAAAGATGCATCTCCCGGTTTTGATTTCATGTCGATGTGACTAATTTGAAGGGAGTTATGGTGAACAAACGATATTTTTTTTTTACATTTTTGGGGCCTACAGCCTGGGCCTTGGCCCCAGTTTTGCCCAAAATATAATAAAGTGATCAGAAGGTCATAGCCCATCATCCCTGTAATTTTAGTCATAATCGCACCATTAGTTTTCGCGTGAAGTTGTTATCAGACAGACAGACAGACAAACAAACAGACAAACCGAATGAAAACAATACCAGTCCCCGAGCCCCTCTGGGGAGGGGGAACGGGTAACAATTTACACACATATTACTAAAGGCCTCTTATAAATGGATTGTCACCTGCCTTTTATTAAATTATCCATTCCCTCGTGTTGCGTGTGCGAGAGGAGACTAATGAATACGGAATGAGAGTGTGTTAGGCGACGGAAATTCAAGTGTGGCCTTATACGCATTTGTGCATGTGTGTGTGTGTGTGTGTGTGTGTGTGTGTGTGTGTGTGTGTGTGTGTGTGTGTGTGTGTGTGTGTGTGTGTGTGTGTGTGTGTGTGTGTGTGTGTGTGTGTGTGTGTGTGTGTGTGTGTGTGTGTGTGTGTTTTGGTTTGTGTGTGTATAAAGTTGTGTGTGTGGCTGAATTGCTAAAAATGGCTAAGTATCAATGTGTGGGAGGGAGAGAGGATGTGAAAAACTTCGTGCGTTTCCGTGTGTTTGAACGGAAATTGTATGGAAACTACTGTACAGGTATTAATGATAAGCGGGAAACTCCAATAGCTGGCATTTTACAAGTTCCCTGAATCCCCATCGTGCTTAGACGTTGAATGGTAGGCTTGCATCGAGAAACATATATTGGTGAAAAGGCGTGTGTGTGTGTGTGTGTGTGTGTGTGTGTGTGTGTGTGTGTGTGTGTGTTTTACAGTCTGGGAAATGTGTATGCAACATGTGTTTGGGGTTCCATTAACTTTTTTAGCTTGGCGATTTTTTTCAATGTCTTCTTATTCTTTATTTCTCCAATTTATTTCAACTTGAGAGACGTTCATACTGCAAATGATAAATATAGGTTTCTCGAACTCCTTTAAGAAAATTCTCATTAAAGAAAAGTCGTCTATTACACTACCATGTTCACTTTAACTTGGCCTAAATTGCCATCTCTTCACCTAGAATGCTAAACTGTAACAATAGAATAGTACTTGATGTGGTGCTAGTCACGAAGAGGTGCTGTGGAAAGATGTGGAGCTGTGGTATTGTTCTATTCTGCCACTGACCTACGTGGAAAAAGTTGCAAAAGAACGAAAATTTTGGCCAAGTTAAAATGAATGAACTATAGTAAGGATAATCTAATTAAATAAGTTATCGTTTAGAATGGGTTTTTAATAAATGTCTTAGATGAGAAACTATCGAGTCATCTTAGAACTACACCTAATATATGTATTTAAGAGTAAGAGTGATCAATTAATTTCACATCATCTTTATTCCCACACCATAGTTTCTGTCCTCATCACCACCACCATGAATAATACCATCTCCCACCCCTAAATCGCCTGAAAGGGGGCGTTAAGGCATGATATATTGCCCCCTCTTTCCCCTTCTCATCTTTTCCATCCACTCCTTTTGGCATCCACAACACCACATATATTATCATCCTTTCACCATAATTATCACCTTAAGTAACACCATTTACACCATCTTCAATCCCTAAATCGCCTGAATGAGGACGTTAGGGAATGATATATAGCGTCCTCTTTCCCCTTTTCATTTAATCTTTCCCTTTCACTCTTTTGCCATCCACTCCATCACCAAGTTCATTTTCACCCTATCACCATCCCTATTTTTCTCCCTAATAATAATCCTAGGGAGATGAATGATTGCCATGATGTACAGGGTGTTTTTCAGAGTGGCCTGAGAGATACTTAACACCTTTTCCTTAGCAATTTATTCCGCACGTTAAGCATAAAGTATCTTCTTGTATAAAAGGATATTGATAACAATAGGGAAAACAGTGAAATAAATAAATAAATAAATAAATAATTTATTGCATGCAGGAGAACGATAAGGAATAATATGGAAAATAAGTCACAAAGGATGAAGCGTTACGAAGCCTCCCATTCCACCTAAAATACGTTTAACATAGCACTCACTCCCTTTCCATTACAGCTCCCCTCTCTTACCATCATTACTACCATCCGCATTACCATTCTAACTACCATCCTTACTACCAGGGTAACTACCATACTTTCTACCATCCTCACGGCTACCCTCACTACCATTCTCACTTCCATTCCCATCCTCTCGCTCCCATCCTCCGCCCAATACCCATCTTCAGTCTAAAAAATCCCTTAAATTGAGGCTCAGTTTTGAACAGAGTGAATGTTTTAATACCGTATGGCAGGCAGCTGGGAAGATAGGCTATGTAAGAGAGAAGGATGAACAAGGCTCTCTCTCTCTCTCTCTCTCTCTCTCTCTCTCTCACCAATAATGGCTGATATTATACCTGTTGAACTGTTCCCTGTATCTCCCCTTCCCCCCTTTCTGTTTTTCCTCTCTCCATCTCACCCTCTCTCTCTCTCTGTCTCAGTTTATGTCTGTTCGTCTGTCTGTCTGTCAGTCTTTTTGTCAGTCTTCTGTCTTTTTGTCTGTCTGTCTGCCTGTATCTATCTATCTATCTATCTACTTATCTCCCCCCCCTCTCTCATTTCCCCCCTTCCCTTTCTTCATCGTCCTTATCTTGGTCGCCCTCTCCTCTTCCTCCCAGCATCGTCCCCTCGCACCCTTAAAAAAACACCATAAAACAGCGTGAAAAGAGCGGATCCCCGGCATCCATGCAAGCGCCATAATCTGACAATAAATGAGCCCGTTCCTCTTGCCTCAGTGGGAGAAAAATGGCTCTGTAAAGCTCTCGGGGGCTCTAGGAGGGGAGAAAATGGCAGGAGATATTAGAGCTCGAACCAGCCTACCCACCTACCTACCTACCAGCCTGCCTGCTCACGCCTACACTCACTTTTTTTTTTTTTTTTTCATGGCCCGGTGAAAAAGAAGGGAGGAAAATCTTGCATACTGTACCAGCCTCAGCGCGGATATATTGGATGTACGTGAAACTCCAAAGATGGAAAATACAGAGGGGAAAATATCTCGCATATTCCCGAGACATGGAGGACAGCGACAGGGTAATACTGAAGGGAAAATACTGAATGGGAAAAATATTTGCTTAGTCCCGAAAGAAGGAAAACACTGGAAGAGTAGTACTGAAGGGAATATATTGTAGGGGAAAAATCTTGCATATTCCCCAGAGACAGAAAAAACTTAAGTAAAATTTTGTCATACTGTAGCAACCTCAAAGTGAGTATATTGGGACGAAATTAAGATGAATCTTGTTGTTGTGGGCCCAGATAGATCTAAAACGTGAACTCAGTGGACTGCAGACTCAAACTGTCTTTTTTGCAGTCCGCCAACCTCTTTGCGGGGGATAGGGAAGCAGATGAGGGATGTTTGTATAACCAGGCAGTGGAGCTACAGTGCCACCACATGAAGGCGTCCCTCTCCAGCACCACATACAAAGAGCAGAAATTTATGTATATTATTCCATCGTGAATACAGTTATTTAAAAAATCTACGTGGAAAATGGTACATGCTAAGTGGGAAAAGTTCTGTGTATATCGTGTATGTGGAACTGAGAATAATGTAAAAATGTACCAGGGAATTAATGCATGTCGTAGAAATCATTAAAAGAAAAAAAAAAGAAGCTGGTCCGTCAGGACTATGTGGATCTGGGCAGATGAAAAATAGTGAACACAGAAGAGGAAGGTGTATCCATGGTTTCAGCGAGAGAGAGAGAGAGAGAGAGAGAGAGAGAGAGAGAGAGAGTCTACGGTGCACACACACACACACACACACACACACACACACACACACACACAGATCCAGGCACACCCCAGTCGAGTCCATGGAGGAGAGGGGAGGTGAAGACGAGGAATGGGAGTGGATGGGAAAGGCCAAGGCTGTCTCTATAGGGTGTTGGGATATTGGGTTTGTGTTGGTGTATTTGCCCAGTAAACACACACACACTCACTCTCACACTCACACTGATAGAAACTGAGGGGGAGGTGTTGCACAAGGTCTTCTCTTTATGTCTCTGTCGCTGTCTGTCTGTCTGTCTGTCTGTCTGTCTGTCTCTCTCTCTCTCTCTCTCTCTCTCTCTCTCTCTGTCTCTCTCTCTCTCTCTCTTTTAATCGATGGTGTAGAGGTCGAATTTGAAGACAATTTTAGAACTTTATTATTATTCTTACAATTACAGAGGAAGAAGAAAAAACATAAGGATAAAAAAAAAATACCTAATGATTACAGGCGTCCTCCATTCATGAAAAATCTGTAACAGTTGATAGAGAACTATACTATATGAGGTGAAAATGATGGTAGTGTCATTTTCTTCTTTGCATTTCTAAGGTAATACAAAGAAGGGAAGACTTTTTAGAAGGATGGTACAGTTGATGAAAAGGAAGATATACAAACTTTTACTTTAATATGAATTTTAGTATCAAGAAGGAAAGAGGTTAAAGATGGAAAGTATACAAAGTCAAAGGAATACCATGGCAGAGCACGAGTGAATGGTGAAGAGGTTAGTAAAGGAAACTGTAATTATATGCATGAAACCAGTAACTGAGGTGTTATTTTAAGAGGTGTTTGATGCAAGAAGTTGAGGAAGGGAGGTTGGGCAGACGAAAAGGAAGAGAGTGATACAGTACTGGTGTATGGTGTAAGAGACTGAAAGAGAAACGTAGAACAGTATTATTCTTAATCCTCCCTTTCATCCTTGTCCCCTCTTGTCCACCCATTTCGTTTTTCCCTTTAGTTCTAGTGCTGGAGAGGAAGATCTTGAGGCAGTGGCGTCGATTTAATAGGCTTTCCTGTTTTATAGACACCCCTCAACTACCTACCTGTTCCCTGAGAGGAGGAAGATGGACTGCAAAAGAATAACTAACACTACTGTATACTGTTTTTACGTAAACTTTGAACATATTTTTGCAACTTTGCAGCAGATATCAAAGAGCTGAGTGGTAGAAAAAGACAACACTGTGGCTCTACATCCTTTCCACAGCACTTCTTCATGACTAGCATCATATTCTTGGTTTAATCTACTGATACAACTCAACTTTAAAGGGGGAGAGACGGCAATTTTAGGCCAAGCTAGAGGAAAACAAGTCTAGTCTATCGGATTCACGTTTAATTAAGTCTGGGACCACAGCAGCGACAATAATTTCCTCTGACTCCGCCCAAGGGAGGTATATCTAGCCCCACTCGTGTACTTTTCCCTCTACTACTGACCACTCCATTACCCTTGCATGGGTCAAGGTGTCAGGGGTCTTATTTTCAAAGGTCAAGAAAGGTCCCCAGTGTCATTAAGTTAGTGGGCAGTTTCTCTTTCACAGTGATATCCTTTGTATGTTCCGAGTGTATTAGGGGTAGTAGGAGTAATAGTACAAGTATCAGTGGTAGTAGTAGTAGTAGTAGTAGTAGTAGTAATAGTAGTAGTAGTAGTAGTAGTAACAGTTGCAACTCCAGGTTCATCTGAATTCAAACACAGTAGACTGCAGGGTGATGTTTGAAGTTGTAGTAGTAGTAGCAGTAGCAGTTGTAGTAATAGTTCCAGGGTCATCTGAATGTGAACCCAGTAGACAGCAGGCTAAAGTTTAAAAGTGCCTCCTTCCTGCAATCCATCATCCCTCTTTCAGGTCATAGGTTTAATAAAGAAAAAAAAAACACGTATGTCAAGCAAAAGAATATAAACTTCTTCTGTTCGGTGGCATGTGTGTTATATTCTCTCTACTCCAGACGATTTTTCTCAACCTTCGGGAAACCTTACGTAGTGAATTGGCAAAGGAAGGCCCTATCTGGCCTCCCCAGTTCAAAAATAGTCTTTAAAGCTGTGTTAAATTGCCTGAGGGTAGCAAGAATAAGCTAAAGAAATACGTAAACAGATTGAAAGAGCTAACTTGTAAATTGTAAAATAAGCTGGTAGGGAAAAGGTGCCACACTCTTTTCATTCCAATCTGGCCTAAACTTGCCGTCTATCCATCTTGAGTGCTGAGTTGTATCAAGAGAACTGCGCTAGATTATGAAGCTAGTCACGAAGAAGTGCTATGGAACGGACGTAAGGTTGCAGCACTACTTTCTGTTGCGTGGAAAAAAAAAAAAATAATAAGACTAGAATATGACGCTAGTCACAGAGAAGTTCTATGAAAAAGGTGAAAAGTCGAAGCAGTTTTATTTATGTGAAAAAGACTGAAACAAGGGAGGAAAAACTGTCATAAGGACTTTGTAGTTACTTGTAGAGAAGTGTATTTTAGACTTGTGGTCGAGCGGCTTTTATATCTTGTAGTAGTTTCCCCACCAGATGTCATGTAGTGACGGGAGAGGTAAAGAATAGTATGGGACTATTTTTATTTGTCTTGGAAATATTAAACAGGTATAATAGTATAAGTCCTGGGTAGCTACCTCCCTGTCTCGCTATCTCTCTCTCTCTCTGTTCTAAGGCTAATCTCCGTCTCGACCTCTCTCTAGGGTCGCTTGTCTCCTTCTGTCTAGCCTGTTCGGTGGCTAATCTCCGTCTGAGCTCTCTTTCCTAAATTCTGGTATAGCAGGGGTGGACTAGATCTTTGTTCACGAGAGGACTGCTGACAGCTAACTGCATCATCTCCTTACTGGCCGCTGTCGTCAGCTTTCCTCAGTGTTAAGAGTGTGTAAGCATGCTTAGCACTGCTCGATTCTCGCAGACACAACACCTTCTCATCATTTGACTTCCTGCTTCTATCTGTCTCTCTATCTATCTATTTATCTATCTATCTAGTATGATTTGCAATTATAATATGGAGACCTACCACAAAACTCGGAGGCCAGATAAGGTGAAAAAAAAAAAAAAACGGGGACGAAATTTTCTGATACAAGTTAAGGTAAAGAAAGAAAGAAAAAAAAAGGGAACAAAAAAAAAATCTGGGCCAAATTAGGATGAAAGAACTACGGTATAAGATGGCTGGCTAAATCGAAGAGACAATAGGACCTCCCCTCTCATCTCAGCCTCCCATGAGCATCCCATCACGTCGTCTCCTCTACGATATGAGGGTCCCTAGTCAGCTATTTTGGGTAGGCTTAGCTCACTGCCTTTACCTATAGTGTAGTTCCCTATGGTGGTGAAGTGTTGGGGTGGATGAGGAAGAGAGAGAGAGAGAGAGAGAGAGAGAGAGAGAGAGAGAGAGAGAGAGAGAGAGAGAGAGAGAGAGAGAGAACAACACATAGACAAAACTGATGTAAGGAATAGAAGAATACTTGAAGAAAACGAGAAGAGAGAATGGGAAGTGCGGGAAAAAGAGCGTAAAGGGAAGGAGATAAAAGAAGGAGGAAGAGAAGCGAAGCGTGGAGTATACGAGGAGAAAGAGGAATGTAAGAAAGAAAAAACTTGAAAGAAGTGTAAGAGAAGTGGAGCAATGCGAGAAAGATACGAAAAAGATGAAAACAAGTGAAGCATTAAGAAAAGGTAGTGAAAACATGAGGTATAAGAGATTTTGCTGAGAAGAGGAAGCTGGAAACACGAAAGGAATTGGAAAAAGAAAAGAAATATATGAAGGAGCGAAAGCTGAAAAGGAGTTAAAACAGAACATAAAGGAGTAAGTCAAAGAAGGTTGTCTGGGGAAAGGACATGAAACACAGGACAGAGAGAGTGAGAGTGCGTGTGTGTGTGTGTGTGTGTGTGTGTGTGTGTGTGTGAGAGAGAGAGAGAGAGAGAGAGAGAGAGAGAGAGAGAGAGAGAGAGAGAGAGAGAGAGAGAGAGAGCTAGGTAAGAATACTACAAACGAGAGAAGGAGAGTGCGTGTGAGAAAGTGAAGGAGTAAGGGGAAAGTGTGAGAGAGGGAGAGGGAAGGAGAATGTGTGTGTAAGAGAGTGTGAGATAAGTGAGTGAGAGAGGGAGGGGAGAGGCGAGGGTGTCTGAGAGAGTGGGAGTAAGGCGAGAATGTGAAAGAGGGAGGGGAGAAGATGGCTGAGATGGAGGTAGCTGAGGGAAAATATGAAAGAGAGAGAGAAGGGAGAAAGAAAATGTGAGAGAGAGGGAGAGGGGAGAGGGAGAGAGAGCGGGTGGAGAGGGGTGTGGGAAGTTTTTGGTGTGGAGAGACAAGTGTGCCGTGAGGGAGATGACTGAGACTGTTATGCATGCAGAGAGAGAGAGAGAGAGAGAGAGAGAGAGAGAACCAGTGTATGTAAATAATGGTGAAGAATGGAACTAAAACCGTGTTGGTGTAAAATTCGTAGTGGTATATGGAGGACAGTTGTGTGGGGGCTTCAAGGGAGAAATATGAGTGGAGAGAGGCTGGTATTTGTGTGTTTGTGTGATTTTATGTGGTGCGAGGGGAAGGGAGGACAGGGGAGGACTAAAGGTGAAGGACAGAGGACAGGAAAGAACGGAGGCTGGGAATGAAGTGTCTGGGCTAGGGATTATGTCCGTGTTCTCGTTCGTTTTGGATGTAGTCTAATACCTCTCCCTAACCTGTTTATTTTAACGTATAACCAACACGTTGTTAATCCCTTGTGAGTCATTTATGATTCTTTAACCATAGTTGCAGCCCCAGGATCATCTGAAACATGGACCCGGCTGACTGCAAGCTGAAGCTGTCCTTCTCTGGCGGTCCACCATCCCACTTTCGGGGGAAAGAGAGGAAGTTGAGGGACAGTCGTATAACTGGGCAGCAGAGTTGTCCAGCTATAATGGAACTACGGCATGAAGGCGTCCCTCTCTAGTACATAACTTTTCCAAAAGGCATAAATTGCATGCAGGAGAAGAATAATGAGCATTTCCTAAAATACATCGCTGGGGATGAAGCTTTAGAAAAGCCTCCTAAGCCTGGGGGAATATTGCCCTTAGAATGACAAATGATGTGAAGGGGAAATGGATCCGGGGTGGGGACAGAGTGAAGACTAAGAATAAAGTGCTTGGATGAGTGGCAAAGGGTAGGTGAGAGAGGTGATGGAAAGGGTAGGAATGAGAAGCTTTGTACTGGGAAGAGGGGTGTGATGAGACTAATGTGGGGAAAGAAAAAGGGTGGAAATGAAGTGTTTGGGTGAGGGGTGAAGGGAAGGAGAGGAAAGTGAAGTGAGGTGAACTGTACGAATGAGAAGATAAAAGACTAATAAAGGGATATGACGGAAGTAGTGTTGGAAGAGAAGAAATGCCAAGATTACAGTGCTTGTGTGAGGGATAAGATTTGGCTTAATGGGTAAGAATAGGGTGATTTGAGTGGGGTGATGAAATAGGACAATATGTGCGGCGATGAAGAAGTAAGTCAAGGGGTGAAGTGAAAGCACCAAAGAATGTGAAGTCAAGCTGTGAAAATGACCTAATTCCGTCATATGAAAACTAACAGATAATGATTTTAAGAATGAGAAGAGATGAGAGGAGTGTGATGAGACCGTGACATACAGTATGTGGGGAGATGAGAAGAGAGGCTAAAGGGTGAAGGGAGAGCACGTAGTTATGAGAGGTGTAACTAAGAATGAGAAGAGATGAGAGGAGCGAAATGAGACTGGAAACTCGTGTTGGATGATAAGAAGAGAAACTGGGAAAGAAATGTGTGCATGAGGGATGAATGGAAGGCGAGGGAGATGATATGAGGGATGAGACTGGGACAAGATGAGAAGGAAAGATGAATATAATGTAATGTGAATCTAGTAGAAGGTGTGAATAAAGTTACTGAACGAACGATGAGGTTACTGAACAAACGATGGGATGTGAAGAGTAAATCTGAGAAGAGATGGGGTACGATTGGCAAAGCTGGTTTACTGGAGTATATGTGTATTACGGAGAAGAGGATGAGACGGTGAGAACAGTGAGGGGTTACTGGATATATTCAGGCAGTTGAGAGAGAGAGAGAGAGAGAGAGAGAGAGAGAGAGAGAGAGAGAGAGAGAGAGAGAGAGAGAGAGAGAGAGAGAGAGAGAGAGAGAGAGAGAGAGAGAGAGAGAGAGAGAGAGAGAGAGAGGGAAAAAGATGAGTAGTAGTAGCAGGGAGAAGGAGGGAGGGAAGCTCAGGAAACAGAAACATAAAGGAAAGTGAGTGTCCATGCTTTAAAATTTATGGTTCTAAACAGGAAGAAGAAGGCAGTATCATAGAAGCCTGAGAGTAACGCTGGCTTTACATATTTACCATTTTGTTGCGAAATAAGAACGACTTTAGTCACTCAAAAATAACAACAGGGACAAAAATATTACATGGTATCAGTGTTTTGGTTAAGGGAAGGTGGTGGAGAGGGATGCCTTCATGTGGTGGCACTGATGTAACTACGCGGCTCCACTGCCAGGCCATACAAGTGTCCCACATGCCCTTCCTATCTTTCAAGACAACTTAAGCCTTCAGTCCACCGGGTTTACTTTTAAGATAAGCCTTGCACCGCCACCCCTGCAACCACAACCATCACCACCACCTCCACCTCAACCATCACCATCTCCTTCACCTCATCCACCACCATCACCATCTCCTTCACCCTCACCACCACTATCACTCTCACCATCACAACAACAGGTTATATTACACAGAATGAGAAGTTCTGGGCAGAAAAACATTAAAAATTCTCTCTATGAACGCTTTGTCGGGGCAGAAACAAATCTATATAATATTTTCCTAAATGTCAGATGATTTTAGAGGAAGCTGAGGCAGCAGAAACGTTACCTGCACGAACAACGATTTTCATTTTTGACATACGATTTTATTTTTCAGCACAAGAGGCACTTAATAAATAAATAACAAAATAAAATAAAGAACAGAAAAAAAAAATCTATCATATTGAAAGTTTAATAACGGCAATAACCTGAACATCAATATCCAGTTTTATTAAGTTTGCGAGAAACTCTTGTGACCAGAGGGGGCTGGATAGATCGTTTTTCTTTTTTTTTTACCCTTTATTGTATTTAGTAAGAGATATTGACGAAGCAGAACAATATTAAGTGGGGATGGTAAGAGCAAAATACTACGTCCTCTCAATACGAAAGTAGTTATACTTCTTTTACTCTAACTTGGCCCAGATTTTTGTCTTTTTGCATCTTATTTCATGTAGTTTAGTGGAAGAAAATGACAATGCTAAGGCTCGACATTTTTTCTATGCCACTTTTTCATGACTGGAGTTAACCTTGGCCATCATTTTTTGTCTTTTTCAGCTTATTTCACACTGTTCATTTGCAGAAAAGGACAGTGCTGTGGCGTTACATTCTTGCCGTTGTTCTTCTTCCTGATTAGCACCATATTCTAAAGTTAAGCTATTGTTATACCTCCTCATCCAAGATGGAGTGATGGCAGTTTTAAGCCAAGTTAGAGAGAGAGAAAAAAAAACAGTATCGTAGAAGCGGCATCAACAGTTTTAGGTCAAGGTAGAGAAAAAACATTATCGTAGAAACAGCAACAACATCCATCCTGTTTACTCTTTCTGCTTCTTACTCCCTTCATCACAAAAACATCAGGTATATCTTTTAAGTCATTTACCAAGCGATAGTATTTAGGTGAGAGGAAAGTCTTAAATGTACTGGAGTTAGAGCCTTCAGTAATCTCTTCGCTACTAGGATGCTCCACTAATGTATATACAATTATCTGGTGGTAACAAGAAGAGACAGATAAAAAATATGCCATTGTGCTGAAAGGGTTAACTCAAGAAAGAAAAAAGAGCACACACACACACACACACACACACACACACACACACACACACACACACACACACACACACACACACTTCACCACCCGACCCTCCTCCTCCTCCTCCTCCTGGTGTCGTCTCACTGTTAGAAGTAGTTGTGCAAGTCCTTTTACGTTCAAGTCTGACTCTTTTGGACTTTAGTGGACTCTTCAGCAACTTGGGAATAGGTCTCGTGTCAGTCAAACAGCGGTAAACAGCAGGTCAGTTGTAGAGGGTTGTCTGGGTGATCTCTCAAGTTACACCCTGCAAGAGTTAGGGAGCGTTTACACAAATTGCTTGTTGGTGTGAGCGGGTGTATGGGATGTGGGCGTATGTTGGGGGTGTGTGGAGGTGTGTGTAGGGTGTGGAGGGTGTGTGGGCGGGTGTGGGCGGGTGCTGGCGAGAACTTCTATGGGTTAACAGTGATGCAGAACTTCCTCCGCGTCAGCATGCATATGGTGTGGACGGGTATTTACACCGTCTTTGACATATTTTGTTGCTTCTCTCTCTCTCTCTCTCTCTCTCTCTCTCTCTCTCTCTCTCTCTCTCTGTCTCCTTTAGCTCCTTCACTATGAATTATTTTTTCCTTTGTATCTTATTTTAAGAGGCAAATGAAGCCTCGTCACACTTTTTCTTCGGCGATTTATTTTCCTTATTACACCTGAACATTCTCTAGCATCTTACCTAAATCTTTAATGCACACGGGCTCCTAAAGAACTAGTAAAGACAAACAGTAGAGTCTCTTAAAAAGGACATAAAAGGGACTAGGAAAGCTACACGTAATATCCTTAAATATTACCCTACTGCTTTACTAATATTACTGCGCTAATATTACTACATCAGTTTCATCAGATTTAGGAGAAATATTTAGTGCATCGCTGTTATACCATTGCTTTATTAAGGGGCATGCAGAACAACACTGTCTGTCCATGAATATTGCAGTCATTATTTATTTTCCCACATTATATTATCATTTGCTCTATCAGGAATATATTTTGTAAGTTTTATATATATCAAACACATATACGTAACTCACATTGCCCATCCTCCATCACTGTTGTCATTATATCTACATTACTTTGTCATCAGATATGCAGTAAATATATGATGTAGTTTTTTATGCCACTCAGGTAAATACGGAACTCAGACGCGTCATTCATTATTAACACTTCAACACCAGATTATCATTAAATATGCAATGGGTGGGTGTTGTCTGGCTGCATATACCATTCATGTACACTGTGGCCTACCGAAGCCACACACGTATTTTCATCAACATTACTGCGTCACATCACCATCAGATACATCAAGAAAATATATATCAATTTGTCTATCTATCTGTCTATCTTGTCCAATCCTATGTTTCACCAAAATTCCAGGTGCTAGAGGTAGATTCACATAAATTACCTTTTAATTCTCTGGTTCCCTGGCCATGCACAGATTGCCACATATCACCCTTACTTTGTCGTTTTTCACGATTGATTGGTTTATGTGGTGTTGAATCCTCTTGTTTATATACGCATACATTTCTGCAGAGAACATATCAGTGGACTTCAGCTAGGTATTCGTTCGTTATTCTCTGTGTCTGTGTTTCTGTCTGCCTGTCTGTGTCTGTGTTTCTGTCTGCCTGTCTGTGTCTGTGTCTGTGCCTGTGTCTCTGTCTGTCTGTCTCTCTCTCTCTCTCAGGCCAAGGAACAAAGGCAAAGTGTGAGAAGGTGGGCGCTTGTTGGGTACGAGAGGAGAGAGAGATACACAAAGGGTTAAGGTGGAGCGTGGCAGGTGGAGCAATTAAGGTGAGAGAGAGAGAGAGAGAGAGAGAGAGAGAGGTGGAGGGTCAAGGAAGAGCATATGAGGTTGAGTAATTAAGATGAGAGAGAGAGAGAGAGAGAGAGAGAGAGAGAGAGAGAGAGAGAGAGAGAGAGATGACAGGCAAATTAGACGGTTAAGGGCATCATACAAGAATAAGTCACAAAGGAAGATGTGTTAGGAAGGTCCTTTGATGCCTTCATCTTTCCTCCTCTCCGTTTCTCCTCTTATTCCTCTTTCTCTCTTCCTCTCTCTCTTCCTCGCTCTCTTCCTCCTCCTCCTCCTTTATTCTTCCATATTTTATCAATCTCAATCTGTTTTCGTCTCTCTCTCTCTCTCTCTCTCTCTCTCTCTCTCTCTCTCTCTCTCTCTCTCTCTCTCTCTCTCTCCAGTCGTCCGTTTGCCACTTCCTTGCTTCCTCATCTCTCTTTATTTTCAATTTCTTTGGTTCATTCTTGTGGTTATTTGGCATTTGCACAACTTTTAGCATCTGTCTTTGTCACGCTTTTTCATTTATGTCTCCTTTTTCATCCTCTGTTTTTAGTTTTACGTTCTTCCCCAGTTTATCATAATTTTTTTTCAGTTTCTTCTTTTTTCCTTGATTTCATACTCCTTTACAACCCACTTTCTTCCTAATTTCAGTCCTTCTCATTCTTTGTTACCACTTCTCTCCTCCTGTCTTTAAATTTCTTTCACACTCTTATTTTTCTCTGCTTATCTGCCCAATTTTCCCAGGTGTGGAGAGAGAGAGAGAGAGAGAGGTGGAAGAGGAAAGAGGAAGACATCAAAGAACCTTCCTAACACATCTTCCTTTGTGACTTATTCTTGCATATGTCCTTAACCATACTATGTTATGTCATTTCTCTCTCTCTCTCTCTCTCTCTCTCTCTCTCTCTCACTTCAAGACAGTGTTTGATGTTCCTCAGTAATTAAGGCCTTGTTCCTTCATTTTTCCCCGGCTATTTCCCGTTTTTCTTCGCTCTCTCTCCTTGCTCTAATTTTTAAGCCCCTACTTCTCCAGACAGCTCCTTCCTTCCCCTTCCCCCGCACCTCCTCCCCTCTCCTTCATTCCTCAGTGTTTTATTTTTTCGTTTAGCACTTTTCCTAATGCCCTCCTTTCTAGTGAGCTTTTTTTTTATTTTATTTTTGGCCATACTCGTTTTCCCTTGTCTGTTTTATTTTTTCCTGTTGCACTTTTATTTTATTTTTTTTCTAGTGAGCTTTTTTGGCCATTTACTTTTTTCTTTTTTCTAATTTTTTCTTTTTTTTTGATCGTGTCCTTCTTTGTCTTTATTTTTTTCTTCCCTTCAGTTATATTTTTCTTTAATTATATATTATTTTTTCTTCTTCCTTTCATTCTTCCTTCCTTGTTCCCGTTATGTTTTTATCATCAACACTCCCCCCTCTTCTCTCTCTCTCTCTCTCTTTCTCTCTCTCTCTCTCTCTCTCTCTCTCTCTCTCTCTCTCTCTCTCTCTCACCTTTTACACTTTTCATAAAGCTGTCCTGTTCCCTGCAATTATTTTATGACATTTTCTCATTTCAGCGTCTCCTTAATTCTCACTGTTATACCGCCAGTTTTTTTCTTCTTCTCCTCCTCCTCCTCCTTCTTCATCTTCTTTCCTCTTTTTCTTCCTCTTCTTCTTCTTTTTCCTCCTCTTCCTCCCTTGCTTTTCTTCCTCACTTTTCCTCATACCATCTTGTCTTCTGCAGTTTCCTTATCCCAAGACCTTGTCGCTATTGTATCAGCTCTTATTTTTCGTTTTACTTTCCTTCTCTCAAGTATTTTTCCTCCTTCACTTGCTTCTCTTTCTCATAATTCCCAATGCATTGCACACACTCTTGCAGCAATTTCTTGGTGCTGTTCCTTGCTAGAACTGTCTCATTTTCTCTGCTATATCGCCACTTCTTTGTTTTCATATACTCTTGTTCCAATTTTCATTCACTTACTTTTACCATTTTTCCCAATATCTGTTCTTTCTCCCAATAATTTTTTTTGGCCTATTCCCATTTCTATCTAGTCCCTTTCTCTGTTATATTAAGTCTCATTTTTAATATCACCCCTCCTTTCTCTTCAGATTTTTTCTCCGTCATTCTTTTATCTTCCTCTTTTTCTGAGTGCTTTCACCGTCTGTCCTTATTTTTCAACCTTGTTCACGATGCCTCCTTATTACTATCATTATTTACTTTTATTCTGCGTCTCTCTCTCTCTCTCTCTCTCTCTCTCTCTCTCTCTCTCTCTCTCTCTCTCTCTCAGATATAACAACAACAACAACAATTACTACTGCTACTACTACTACTACTACTACTACCACTACTTTATAGCTCAAGATCATCCGGTTTTATCCTGAGTAATATACCCAATACGTCCATGCCGGTATAATTAGTAACCAAGGAGATTCTTAACTTCTTGGTAGAAAAAATATTTCTAGGCAAGATAAAATCGTCTACTGGTAGCCTGGATAAAACACACACACACACACACACACACACACACACACACACACACACACACACACACACACACACACACACACACACACACACACACACACGGAGTAATAGATAAACACTAGGTAAGCTAAGAAAAAGCGAAGATGCATCAAGGAATTCCCTAAAGAGGCTGATGGAAGTTCGAAGAAGGTGTAGGTAAGAAGTTATATATGCAGAGAACTTGTGCGCTAAATCTTCTCAATACTTAGACGTGCTGGATTAAGTTCTCTGTCTGTCTCTGTCTCTGTCTGTCTGTCTGTCTGATGAGGTTAAAGGAGAAGTGTTTGATCAGCCCTCTGGAACCTAGTTTCGGAAAAAAGAGACAGGAGTGACAAGGTATTATACTGTAACAATCACTTATTTTAATTTTGTTCTTGACAATTAGCCGATTATATTTAACTTAAAGTGATATTATTCGAACGGCACGGACTAGATATGATGATAATGATCGTGAAGATGATGATGATGATGGTGATGATGATAGTGGTGATAATGATGATGGCAGTCAGATAATTACTTAACATCCTACCTGAACAAATATCAGAGTCTCACATCAGTACAACAGAAGCTTTGAAATTTCAGACTCAGTACAGACGGTTCGTTTGTGCATATGAAGAGGACGGAGAAGCTCATGGGAACCTGATCTCGAAGTCACATCTCGAGTCTCGCTCTTCACAGGTCTTCAAACATTTATCCACAGCTTTCGAGACTGTTTAACTCTATCAGTGTTCGGCAAATCTCTACTGTTTTATTTCTCTTAATACCAGACAAACAGTTATATGTATACATGGAAATGAAAAGTGAATCTACGAGTGAAAATATGGTGCTAACTCTCGCATGGTTTGGACAAGTCTAGTACGCAATTCCAGTTTCCGGTAGACGGATTTATTCATCTAAGAGTGGGTCATTGGAGACTGAGAGTGAGAATTTGTGGAAAGGAAAAACGAAGCATGCTATGAAGCCATCGAGAATATGAACCATTTGCAGAGTGGAACATCCCTTTCTAAATCCCTCACTCAATTCCGTCTTATTGAAAGCGAAAACCGAGCAGATCTGAGGGTGATTTATGGAACAACAGTGAGATTTTGATGCTGTTATCCAGCATGCCACATTACTTAGCGTATCTAGCAACGAGGTATAAAGAAAAGCTACATTTAGCCCTCATCATAGACCACATTAAATGATGGTTACATAATCGGAGCGTGTCTTTTCCTTCGTGGCTTTAGTTATATGAACGTCGGTGTATGGAGCATCATTCCAATAGTGCACAGGGTTCAGGTAAATAAATTTCTGCTAACAAGACGTAACTCGTTGATCGTACAAAATGAACAACGAATATTTTAGTGATTCAGCAAGACAGTGAGACAGAGAGCTTTGATTTTCCAAAATTCTGTGATGCAATCGTCGGAGCCAAACAAACTTATAAAATGATATTAGTTTCACGGTTCATAGACTAAAATGTGAAGTGATATTACTCTCCTTAGATGTAACTTTGTGTCACGTTTCTGAAAGCCTAAATGAAGCATTGTGTTCTCACGATGGAGGTGTCTACAGTCTGCGTGGGAGAAGAGCAACATCATCAGAATACCATCAGCAAGGTGACACGTGCAACAGCCATCAAGGCGTGAGGCAGAATCAGGTAAGGTTGAGTCTCTATTTAGTACGGCACAAATTTGTTCTATGATGCTCTATAGCTAGGAAAATGAGTAATATAAAGTTTGTCGTACACGCTTCGAAAAAGTCTAATAATCGGAGACAGGAATCATTCTGATTTTTTTTAACATATTGCCCTTTAACATGCTCTTCTGTTTTATTTACATGGCCTCAGTGAAGCTCGCACAAAGAACACAGAAAATGCCAAAGAGGAATTCTGCGGAATAACTTCCAGCTAAAAAATTAAATGCATATGGCTCTATAGACACGTCTGGGGCTGTTTCGAGACCATTGTTACATACACAGGTTCAGCATAGACTTCCATTCAAAGCAAGTACTAAAAAGATCATGGCAGCGTAATTCGACGCAAGTGATACCTGGATTTGACTGAGCGGTTTCTTGCCTCACTTCTGTACAGAGCGTCTTAAACTTAGGAGTCGGTGTTGCATTGGTTAGCAGACTCAGCTCGCAACTGAAAGACCACGAGTTCGATTGTCGGGCCGGTCAGACTCTAGGACAAATTTTGTTTCCATCTCGTCCCTGTTTTACCAGTATTACAAATAGGGATCTGGACTGGTTTGTATCGTATTCTAGGGGAAAACTGGGAGTTTGGAAATACTGGCTGTCTGCTTTAATGAATGTCTTGCAGTCGATAAGCATTAATGGCCGCACTATGGGGTGGTACTACTACTCTGCGGCCAGGTTGTGTTAGGAAGAATACTGCCACCGTATTCCCTGCGTGTCGTAAAAGGCGACTAAAAGGGGCGGGGTGAGGGGACTAGGGACCCCCTCCTCTGTTTTGTAGTTCCTAAAAAGAGACAGGCCAGAGAAAGGGATGGGGGATGGAGTTATCCCCGTACCCTGAAGATTGGGTCTATGAATGTGCGTGGATGTAGTACGATTGAGGCTAAAAGGGAGGAGATTGGGAGAATGTTTGTGAGAAGAAAGTTGGATGTGTTAGCTTTGAGTGAAACGAAGATGAAAGGGAAGGGGAATCTATGTTTGGAAGTGTGAATGGAAGATTGTCAGGTGTTGATAGAGGAAGGGCAAGAGAAGGTGTGGCCTTGTTAGTGAGTCCGGAAGTTCAGCAATGTGTGATTGAATGGAAGGAGGTGTCATCGAGACTGATGTGGGTGAAAGCGAAATTTGAACGTGAGTTGTGGGTGTTTGTGAGTGCATATGGGCCTGGTAGTGAAAGGGATGAACAAGAGAGGGAGTCTTTCTGGAATGATGTTGATGAGTGTCTGCAGAGTTTTGAAGCGAATGTGAATGTGGTAATGATGGGAGATCTGAATGCTAGAGTGGGAAATGTAGCAGTTGAAGGTGTAGTTGGTATGCATGGTGTGCCTGGAAGAAATGAAAATGGGGAACGAATTATAGCGATGTGTGTTGAGCGAGAGATGGTGATTGGGAATACGCTGTTTGAGAAGAAAGATATTTATAAGTATACATGGGTGAGACAGGAGGGTGGAAGGGTTGTTGATAGAGCCTTGATGGACTATGTGGTTGTGTCTAGGAATGTAATAGGAAGATTGTTGGATGTGAGAGTTCTGAGAGGGGAGGGTGGAGGTATGTCTGACCACTACCTGGTGGAGGGAAAGTTAAGAGTAGGTAAGAGATGGATGAGAGCTAGGAGGGTTAGGTGTGGCAGGGAGGTTTTGAAAGTGAGTGAGTTGGATAAAAGAGAGAAAAAGATAGAGTATCAGGAGAAATTGAAAGATGAGTGGAACGCAGTGAAAGATCGGGAAAATGGCAGCGTGGAGGAGGAATGGCAGTTGTTTAAGAGTGCTGTGGTGGGGCATGCAGAAGAGGTGTGTGGTGTGAGACGTGTGGGTGGTGGTGTAAGAAAAGGAAGTGAATGGTGGTGCGAGGAAGTAAGTATGGCTGTCGCTGAGAAGAGACGTGCATATGAAGTGTGGCTGCAGAGGAAGGATGAGATGTCATATGAAAGGTATAAGGAGAAGAGGAATAGAGCGAGAAGGGCTGTGCGTGATGCTAAAGTGGCAGCAGATGAGAGGTGGGGTAGGCGGCTGACAGAGAATTTTCAGCAGAATAAGAAAATGTTTTGGAAGGAGGTGAAAAGGGTGCGAAAGGGAGAGTCTGGGAAGGAAGAACGAGTAAAAGCAGAGGATGGAAGGATGTTAATTGAGATGGATGCAGTAAGGAAGAGATGGGCAGAGTATTTTGAAAGATTGTTAAATGTAGAGGAGGAAAGGGTGGCTGAGATTGTGGCGGATGGAAGGGTGCAAGGAATAAATGTGTTGGGAGAGTTGAATGATTCTTTGATCACGAAGGAGGAAGTGGAGAAGGCAGTAAAGGAGATGAAAGCAGGGAAAGCTGCAGGTATGGATGGGTGTGCTGTGGAATGCCTGAAGGGTGGTGGAGTGACTATTGTTGACTGGTTAGTAAGATTGTTGAATGTGTGCTTTGAGAAAGGTATGGTGCCAATTGACTGGGCAAGTGCTTGTGTGGTCCCGTTGTATAAAGGCAAGGGTGATAAGTATGAATGTACTAGCTTTAGGGGTATAAGTCTGTTGAGTGTTGTAGGTAAGGTGTATGGTAGAGTGTTAATTATGAGAGTTAGAGAGGGTACAGAGGAGTAATTAGTGATGAACAGTGTGGCTTTAGGAGAGGGAGGGGATGCGTTGATCAGGTGTTTGCTGTGAGACAAGTGTGTGAAAAGTATTTAGCGAAAGGCAAGGATGTGTTTTGGGCATTTATGGATTTAGAGAAAGCGTATGATAGAATTGATAGGGAGGCTTTGTGGACTGTTTTAAGATTGTATGGACTTGATGGTAGGTTACTAAAAGGGGTGAAAAGTTTTTATGTAAATAGTAGAGCGTGTGTAAGAGTGGGAAATGCTGTGAGTGATTGGTTTCCCGTGAGAGTGGGGCTGCGACAGGGATGTGTGATGTCGCCTTGGTTGTTTAATATTTACATGGATGGTGAATGCAAGAGTTTTAGGTGGTCTGAGTCTGGTAAATGTTGATGGAGGAGAGTGGAATCTGAAGCAGCTGCTGTTTGCAGATGATACTGCACTGGTGACTGATTCAGAGGAGAGATTGAGAGAGTTGGTAGAGGAGTTTGGAAGGGTGTGTGAAAGGAGGAAATTGAAAGTAAATGAGAATAAGAGTAAAGTGATGAAGTGTACGAGGTTGATAGATGGTACGGGGGATAAATATAGTTTTGAATGGTGAGTTGCTTGAGGAGGTAGATTGTTTTAAATATCTAGGGTCACATGTTGCTGTGGATGGAAGAATAGATGCAGAAGTGAAGTTTAGAATAAATGAAGTAGGAAAGGTGCTGGGAGGAATGAAAAAAGTGTTTAAATGTCGTTCGCTTAGAATGGATGTAAAGAGAAGGCTGTATGAGGGTGTTGTGGTACCGACTGCATTATATGGGTCTGAAACATGGAATATGGGTGTAGCAGAGGAAAAGTTTGAATGTAATGGAGATGAGATGTCTGAGGAGTATGTGTGGAGTGACGCGTATGGATCGGGTGCGAAATGATGAAGTGCGAAGGAGAACTGGAGTTGTTCGGGAGATGGCTGGTAGAGTTGAGCAGAGGGTGTTGCAATGGTTTGGGCATATGGAGAGAATGGATAATGAGCGATTGGTGAAAAAGATAACTAGATCTGATGTGAGAGGTGTAAGGCTGAGAGGAAGACCACGAATAGGATGGATGGACAGTGTGAAGAGAGCGCTGGATGCGAGAGGGATGTCTGTTGAGCAAGGAAGAGTGGCTGTGCGTGACAGAAATAAATGGAGAGAAATTGTGAATGAATAAGTGATGACGCAGCCCTGAGGGGATATTCTCCCGCATTTGGTCTGATCAGCTAGTCAGGTCAGGTGCGGGTAAGGGGATGGGTCTGTTATGATGTGGCAGGGGTAAACCAGTTCTGCTGTCGGGCCCTGCTGCGGATGTCACTGATTGCATTGCCCAGTTGACCCTTGTGCGGTGTGGTGCGGTGAGGATCTGTCCGTTCTCCCCTTTGGGGCTAAGATGCGAATGAATGTGTTTGAATGGATGAGTAAATGGAGAGTGAGTCGTCCTGTCTCGGCTACCTCCCTTTCCTTGGGGGAAGCAGCCTAGGTATATAGATAGATAGATAGATTATTATTATTATTATTACAGCTGAATTGTTGGTCCTTACTAGGCAGCTCCATTTAGAATTGTAATGATGTGACTGCAGTACACGTCATACACTCAAAGCTAGTAAATATGGCTCATCATCGGAAAAAAAATGCCAAGAATGACTACTGACAGAAAGAAACACACACACACACACACACACACACACACACACACACACACACACACACACACACACACACACACACACACAACCAACCAACCGACAAACAAGTAAATCCATCGTAAATCCATCATCTGTAAGATATGATGAAACCATGACAAAATAAAAGCAAGATTATGACCTCGTCCTCTTCCCTGACGACCGCGGTTAAGTGCACAATATAGAGAGGGAGAGTAGGTGATTCCTGGGAGAGATAGACAGCCTGCAGCGACCCCAGCACTCATACCCCTGTACCCCCCACACGTAATGAACTTGCAGACACCTTGATGGGTTCTTGCCTTCCCCTTCCTGCTTCCTCCTTCCCCCTTGTTTATTGTGGTTCCTCTCCTGCATTCCCCCTCTCTATTCCTCTGTTGCTCCTTCCCTGCTTTCTCTGTGCCTCTGTTGTTTCATTCCTGCTTTTCCCCCTCTATGTTCCTCTGTTGTTCTTTTCCTACTTTCCCCCTCTCTATTCCTCTGTTGCTCCTTTCCTGTTTTCCCTTTCTCTGTTCCTCTGTTGTTTCTTTCCTGCTTTCCCCCCTCTATGATTCTCTGTTGTTCTTTTCCCTATTTTCCCCATCTCCGTTCCTTTGTTGTTCCTTTTTTGCTTTCCTTCTCTCTGTCTCTGTAGTTCCTTTCCCTTTAATACTAGTTCTGCCTTGATTTTTCCTCTTCTCTTTCTTGCTTCTTCTTTCCTTTCTTGGCATCTCATTTTTGTTTCCATCCCGCCCTTTTTTGTCGCCTTTTTCCATTATTTTATTCTTTATTTTCCCTTTCCTTTCCTCTCTTTCTTCACTCATTCTTTCTCCCTGTTTTTTCTGTCTCCCTTTTCCAAGTTTTTTCTTTTTTTCCCTTCCCTTTTTCCATTTCCTTCCTGTCTTCTCTTCTCTTCTTCCGTCCCTACTTTGTTTACATCTCCCTTCCCTTTATTATTTTCACCTCTTCTTCTCTTTCCTTTCTGTCGTCTTATTTTTTTCCTATTCTCCTCTTTCTCTTCTCTCCTCCTCCCTCCCTGCCTCCTTTCTACCTCTTCCTCCCTTTTTTGTCTCTCCCCTACCCTCTCCCTACTTCTCCTTCCCATGTCAATTGTTTCTATTTCCTTTCCCCTCTCTGTCTCCTCCTCCTTACCTTATTTAAGCCTCTCCCTTCCATCCTTCCTTCCTTGCCTTCTCCCTTATCGTTTCCTCTTTCTGCCTTTTCTTCCATCAGTTTATTTCGCTGAGATTATGGGATGAACCGTTTATTAAATATCTTTTCTATAAAACCCTCTAATGCGATGACTTAACATCTCTTCCTAAGCGACTGATACCTTCCTGATCTCTTCTGTGTCATATAAATCATTCCAGTTCCACCATTCTCGGCATATATAACACACAAATTGATTTTAACCAGCCGTATCCAAAACTAAATTGCTAAGGAAGAGGCGTTAGGGGGCTTCTTTACCTGACGAGACTACGGACTCCTATCTCCTATTTTGATAAGAGAAAAATATAGCTTAATGGAACAGTCGCCATGCACACACTAGTCAAGGAATTTTACATGCTTCTCTTCACAGCATCGCCCTGTCCTGCACTCATTTCCCATCTAGGCCGTTCCCACACAAATTCACAGGGTGTACTTCCCCCGTCATGCCATACCACCCACCGTTACGCCAGTCCACTTCACCGACTACTGTCCCTCAACCCTACCTGTTTCTGTTACAATGTGATGAATATTGAAAGAAAAGTTATCTCGACTTCCGTCCGAACTTCAGCCTATATCGCAAAGTATACCTCCACCTCTGACTGTCACTAAAATTGAATCCCTTCCTCCTTGCCTGACCTTTAACACTTCCACTAAGTTCGGTTCAGACGGATCAAAAGTGTCT